>NC_142483.1:48086287-48389318 GCF_049115385.1 Moschus berezovskii | reverse complement strand
ACAAATCTGTCATGTGAGTTTGTCATGATCGTAAATGAAAAATTCATAAAATTCTGTTCAACTGTGATTCAGTATCATCTGGAGACAGTTTTCCAGGGACTCTGGGTGACTTGCCTCAAGGGATAGTCTTGAGGGTTGTCTGCATGATTGAAATGCAGGTATAAAATGCCACCTATCCATCATCACTAGGTGCCTGAAGTTTCCTGTTTATTCTAAGGTGACTTGTAAGTTGTCTTCTGCTGATGAGTCTTAGGAGGCATCAACAGGGAGGAGGCGAGGGCCAGCAGAAAGGATCCAGGACCGAGGCTGTCTGCCTCCCCAGCAGTGTCCTCTCCTCCCCGCTAGGTGGCGATGGCATTGAACTTCTGGGGGCTTCAAAACCCTGGCCCTCCTCTTGGTCCTCCCTTCTGTTTAATTTACTAGGGCAGTTCTCCTCTCAAAAAAGAAAAGGTATTTAAATGTATGTTTTTAACTATTTGCGTACTTATAAGGACTTCCCAGATGGCATAGCGATAAAGAACCCTCCTTATGATGCAGGAGACACAAGAGATGCAGGTTCGATTCCTGAGTTGGGGAGGTCCCCTGGAGGAGGGCGTGGCAACCCCTCCAGTATTCTTGCCTGGAGAATCCCCATGGACGGAGGAGCCTGGAGGGCTACAGTCCATGGGGTCGCAAAGAGTCAGACATGACTGAAGTGACTTAGTACGCAGGCACGCATACTTATAAATATATGTATATATGCAAATATATAAATAACATGGATATTATTAAAACATACAGATATAGTCGGGCTTCCCTGGTAGCGGTCAGTAAAGAATCTGCTTGCAGTGCAGGAGACCTGGGTTCGATCCCTGGGTTGGGAGGATCCCCTGGAGAAGGAAATGGCAAACCACTCCAGTATTCTTTTTTTTTTTTTAATTTATTTTATTGGAGGCAAATTACCTTACATTAATATATTGGTTGGTTTTGCCATACATTGACACGAATCCGCCCTGGGTGTACATGTGTTCCCTTTCTTGAACCCCCCTCCCACCTCCCTCTTCCCCATATCCTCCCTCCATGTCATCCCCATGCACCAGCCCCAAGCATCCTGTATCATGCGTCAAACCTGGACTGGTCACATATGATAATATACATGCTACAATGCTGTTCTCCCCAATCATCCCACCTTCACCCTCTCCCACAGAGTCCCAAAGACTTATCTATATACCTATGTCTCTTTTGCAGTCTCGTATACAGGGTTAAGGATACCATCTTTCTAAATTCCATATATATGCGTTAGTATACTGTATTGATGTTTTTCTTTCTGGCTTACTTCACTCTGTATAATAGGCTCCAATTTCATCCACCTCATTAAAACTGATTCAAATGCATTCTTTTTGATGGCTGAAAAATACTCCAGTATTCTTACCTAGAAAATCCCAGGAACAGAGGAGTCTGGCGGGCAATAGTACATGGGATTCCAAGAGTCGGACACACCTTAGTGACTAAACCACCACCACAGATATAGTCTGCCCTGACCACAGCCCTGCATCCCTGCTCTCTCCCGCCAAATGACTACAGTTGTATCTGTGCATCATATATGCAGAGCACATTTAGAAATATTATTCTGTAAATGTATCTTTGTTTCAGCAAAACTGGCATCCTACTCCCTCTGTTCTTCCACCGCTTCTTCCTAACAGTAAGTGATGGAGAGGCCAGAGCACACAGATCTCTGCATCCCAGTGGTCCCCAGGGGGGAGTGTGGGAGTGGGAGCAATTTGTCCAGGATGCAAGCAGTATGGAGGCATTGCCTGATGAGAATTTTAAAACAATAATAGATCGAATCCAAGTCAGTCTTTTTATCATCACCTTGCACCAGGCACAGACAATTCTAAGTCATGCTGATGATAAAAGAACTTTACCAGTGTTGCTTCAAACATCCCACCCAACCCCCTCAGTTCCCCAGGGTTCCAAGGAGGGGAGGAATCCACAATCACTAGTTCCTATGATGATGCATATTGAAGACCTTTTCAGTGTTTGGTGTTTTAAACAATACCGCAGAAAGTACCAGTGTGCAAACCTCTTTAGAGAAGTACAGGAGTAGACTTGCTGACTTGAGGCTTAAATGGATCTTTAGTTTTAATGAGTACTCCCCAAATTAAACTCTCCAAACTTCACAGCAGCCTGCGTAGCCACGCGCTGTGGAGCACATTTCCTCACACCGTCAACAATGTTTGCTGTTGTCAGTCTCTTACACTGTTGCCAACTTTATGTGAGGAAAAAAATATATTTTTTTTAGTTGACATAGTTACTACTGAAACTGAATATTTTTCCTATATTTACAGCTATTTGCATTTTTTTCTTCTGTGAAAGACGCGTTTATATGTTTCTCCTATTATTTTGTCAGACTTTTTCTTCTGGATTTTTAGAAATTAGTTTTATTTCCTAATTGCACTCCAGATCTTAGTTCTTTGATGGATACACACTGAAAATACTCTCCCTTTGTCTATCCCTTTCACCTTAACTTTAAGTATATTTTACATGCAAAACATTTTGTTCCTAATAACTTATCATTTTCATTTCCTTTAAATTTTGTGCCTTGTTTGAGAAAGTTTTAAATCTCCAAGGCTTTAAGAACGTTTTCCTGTTTCTTTCTAATACTTTATAGTTTTGAATTTTACATTTAGCTCTTTAGCCCATCTGTACTTTACTTTTGGGGATAATGGGCGGTATAAGTGCTTCTCTGGTGGCTCAGCGGTGAAAAGTCTGCCTGCAATGCAGGAGACTCAAGAAACGCGGATTTGATCCCTGGGTTGGGAAGATTCCAAGATGGAAGTATCATGTTGGAATGTCACAACATGTCAACCCACTCCAGTATTTTTGCCTGAAAAATCCCAGAGGAGCCTGGCAGGCTATAGTCCAAAGGGTCGCAAAAGAGTCGGACACGACTTATCGACTAAGCACATGCAGCATGAGGTGAGATCCAACGTTGTTATTTGTCATCAAATCATTGTTGAATAATTAAACTTACATCTTCAGGAAACTATGAGCAGTTTTCTGAGTCATGGAAGCCATGTTACAATCATAAATCCATTCCTTAAAAGATGCTGCTCCTGGAGCTGAGATCCCAGAGAAATTTATCCCATGTGTCCTTATGGAGAGAACACAGAATACAGAACCCTCCCCATAAATTGCTTCAAATGAACGCACACTTTGGAGGCTGCTTCTCACAGTGTCACTCAGTGTGGGCCAGTACATCACTCCAGGGACAGCTCAGTCAGCTCAGGTCTATGAGGGGCCAAAATAACCTGACCTCTACTGGTCCGAGCTGCTCCTGGATCGGGTTGTGGGATCTGTAAAGGAGTGGATGGCTGCCTTCCCCAAGCCCTGGTTCATGAGTGCTGTACAGCTCTGAATTCAAAGAAAGGCACTCTGAGTCGTCTTGCAAGACCATGCATGTTGGTTGTGGAGTGACAACACCCCCCCACACCTGTGAACAATGAGCCACCTGTCAGGCCCACCTACCTCTGAGGTGTGTTAAGAGAACACTCCCAAGCAAGCCCTTCAGTCTAATTCAAACTGTATCTGAATTTCCTCCAATGCATAGACTAAAGGGTGAAAGTCCCCACTTCTCCACCCCAATTCTTCACCGTTGATTTTCACAGCTTGTTAGCATGGAACCTTCCTTTACATGAAAACTTACAGAGCTGCTCTGAGGCGAGGCTGCCGGTTCCTCGTGCCTCTCACTCCCACCTCCACAGCAGCCCCCGCAAGCACAGATCGTACCTTGGAAACGGTTTAGAGCACGTATGATCACATACCCCCTGCACAGAAGAAAAACCTTAGACAACGACCTGTCAAGTGATTCCCTTTGTTAGTGAGAATTTCTGGGTGCCTCCATGACTAGCTGGTTGCAGAGAACAAGTTAGAAAGCAATGAGATATTTACTGTCTATAACAGTTTTTCGTTAACATTCTTGTGTCATAGTCCCTGATGAATTATTAAGTTTTCTCCCCAGTGGGGAGAGAAATGTGCATGAACACAGTGCTCAGAGCTTTACATTTTTAACCAGGACTCTGTTGGATATTAAGGAAGTGACAACCCACTGCAGTGTTCTTGCCTGGAGAATCTCATGGACAGAGGAGCCTGGTGGGCTACAGTCCATGAGGTCGCAAAGAGTTGGACACGACTGAAGGACTTAGGATGGATGGACCAAAAATGTTGACTTTTGTTTTGCTATCGTTAAATTGTGGCCTTACTTTGGGCGGATATTAAGTAGAGAGGCTACCTGTCAGTTAAAGCCTTTACTTACTTGTGGCAGTAAAGGCATGCTCACCCCGTGAGGGAAATGTTGAGCTCTCTCTAGAGCGGGGACTGCTTCCCAGGTGGCTCAGCGGTAAAGAATCTGCCTGCCAACGCAGGAGACACAGGTTCTATCCCTGGGTCGGGAAGATCCCCTGGAAGAGGGCATGGCAACCCACTCCAGTATTCATGCTTGGAGAATCCCATGGACAGAGGAGCCTGGAGGGCTATAGTCTATGGGATCACAAAGAGTTGGACATGATGAGTGACTAAGCAACAACAGTACAGCAGGGACTGGAACCCAGCCCACTCACGGCAGGTAGCAGGATGTTGGCAATGAAAAGCGTTTCGGGATCAGCCCTCAACCCCACTATCCCAGCCCCTGGCCTGAAGTTTAGCACGTGATTCTTTAGGAGCCTCTTCGTGCCCCTTCTAAGATTCTGACCCTCATGATGGCATTATTGCCCAGGTACTGAATCACTATCAAAATCCAAGGATCATGTGACTGAATCTACACCCAGTTCCAATGCTGAGTCAGAGAGAGAGAAAAAAAAGATGAAGTTCACTGTTAATGCTGCTTCCTTCCTAAAAGATGTTTCCACAAAGTGACAGGCCAACTGTAGTCAGTATGAAAATAACTGTGACTTAAATGCCTATTCCTCATAAATACTGACCTGAGAGGTCCAGGCTAATGCTTTTCTGGGTATTTTGTACAGATTGCCATAATTCCAGGGAGCAAATGGCTGCTGTTTCAACAAATGGCATAGTTAATTCTGCCAGACAGGAGATTACAGAGGGAAAACAGACCAGGGGCACAGCCCACCCGTCAGAGGGATTTGGGCTCTGGAAGAGGGATCTGGGTCCCAGATTTCATTGAGGTTTCCTGGTGCCTCAGACGGTAAAGAATCCGCCTGTAATGCAGGAGACCCGGGTTCAATCCCTGCATCTGAAAAATCTGCTGGAGGAGGAAATGACCACCCACTCTAGTATTCTTGCCTGGAGAATCCCATGGACAGAGGAGCCTGGTGGACTACAGTCCATGGGGTCACAAAGAGACAGACACGACTGGATGACTGACACTTTCACTTTTCTTGTTTATTTTTAAATCAATTTTATAATACAAAGGACTCAGAGAACAGCTTGGGAATCACACCAAGACAACCAACCTGTAACTATAAAAGTTAAAATTGAGCCTTCCAGCTGACATCCAGGTGCTGAGCTCCCATAACCCCCTTCACCAGACTGGTCCCCAAGGCCTGGGCCGCCCTGTGCGGCTCCACTGGCCCAACTCAGACCCTTGCACGGGGAGGAGTGCCCCTCGAGGCAGGCAGATGTATTTCAGTATTAAGTCTGATAAAATTCCGGGTTCCACCTTCCCATTTCCACCCTGTTAAGCTGACCAAGGATTTGACGGATATTTTCGTAGGTATGACTGTTCTTATTTTTAAAAATGCCTTATTCACCAGAGTACAGCATGTGAATAAATCTAGTTTGGGGTTAACATCAATACATCGGGAGAGGATAAACCTCCATCTTAAGGCACCAGAGACAGAGCTTTCCCAGGCCCGCTAAAGAAACAGGACATAGGTGGAGTCAGCCAGCCCCAGGCTCTTTCTGCTCTTCTCGAATTCGGGATCACTGCGTTTGCCAAGGGATTTGCAAGTAGTATCGGAGAAGGCAATGGCAAGCCACTCCAGTACTCTTGCCTAGAAAATCCCATGGATGGAGGAGCCTGGTAGGCTGCAGTCCGTGGGGTCGCTAAGGGTCGGACACGACTGAGCGACTTCAGTTTCACTTTCACCACGGCCGTTTGCCGTGTAAAGAGTCTCTAGGATTAGTTAGCCTATTGGGGCTTTCCTCTGTAGTTGACTGAAATAATATCTAAAAGCAAGCTGCTGAAATTCTGATTTTTAGGTCAGGTTCAGAATCTTTCATCACTGGGGCTGATGGGTGATATCTGAGAGTAATCCTGTAGCGGGGCTCCTTTGAAGAAGATGGAGGAGACCCAGAGGCTCCCACTGCCCCTGACAGTTGAAAGGCAAGCTCTGGGAAAGTGATGCTAGGACTGGGGTTGTCCAGCCTGGAAGACATTGGCTTTCCTCCCTTAAAACGTGTGGAGAATCTGGGTGATGATGGTGATGAGGCTGAGGCGGAGAAAAACTGCTTTGAACTAAAGCAGGCAGGATTCCAAGGTCTCTAAAGACAGACCACTAGGCTGACTGAAGGAAAGGGGGACTGAGAAAATCTGAGAGTACCCATCGCCAGAGTGTCACTAGAAAAAGGATCTCCTCACTCCTTTATAATTTCCCCTTAGGAAACAAGAGGTTAAATCCTTTGCATCTCGGGTTCTTCCCCTGCTCTGTGGTTCTGCAATCTGGTCTCCTTCCAAGGAGTGTGGTTTAGTGTGGAGCTTCGAGCTTTATCTTGGAAGAATGCAAAGGGCTTGGCCTTTGGGGTCAGGCCATCTTCAGCTCAGCCGTGCTCTAGCCACGTGACCTTGGACAGCCTACTCCGTTAGCGTCCTCAGGGATCCAGAGGCAACAACTGGGCCTCTTGAGTGAGATTCTGTGTGTGCGGCACCCGGAGCAGCGTTCCCCCACCCCACACGGCCATGCTCAGCCACAGGAGCCCTCCAGTTCCTTCCTCCACCGCTCACGCCCCCATCCCCTCCCTCTGTGTCCACCGCTGTGTTTCTCAATCTTGGGAATTCATGGATTACCCAGGAATTTTCAGAGGGTATCTGGTTTGAGAATGGCTGCATTCAAACTTAAATACTGTCCATGTAAAAGACCTGTTAGCCCCACTAGAAGCATAAGTCAGACAAAGGAATGGCAATCCCCTGGCAGCACTCAGTGGTCAGGTGGTTGCCCCGGTAATCCACAATGTGCTTTTCTCAGGGTATCAATGAAACAAAAATGAAAATTTAAAGATTGGTATAAAGAACTTGCAGACCACAGAGAACCTCTTGGAAAAGAAGATATGCTAGTTTATCTTAATGAATGTTCTGTCATCAGGTATTTAAAAGTTTACCGTACAATTGTACTCATTCCACACGTTAGCAAGGTAATGCTCAAAATCTTTCAAGCTAGGGTTAGTACATGAACTGAGAAGTTCTAGACGAACAAGCTGGGTTTGGAAGAGGCAGAGGAACCAGAGATCAAATTGCAAACATTCATTGGATAATAGAGAAAGCAAGGGACTTCCAGAGAAACATCTACTTCTGCTTCATCGACTATTTTGACTGTGTGGATCACAACAAACTGTGGAGAATTCTTAAAGAGATGAGAGTACCAGACCACCTTACCTGTCTCCTGAGAAACCTGTATGCAGGTCAAGAAGCAAGAGATAGAACCAGACATAGAACAACTGACTCGTTCAAAATCGGGAAAGGAGTGCAACAAGGCTGTATACTGTCACCCTGCTTATTTAACTTGTATGCAGAGAACATCATGAGAAATGCCAGCCTGGATGAATCACAAGCTGGAATCAAGATTTCCAGGAGAAATATCAATAATCTAAGATATGGAGATGATACCATCTAATGGCAGAAAGTGAAGGGAAACCAAAGAGCCTCTTGATGAGGGTGAAAGAGGAGAATGAAAAGATGTCTTGAAACTCAACATTCAAAACACTAAGATCATGGCATCTGGTCCCATCACTTCATGGCAAATAGAAGGGGAAAAAATGGAAGCAGTGACAGATTTTATTTTCTTGGGCTCCAAAATCACTGGGGACAGTGACTGCAGCCACGAAATTAAAAGATATTTGCTCCTTGAAAGGAAAGCTATGACAAACCTAGATAGCATATTAAAAAGCAGAGACATCACTTTGCCAACAAAGTTCCATATAGTCAAAGCTATGGTTTTCCCAGTAGTCATGTACGAAGGTGAGAGTTGGACCATAAAGAGGGCTGAGCGCTGAAGAGTTGATGCTTTTGAATTGTGGTGCTGAACAAGACTCTTGAGACTCCCTTGGACTGCAAGGAGATCAAACCAGTGATCAAATATTAAAGGAAATCAACCCCAAATATTTATTGGAAGGACTGATGCTAAAGCTGAAGCTCTGGTACTTTGGCCACTTAATGTGAAGAGTCAACTCACTGGAAAAGACCTTGATGCAGGGGAAGACTCACGGCAGAAGGAGAAGAGGGTGGCAGAGGATTAGATAACATCACCAACTCAATGGACATAAATTTGAGCCAACTCTGGGAGACAGTGGAGGACAGAGGAACCCGGCATGCTATAGTCCATGAGGTCAAAAAGAGTCAGACATGACTTAGCAACTGAACAACAATAACATCATGCTCATTTAGCCAGAATCTCCACATTAGGGGCTTCTCAGGTGGATCAGTGGTAAAGAATATGCCTGCCAATGCAGGATTCTTGGGTTTGATCCTGGGTCGAGAAGATCTCCTGGAGAAGAGAATGGCTACCCAATCCAGTATTCTTGCCTGGAGAATCCCATGGACGGAGGAGCCTGGTGGGCTACAGAGCATGAGGTCACAAAGAGTCGGACACAACTGAGCATGTATGCACGCACTCCACACACTAAATATAAATATAAAAAGGCAACTTTTTGTTCTTCTGTAACTGCCTTAAATTTCCTCATCAGTCTCCCCACTCTGAAGAGCCAGGAATGTAAAACCAGCCAATCCAACAGACACTTAGCCGCTTGCAATTTAATCAACTTTCTGTTTAAAACTATATTTTTAAAGTAACCAGTCATCCAGCCCTCCACTTTCTCCACCTTTACCGTCTTGGATTGTGAGGGGCCTTCTGGTGTCCTCTGAGAGCCGAGCAGCGTTCCTGGTCCCTGCAGGTCTCTCAGTGATGGGGCCCCTGTTCATCAAGTCATCCTCTGCACTGCCCCCCAGCCTGGGCATCCCGCCAGTGTCTAAGGCTCCGCCCCTTGTGTGCTCAGTTGGAACCCTGGATCTCTCCCTCAGGCCCCACCTCGGCTCTCACTTTCATCCGCTCCCAACCCTGTCGTGCAGCTACCTCATTTCTACTCTAGGGAGCACCTGGGTGCTCACCTTCCAGGAACGCCCAAGATCTTCCATGAGCCAGCCTCTGAGTGCCCTTGGTGCCACCCAGCAGCCTGGGGAGACCCAGGAGCCCGGAGATACTTGACAGGTAAATCTCACTCCTTAGACAGACAGCTGCTGTGCTGTGCTAGGTCGCTTCATTTGTGTCCGATTCTGCGAGCCCAGGGACTGTATCCCACCAGGCTCCTCTGTCCACGGGATTCTCCAGGCAAGAATACTGGAGTGGGTTGCCATGCCCTCCAGGGCATCTTCCCAATCCAGGGATCAAACCCTCATCTCTTACACCTCCTGCATTGGCAGGTGGGTTCTTTACCACTAGCGCCACCTGGCAGACACTCACAACTCTGCAGTCTGACCCGGGCCTCTTTTCTCCATACCCCCAAGCTCCCCACGCCCTCCACCTGGAGCCTTATTGCTCTAACTGTGCCGAGCGGCCTCATGCACCCTGGGTCTCAACAGTCCTGCTGCTTCCTCGTCAACAATGCCTACCCCCTGTCCACATATTAAAATGCTCCTCATCTCTCAAGGACCTGCTCAGAGACCATTCTTCCCGTGGAGCTCCCCCCAAGTCCTGAGACCATGGGATTCCTCCTTCTCAAGCGTGCTGGGGGCATCAGCCACCCCTCATGAGGTCCTCACCATTGATTCTTACTCAGGGCCAGAAAAAAAGAAAAATCATCATCCAAGGGACCCTGTTTATCAACCCGGTGACTTTTTTTTTTTTCATTTCTATCATCTTTCTCCTTTTAATCGCCTTTATAAAAACAACTCCCTTAAGCATCTGTACAATTATAAACTGAATTAAGCAAATTTGATACACAAACTTCATAAGAATCTGCCACACCTTTTTAGCAGAACAGGATGGTCTAGATTCTTGTTGGGAAATGTTGTGTGATGAAGCCGTTCCTGTCGAATGACAAACTGAATGAAAATACTACCTTTCCTCTTATCCTGATAGATACACTGTTTACTCATTGATTCTTTGTTTATTCATCGATTCTTTGTTTACTCATCGATTCTTTGTTTACTGGTTGTTTCTTGGGTTTCAGAAAATTCACTTAGGACACTGTCATCTGAAGACTCTTAGTCTGAGATTTTACTTAGACAACTACTTTCATCCATCGTCGTTAGAGTCTGTGGAGCTGCTCTCCAACTTCATCTTCTGAGTCATCTAATAATTGTGAAATGTTGTTCTCTCAGTTTTTTTCCTTTGCCATTATGAAAAATTTTGAATTCCCAACTGTCTACAGTGAGCTAAAAGCCGACTCAAAATGGTGATGCTTTATTTCCAATGTTGAATCATCCTTCTAAGTAATTCCATTTTTCTCTTGTTATTCTAGTTTCTTTTTTTTTTTAGCATAATTGGAAGTATTTGATGAGTAATGATGAAAGATAATTCCCAGGATGATAAAACAGCAAAATATTTCCAAAGATAAGGAAAATGAGATCATAAAAATCTCTTCATGTGTCTTAGATTTATAAAAGGGTCCAATGAACCCAGATAATAATTGCAAGATGGAAGGAGTTTTATTTACAGAACTAGTACATTTTCTCTTTGTTCTTTGGAAGTTCTTCAAGAAAGAATAAAAGTCATGAAAGACCAAGCCTTTTAAACAGATAGAACAACTCAAAGAGGAAATTCAAAAGCTAATATTGTGTGCAATGGACCCTGATGGGACGCTGAGGGTTATCTTGTTAAAATTCCATACACATCTGTCCAACATGAGGTGAAGAATAGAGTGAGACCCAACGATTTCCAGGTCCTCCTGGAGTTCTCCAGGCCCGGTCAGGGCTCTCCTCATAGAAGGAGCTGTAGGAGATGGTAGGAGCCAGAGATGTAATTGTGTGACTGTCAAGGGAAGGTGGCATAGTATTCCTTATGTGTGCCCAAGAACCTCACACCATCTCAAAATCTTTGTGATCTATCTGGAATACGGTTCTTTCCTCTCTCCCTTTTAGCTGGGTAACTGCTGCACTTTGAATCTCAACTCAAACACCACTTCCACAAGCCAGCTTTCCCTAACTCCCAGCCCTCCCATCAGGTGCCCCTTAGCAGGGCTGTCAGAGCCTCCGCCCCCACCCCCGCTTCTCTGCACTTAGCAGGGTTTTAGCGTCTCCGGAGCTGGTGGAGGTTTGCTCAGACTTGCATCCTCAGCACAGTGTTGCCCTTAGGACCCACTGGATAAGTATTTTGCAAATAAAAAACACTGAATTCACTTTTCTGACTACAGATGCTCACCTGCCTAAAGTTTTTTTTTTTTTTTAACTGAAGGATAATTGCTTTACAGTATTGCATTGGTTCTGCCTAAATCTTTAACAAAGGGTTAAGATGCATGTGTTTGAGAAAGTAAGAATAAAAAGTAAGAGCCCATCCATAGGGAAAGCAGATCAAGTAAGAGCCTCAATTTCCTGGTTTAGTTTACCTTCATTTTCATTGACCTTTGGTGGTTTAGTCGCTAAATCATGTCTGACTCTTGCAACCCCATGGACTGGAGCCCACAAGGCTCCTCTGTTCATGGGATTTCCCAGGCAAGGATACTGGAGTGGGTTGTCGTTTCTTTCTCCAAGGGATCTTCCCAACTCAGGGACTGAACCCATGTTTCCTATGTCTTCTGCCTTGCAGGCAGATTCTTAATTCACTGAGCCATCAGGGCAGCCTTATGCAAAGGATTGACCCTTACCTAGAGATTATCGGGGAACAACATGGCTGTAGCAGAAGGGTCTTCAGCTCGTGATTCTGGCTTTCCTTCAGGTGTCAGGAGATTTATCAGAGATTGACATCAGCAGTGAGGCTCGGCACCCCCGGGCCGGCACAGACACCGCAGAAGAGAAACGGAGGAACAGGCTGTACGAGCTAGCAATGAAAATGAGTGAGAAGGAGACTTCTTCTGGGGAGGATCAGGAATCCGAGCCCAAGACCGAGTCTGAGAACCAGAAGGAAAGTCTGTCCTCTGAAGACAACAGCCAGAGTGTCCAGGAAGAGCTGAAGAAGGTAAGGGCTGTGACGTCACAGCAGATGGCCCAGTCTCGGCCCGGTCTCTTGCCACTGGGGTGAGGCTCTGTATTTGTGCTGAGATGTGCTGAGATATGCTGAGACCCCAAAGAGCACTGTCTAAAATGCCCATCCCTGTGCACTTGGGCGAGCCCAGGAAAACTTGACTTGATTAATGCAGAGTTATTCAATCAGGAAAACAGCCCCGCGTGTCCTTGGGTATCTCCTAAGACCTCTCATATCCCATCTTTCATCAAGACAGCCCCTGCCTTTAGAGTCTGTAATGTAGTACCCACAGTCTCTCTTACTGGTAAGAACTGTGTTATCTCACACCACCCTCCCCCCGAGGAAGGTTTCCTGTGGATTGAGGGCATCTAGCCAGTCCTCTTTTAGCCAGTGCTAAAGCTTCGTCTCATAGTATAAAGTCTTTGCACTGAAAGTTGCCTTCTAGGTCACTATCTCTGCAGTTTCCAGATTTGGGCTTGACTTACTTAGAACCTTTCCCAAACAAACCTTATATTGAATCCCAGGGTTCTAATCAGATTCAAATACTGCTGCTCCAAGGGGTCCCCAAAACCCCAATCACTTGATCTTCAGTCCCACCGTCCTCTCTTCCTTCCAAGCCCAAGTAGGCCACCGAGTTCCAAGGGACGTGGTGTGAAAACCACAGAAAATAGACCCTACCTCTGGCAGAAGGGGATCCCAGCCTCTCTCTCACCATCCTCCATGACATGCCTGGTTTCCCCCTACAGCTCCTCCACCCTAGACTTGACCCCTTCTGCCTCCGGTGGCAGGGGAGAAGCCAGCATTTGTTCAGCGTCTCCTATGTGTCTGGTGCTTTGCGTGTGTTAGTTCATTTAATGCAAAACCTTTGAGGCAGACACAGCCCCGTGCTGCAGAGGAAGAAACTGAGACTAGTCGTGAAGGCCCTCACTCAAGGCCCACAGCTAGTAAGTTCGGAGGCTGAATCACAGACCTCTTGGCCTCAAGTCACAGGCTCCTTCCTTTATAAGCTGCTGCTTCTGAAACTCAGATTAGATCTTGTCTGGTAATATCTTGAATTCTCTGTACTTAGGATCCATTTTTTCCCTATTCTGAGAGTAGGCTCTCTAAGCTGATGACTGCTGCTGCTGCTGCTAAGTCACTTCAGTCATGTCCAACTCTGTGCGACCCATGGACGGCAGCCCACCAGGCTCCGCCATCCCTGGGATTCTCCAGGCAAGAACACTGGAGTGGGTTGCCGTAACCCATATAAATAGTCCATGAGCCCCCTTCATCTGCTCAGCAGCCTAGCTGGGGTGCTAAGCAGGGGGCTGGCCAGCCCAGGAGGGACCACCATAGAGCAGTCTGCACCGTCCTTCATGGCTGAGCCCCTGAACCTTCCAACATCTCACACTCTGCCTTTCATTCATCCCCAGCCCACCCTCCATAACCTCTGAACCCTCCCTCATAAACCAGCCAGCTCCTGTGCCTGGGGACAGCGTATCCCTCTTTCCCCTGGCATGTCTGTGGGTGGAGAGCAGATTCTGGCCTTCACAGGCAGCCCTTCCCTGGGGTGTGGGCTCCAACTCCTTGCCTCCTTTACGGTTATAAGCTTTGATCCTCTCTGTTGCTTGAACCGATGCCCCATTACAGTCCCATTTTGTCTGCTAGGGCTGAGAGCCAGATGGCAACTGAAGCGTAGTGTGTTATTTCTTACGATGACCCCACATCCTACTGACTCTGCTGCCTCATGGTCCCAACTCATGCTGTACCGGTGGGGTCCTGGGCTGGGATGTGTCCGGCACATTCAACCCCCACTCACCTGTGAGCCTCACCTTCTAGGGGCACAGCCACCCATCTGTACTGGGCTCTCCTGGGCAGAATGTGAACAGGAAATGGAGGAAAGTCCTGGGCACTTTGACCCTTTCTGCCTCCACCCTGCCCTATGCCCTCACTGAGTAGGAAATTAGGGGTGTCGCTTTTATCCAAACTCCCAAATGTGCCAGTTTCCCAAAGTTAAAGTCTTTCCCACCACCAACCATGAATCAGTGTATGTAAAAACGCAGATAGCAAACCAAAAGAGAAAATTAATATATCTTTCTCCGTCAAGATTGGGTTACTCTGATTAAAGGAAAACAGAAATAGAGGTTCATCTATGGAAGGTTGTTTAGAATCAGAAGGGTGTAGAGACAGGCTTCAGGGTTAGACAGAATGTGAAACACACCATGCAGTTTGCAAACTCTGGACTTTGGTTCTAAGTCCAGGCCTCCTCTTGTCTGCTCACTGCACCTGCCTCCTGGCTGCCCTCTGTGGCCCCTCCAGGCCTTTCTCCTCTCAGTGGCTGGAGCTGCCCTGTGACCCTTGAACTTGCTCCCAGCCTGTCAGCAAGCCCACGCGCACCTTGTTTTTATATCTATCCCTAGGTCCCTGTCTGGGCCTTCATGGTTGATTGGACAGATGCACGTTGGCCTCATCTATACAATGGATATAACCGTGCCCTCTTATAGAGTTGAGACAACTGAATTTTACAGCATAGGGGTAACACAAAGCCACAGCCCAGCAAACAGCAATAACCTCAGAGCCCCTTTAACAACCTCAAGGAAAAGAAACTTCACTGTTGTGAAATAACACCCCTGTGCTAGCTCTGAAGAAAGGGCTTAGTGCCCATTTCCCATCCATGCGTGCAGTGTCAAGCCAGAGGTCTCTAACCACACACAGTGCTTTGTCATGCTCTGAAGAATGGGGTGGGGAAAATACTGCATCAGAACCTCCCAGGTTCCCACCTTCAGGATCAGAGTAAACATGACTTCCCTTGTAATATGACCACAACTAGTCTGTGCAGTGCACACAGGCACACACACACCTCGGTTGGGGAGTGGATCTGGGCCAAAGAAACTTCCAGAGGCTGTGAGTGCTCGCCTTATCTCTTTACCGTGCTGCTGCACATTGGCCCAAGGTCCACCTGCCTGGGGGTCCCTGACACAGCAGGAGCGCCCTTTCCTGTGCAGAAGGCAGGCTGGGAGAAGAATCAGACCCAGACAGGGACCTAGGGATAGATATAAAAACAAGGTGCGCGTGGGCTTGTTGACAGGCTGGGAGCAAGTTCAAGGGCCACAGGGCAGCTCCAGCCGCTGAGTGGAGAAAGGCCTGGAGGGGCCACAGAGGGCAGCCAGGAGGCAGGTGTAGTGAGCAGACAAGAGAAGGCCTGGACTTAGAACCAAAGTCCAGAGTTTGCAAACTGCATGCTTGTGTTTCAGATTCTGTCTAACCCTGAAGCCTATCTCTACACCCTTCTGATTCTAAGCAGGCTGTCTACTGTCTAGACTCTAGACACTGGTCTAGAAGTACTGTCTAGGCAATGCTCCCCTCCCTGAAAAGAGCCCTATCCAGTGACTGATAGAAAGAGTATAAATCCTCCAGCTCCTTTGCCTCCTCTGGGGCAATGACCCTGGGATGTATGCTGCCCACTGATGCCCCAACTTCCCCAGTAGATCTTGCTCTGGGCACCCGCAGTGAGGACCAGCTCAAGCAGGCTGTATTTCCTTCCCTGCCTCTCTTCTCCACTCTTCCACTGGGACCGCTTTTCAAATAAACTCCAAGCACTCGAAGCTATGTCTTGGGGTCTGCTTCTGGAGAAACCAGACTGCGACAGTAACCAAACCCAAGAACACATGGAGCCCCCAGACCACAAACACTCACTGCAGTGTTCGTGACTGAGCAGTGGGGAATCAAAAAGCCTAGCTGACTGCTAGCAGCCTCTGCCTGACCCGGAGGACCCCTCACACAGACAGAGCCTCATCCAGACTTCACGTCCCTCCTGCCTCTACCGCGGATTCTGCAATCTGGGGTCCATAGCAGGATAATGTGCATATTCCCATCAACACAGGGACATCAGCAGCAGGTCAGTGTCCTTAGTATGACAACCCATGTAGAAATTAGGGCTTCACAGTCTTGTCCAGCAGCAGAAGAACCATTTTAGAAATAGGCTTTTTCTGGATGGGAGTCAGCCCTTGGCTATAGGCAGAACTGGTCCCTACAGCTGATTCATTTTGGCTGGGTGTTCCACGCCTGAGGATGAGTTAAGGATGATCACTGCCATCTGAGTTTTAACTACCTGAAGAACCAGCTTGTAAAGTTTGGGGCTAGTCCAGAAATCTGGATTCCTAGAGGGTTATATTTTTAACTGAAGCCATCTTGGTTCCATTGAACCTCAGTGGTCAACCTCCCATACCTTGGGATCCTTCAAGCCCAGGAATGAGCATTTGCTTCTCCTACACCACTAGGCAGGTGACCGTGCCAATGGTTATAGGAGAAAGGACTGGCTAAAGTGCTTCCTAGAACCGTCTGCCTCTAGATATGTAGGTGCTGCGTTCCTGAGGGCAGGATGCAAAGAAGGGCCAGGAACTCCTGGCTGAAGTTTGGAGGCTACCTGTAGGGGCTGTATCTCCCACAAACCCCTTATCTCCCAGGTTTACAGCAGAGACCCCCGAGGTCCCTTCTGGCTCCAAAGTCTCATGGCTCTAGACATATCATGAATTAAATGCATTTGTATTTCTTGAAATAAGTGTCATTTATGACACTATTTATATGACAGAAGATGTCCTGTGTGTCAAACTTTTGGAAAATCAGTGTTTGTTGAAGAGCCAGATTAGTAAATTCTTGCATACATGCAATGTCTTAAAGGCATTATTTAAATGTCATTGTTTATTAATTATCAAGGTAAATGAATCATTGTGTTTTATTTTCACAAGGGAGTCACAGACCAGCAGGTATCTCCCCTATCCAGAGTTTCATGAAACAGTTCTCATCAAAGTACTGAGCAAAAAGTAGTAAGTGCATTTCTCTGCAAATAAGAGACAAATCTGTACATCTTCTTACAGCCACTCCTCATTAATTAGTATCAAGTCACATAGAAACACAGTCCTGGTCAATAGTCAAGCAGACAGACTGACTGTTGTCTGCAAAAGCCCAGAGCTGTGGGTCTCTGCAGTTTAACGCGCTGTGAAGCACTTGCTGCTATCACAGTGTCGACATAAAGTCAATACTGTCCACACATGTCTCACCCTTGGAAAATGGCTCACCATCCACGTGAGGACTCAGTGTCTCTCACTCGAGGTAGCAGTATTTGATAAGCATGTCTCCATCTTCAGTTGCTGCTAATGTGAATGTAAGGTTCAATCCTAACTTGTATCTTGCACACTGTGCTGATCTCAGTAGGCCTTATGCCTGTTGAGGAATCAACACCTCTTTTCTAAGATTCTATTAAGCAACTGGCTGTAGGGGAAAATAGAAGCTTTACCACTTAGAGCTAAGGCTCTTATCCACAGTGCTTGAACAGGTGAGGTTCCATCTCACCGTGCTGTCACTGGCGTCCCTCATCCCCACACTCATGCCCTCCGTGTTTGGGGGAGGGGCCTTTGAGGCTGGGAAGAGAGTTCTGGGTTCTCTCCTGGATCACGAGGACTTCAGCAGAACATCCTCCTCTCTAGGCAAACAATGAACTAAGCCCTCGAGAATTAATATTCTCATAATGCTAGTAGATAAAGGGCAGTTTACATAAGCAGACAATTCACCAAAAACGACAAAAAATAAGAAGGTAAATGACCAATAAGCTTATGAAAAAATATTCAACTTTCATTGTATCTCAACTGTATTCAATGCAACACCCAGCGCAGAACCTGGCATATGGTGTGTACATGCATTCATTTCTTCCATTCAGCAGAAGCACACTGAGGCTACGGGAAGACGGCCATGGACAGGGCAAAGCTTAGCATTTGTTCAGACAAGCAATAAACATGCAAACTGAAATAATGAAATGCCACTTGCCTAACAAATTAGTGGTTAAAAAGGACGATCATTTATGTTGGTAAGAGTTCAGAGGACCAGGCAGGCTAATACACACAAAGTAGCCGTCTATGGGGTCACACAGAGTCGGACACGACTGAAGTGACTTAGCAGCAGCAGCAGCAGCACATATTAGCACATGGGTGACCTGGTAACTCAAAGCAATCAACGTGTGCATACCCTTTGATCCAGCAAATATACTTTCAATCATTTATCCTAAGGAATAACTAGACAAGCAGCCAAGGGTATATCACAATGCAGTTCATCAAGTGTTACACTTTTATATTAGGAAAACTTTGAAACAACCTAAGTGTCCAACAATAAGGGAGTTTTGGGAAAATGGAGGGGATGAGGTCCAGAAAACAGGTGGGGTATCAACATTGGAACAGCAAAGACAGAATGGTCCAGATACAAGTAAGTGGGTAAATTTGATGCTTAGGAAGATGAACAAAATTTGTTTTATGTTCTAAGCCTCCCTGAACCCCTTTCCCCACTTATTGAAGCAAATTTGACTGTGCACAATAAAGCCAACCCACTGACACTGGGTTGTGAAGGAAAGTTAACATTTACTGCAGGGCGCTAAGCAAGAGTGGTGGAGAAGGAAATGGCAACCCACTCCAGTATTCTTGCCTGGAGAATCCCATGGGCAGAGGAACCTTGCGGGCTACAGTCCATGGGGTCGCAAGAGTCGGACACGACTGAGTGACTTTCACTTTCACTAAGCAAGAGTGGGGATGGATAATGCTCAGAAGGTGGGAACTTCCCGAAGGCTTTCAGGGAAAGTTTTTAAAGACAGGGTGAGGGAGAAGGTTGCAGGGTGCATGATCGGTTTGTGTACATTCTTCTGACTGGTTGGTGGTGAGGTAATCGGAAATCAACATCATCGACCCTCTGATTCCATCCTGTCTGGGGCCTTCACAATGGTGGTCAGCATGCAGTAAACATGCTCCACCTGACAGGGGTTTCAGTATCTGCAAAACACCTCAAAGGACATGGCTCAGAAAATTATCTATAGCCCTTGAGGTCTTTGACTTTGTTTAATGGCTAAACTATTATTTTGTCTTGCTTGACTGTTTTCCTTTGTTTCTGCATTTTCTCACTTCTAAATGTATTAAATTTACTCTTTAGAACTCAGGTTTATCTTAGGAAGGTAAAGTCTTTCTATAAACAAGAGGCAGGCAGAGGACATGGGAGAGTCTGTCCTGGAATTCCCCATAGGGTCCTGCTTGGTTACATCTCTAGCCCCCCGAACTAGAAGGCAAGTTTGCCTTCTGAAAGTGAGGGGATGGTGAAACTGGATTGTCAGGATTGTGGAGAGGGTTTGAAATAGCTATTGCATAGAATGGGAGAAAAATGTGTAGAGAAATATAAAGGATCCCCAGGGTAAAATCAGAGATCAAAAACATTTACCAGAGTTACAAAGAACCTGTAAAAGAAAGCAGCAACTCTGCACTCTAAATATAAAATAGATAAACAATTCAAACCTACAGTATAGAACAAGGAACTATATTCAATATCTTGTAATAACCTATAATGAAAAAGAACCCGAGACAGGATAGATACGTTTAACTGAAGCACTGTGCTATATACCTGAAACTCACACAACACTGTAAACCAACTTCAATTTAAAAAATAGAATATAGCAAATTTGACGCAAATGAATGCAAAATAAAAATTCATCCTATTCAAAGAAAAGGTCTAGTAGGAGCAGGTCTATTCATGAATCCAGATCATTCAGCACAATACACAGTACAGCTCAAGGGGTTCTGGAGTTTACATGAGAACTCCCCATTTCATAACTGAGATTGACAGATAGGAATCTCAAACTAGATTGGAGGGGTGGGGAGATAAAACAGAAATTCCCTGGTGGCTCAGTGGTAAAGAATCTGCCTGCCAATGCAGGAGACATGGGTTTGATCCCTCAGTCGGGAAGATCCCCTGGAGAAGGAAATGGCAACCCACTCCAGCATTCTTGCTTGGAAAGTCTCCTGGACAGAGGAGCCTGGGGGGCTACAGCCTATGGGGTCACAAAAGAGTTGGACTCGACTTAGCAAGTAAACAACAACCCACCCATAATGGGAAAAAGAAATATGAAGTTAAAACTTAACAAGAAAACTGCAAATCTCTAAGAAACCTACCAGTTTGCTGGTAGGAAAGACCATGCAAAGAAGAATTCTTCCAAAATGAGGAGACATTTAGTGTAATTCAAATAAAAATCTGAACCAGAAGTTTTTTAACTTTTCAAAAGGATTCAAAAAATCATCTGATAAATAATAATTTAGAAATTTTTAGAAAAATAAAATATGAGGACCTATTAAGATAGTGCATTTTGTTTTAAAGGCAGGGTAATTAAACTTATGAGATATTAGTAAAGGATGTAATGAAATAGTTCAGAAGTATGGTCTAGAATATTCTTAATTTAACTCATGATTTATCTTACCACCCACCCACCTCTTACCCCTGGTCAGGCAGAGATCAATTTTTAATAAATGTGTTGAGACATATGTGCACTTGTTCTTTGGGAGGAAGTGATGTGGCAGGAGAGGAAGGTCCTTAGTGTTCACCCAAATGAAGGAATGAATGGCCATCCCTGGCTGGCAGGCCCAGCATTATGTACAGGAGACACTAATGGAAAAGATGCCAACTTCCCGTGAGACGTGGGAGCACAAGTTCTAGAGTTTGAATCCCTATTCATTTATCATTTGTTCAACAAATAATTGTTGAACTATTCTAAAAGCTACAATACAGTTGGGACTGGTGAGGAAAGGTCCCTGCTCTGGTGGAATTTACCTGCTGGTGAGGGGTGACAGCTGATAAGTATAACACACACAGTGGAAGACATGCACAGTGCCCAGTGCCAGGAGAAGGTTCAGCAGGGCAGTCACGGATGGAGCGGGGAGGAGGACGTGTCCTGGATGGCCCTGACTTTTCTGACCAACTGTGCTTTACACTGAAACCCAAGGGACAAGAAGAAAAACGTCAGGCAAAGACCTAAAGGAAGGGCTTTCCAGGCAAATACATGCAAGGCCTTAAGGTGGAAATGACCTTGACAAGTTCCAGGAACCGCCTAAAGATGCAGAGTAGCTGGGACAACAGAGCCAAGGAGAGGGATGAGGAGAAGGCAGGGGCCAGAGTAAGCCAGCCATGTGGGCCGTGCAGAGAACATCGGCTTCTGTTCTGCGTGAGACAGGAGGAAACTGGAAGGACTTCAGCAGGAGGATCCTATATTTATGAAGATCGCTTTGGTTGCCAGGTGCCACCTCCTTTCCAAGTGAACATGGAAGGTGGTTTCCTGTGTCACCGGGCTACTTCAGAGCCAAGCACGTGCCCTGGCAGAACCCTGTTTGCCAACAGCCATGGGGAAGTGTTTCCAGTGAGCACCAGGAACTGATTTTCTGAAGAACAGCCAGAGTGCAAAAAGCAAAAGAGATCAACGACCACGAGTACCATGATGAGGGAGGGAGTCCTGCCTGCTGAAGACTTGCCCGGGCAGGTTTGGTCAAAGGCAGTGGCCCCCGCGTTCCCTTCCTCTCTCATCGTCACCAGGTCCTGGAGCAGCCATGCTCAGGCGCCTACATCAGACCACGGGGACTCCACCCAGGAAGGGGGAGAAAATGACCTCGGAGAGACATACCAACCAGTGGGTTTAACTCCGTAACTAAACTAAATGTGCAAATAGCAGACTTTTAAAAATTCATTTCAATAATCACCATCAAAAATCATCTTATTTTTTTCACATATAACTTTGACCATCAAAATCTAGATGATTTCAGAACCCAAACATCCCCAGAGGTCCATTCTCTAATCTCTGTCACATTTCATGTTGCAGTTTATTACACATGCTAATTTATTAGGTCCGTGCTCCAATTTCTTTCCACAATTCTGTGCCACCTTCTTTCATGAAGTCACTCCCTGGGGACGTGAGTCTGTTCATAGAGAATGTATTTTGACGGGTAGTAGAGGCATTGCCGGAGCGCCTTATGTTTCATGAGAACTGAAACATATTTGCACTGAATTTTTCTAACAGATTTCTGTCATCTATTTAGGATGACATATGGAGTTTCTTTTCTTACCTTTGAGGAAGAAAAAATACATGAAATCAGGGCATTTGGACAAATTTCCTTGCTTGCTCTGGTGGTTTGATAGAATCATTTCATAGAGCCAAGGCGGCACCTGTGATGTGGGACAGAACAATAATGAGCAGGCTGGGAAGTCTGGATCACATTTAGAGCAGGTTTCTCCGAGACCACATTCTTGTTCACTCTGGTTGCCCTGGTGGCTCCACCTCAGGTAGGCTCAGTAAGGCTCAGAACAGGAGCTGGTCCCTCGGGAGATCTCAGGTTTTGTTGGGTGGCTTGCTCAAGCATTGGTGTACAAATCAACATGGGCTTCCCTTGTGGCTCAGCTGGTAAAGAATCTGCCTGCAGTGTGGGAGACCTAGGTCTGATCCCTGGATTGGGAAGATCCCTGGAGAAGGGAAAGGCTACCCACTCCAGTATTCTGGCCTGGAGAATTCCATGGACTGTGTAGTCCATGGGGTCACAAAGAGTCAGACACCACTGAGTGACTTTCACTTTCACTTTTTCCCTGATGGCACTAGTGGTAAAGAACCTGTCTGCCAATGCAGGAGACATAAGAGACTCAGGTTCGATCCCTGGGTCAGGAAGATCCCCTGAAGGAAGGCATGACAACCCACTCCAGTATTCTTGCCTGTAGAATCCCATGGACAGAGGAGCCTGGTGGGCTACAAGAGTCGGACACAACTGAAGCAACTTAGTACACAGCACATACAAATCGACAAGCTCATTCTGATTGGTGTCATTCGGTGGAGGCTGCCGGCCCTTCTCTCTGTTGTTCATGGATTTGATTATTCAGTTAGATTCTGTTCCTCCGTCCCTTTCTGCAGTCTATTACACCCTGGGAATTATGCTGGTGGAGGAGGTGGTGTGGCTGGTGGGGAGGAGCGTGGGCTTCAGGGACCAGAGTCTCTGGGCTCCAGTCCCAGCCGTGCGTCTTCTTCCCTGAGATGGGATGAAAACAGCCTCCACATAAGGCTGTTTTGAGGGTTACATGAAACCTTGAACAATCTGGGGTCAGACCCGGCACAGGGACGACGTACATTAACGCTGAGCTGGCATCCTTCCTTCCTTCTTGCTTCCCCTCGAAGTGCTTTCTCAGGAGCAAGATATCCCAGGAGAGAAGGTGAGGTCCTGTATACATTTTACACAACTTGAACACTGAAGAGTTTTCTCCTCTGCCTGTATTTCCTTCATGGGAGCCAACATGTCTTTAGAAGGTTCTGTTAACATTTTTTCTGTTACTTGGGATGTTCACAGTGCCCTGCTCACCCCTTAAAGAACATCCATTTGTCACAGGGCTGAAAGGAAAGCTGGAGAGCCCCACATGTGTACCCTGTTCTTGTTTTTACTAAAGCCAGCTATGAAGACTGTTCCCCTACCCCCAAAACCTGCACAGAAAGCTTGACATCAGAATTACTGGATTCAGGGACTTCCCTGGTGGTCCAGTGGTTAAGACTCTACACTTCCAATGTAGGGGCTGTGGGTTTGATCCCTGGCCAGGGAACTAGGATCCCACATGCCCTACAGGCAGAGAGAAAAATAGCTAGATTCAAAATATAGACTGAATCAGTGATTTGGGGGTTATTCCAGTTTGACATCTGGCAATCACTCTGTCTCCTGGGCTGTGAGAAAGGAGCTTTGAAATCTTATGTTTTTTCCTTATTTCAAAAACCTAATGAGATTTTCTCTCTCTCGATGTTTAAATCTCCTTGAATGGCATGAGTTTCTTCCAGATCCCTCAGCTGGAAAGCACAGCAGCATGTTGCCCGCTCCCTGTTCGCTCCATGGCCACAGCATGCTTCCCGCTCTCCTGCCAGAACAGTGTACCTTTCATCCGTTTGTTCCCACCGCAGCTGCCCCACCTCAGCCCTTGCGACCTGGGAGTCAAGCTGCCCCAGTCATATCCTGCACTCATCTCTGCCTCTGATTCTCCCAGGCCCCAAATCTGTCCTTCCTTTAGCAGTCAGAATTACCTTCCGAAAGCCTCAGCCTCTCAAGCTGGCATGTTAAGAACCCAGGCTTTGAAATGGGGCAGACCTGGGTGTGGATCTTGGCTCCTCCAAGCAAACCACGTCACCTCTCGAAGCACAGTCCCTCATCTGTAAGACAGAGAGGTCATAGTCCCTACATCATAGGGAGGGTCCTAGATTAAACGAGGCTCTCAGAGCCTGGCACACAGTAAGCACTCAGTAGATGACAGCTCTTCGTTCTTCAGTTCTGATGCAAAGAGCTGACTCGTTGGAAAAGGCCCTGATGCTGGGCAAGATAGAAGGCAGGAGGAGAAGGGGATGACAGAGGACAAGATGGTTGGATGGCATCACCAACTCAATGGATGAGTTTGAGTAAACTCCAGGAGATGGTGGGAAGCCTGGCGTGCTGCAGTCCATGGGGTCGCAGTCAGACACAACTGAGCGACTAAACAACAAAAAATGACAGCTCTGGATAACAGCAGTGGAAACCCGCAATGGCGCCGAATCACCAGCTGTTCAAGATGCAAACCCCTGAGCTTGGCCTTCAGGGTGCTACAGCACCCAGGCCTCCCTGTCTCCTCCCATCTGTCATCCTCTGCACAGCCTGGACTGCAGTGCCATTCGCTGTGCACGCCACGCCGTCTCACCTCCAAGGCCTATGTCTTTACTCCCTTCAGCCGGAAGTATCCTTCTTATCTTTCTTGTGCTTCCAGACACACTCCAAAGTCACGTGTTAACGGAACCTGCTTGTCTCTCTACAGGTCTCAGCCTGTGGCTCCCAGGGTAGAGTAGGACTCATCTCCTGCTATCTGCTGGGAGTCTTCCTACCCTTCTGTCTCTGCCTTCTGAGGACAGGGGCCATGCTTACTCACTCTGCATCCCCTGCAGGGCCCAGGGCAGTGCCTGGCAGCGAGCAGATGCCTCCTGAAGGCCTGAATTAAATTAGTGATGATAGGAAACAGCAGATGATGTTTGAGTGCCTGGCTTGTTCAGTTGCCCAGCTAGGCAATGACATACCTGGTTTTTCTTGCCTGTCAGCATATATGGTTCAGTGTGCTCACGACCAGGAAACAGAGGGTCCTGTGCATGTGTGTGTGTCAGTGTCAGGTTGCCTCCTGTTGTTTCTTAGGACAGACTGTTCTGTGTTCTGATATTACGTCTTCCACTTTCGGGTGTTAAGGTATCTCTTCTCTATGAAATTATGGTGAGGGCAGACAATAGTACAGCATGGCAGCTTTTTAAAGAAATACTCTTACTTAGCAAGAGAAAAAAAAAATTGGGAAACAGTGGCAACGTGTAACCTGTTTTGGTTAAAAAACAGTTTTAAAAAGCATTTTTTCGAAACACCAAGTAAAGGTTTCCATGGTGGTCCAGTGGTTAAGAATCTGCATGGCAATGCAGGAGGCACCAGTTTAATGCCTGGTTGGAAGATCCCACATGCTGCGGGGCAACTAAGCCCGTGTGCCACAGCTACTGAGCCTGTGCTCTAGAGCCTGGGAGCCACCACAAGAGGAGCCAGCACAATGGGAAGCCAACACACTTAAACTGGAGAGTAGCCCTCACTCACTGCAACTAGAGAAAGCCCACGCATCAGCGAAGACCCAGCACAGCTAAAAATAAACAAATAGATAATGTTTAAAAGTATTGAAAAAAAGAGAAAACAAATAATCAAGGAAAGTTGTTTCAAGAACACGGAACATAATAAAAGGTGTCTAAGCCACTAGCCTTTACCAGTAATGTGCCCACCTTGAGCCAGCAGGGGAGGTGGGAGGGGTTTGCATAGACATGGACAGCTCTGTGTTCTGACTAAGTCCATCTTTTTGAAAACCCCTTGAGCTGGATGGTGTTATCTCCATTTCACAGCTGAGGCTGAGAGAGATTATATCCCCGAAGTCATACAGTGTAACCTGAATTTCCTAAGCCTCATGGCCTGGTGTGTACACAGTGAGGTCACCTTAGGATCCATCTCCACTAGGAAACCACAAGACCAGCACACCCACCCATTCCCACTACCTCTCTCCATTATGTGGGGGAATCTAGGGCAAGGGTCTCCCACGTGTTCAGGATCCTCTTCTAGGGGCCTGCCTGCTCAGGGCCTTCACCAGGCTGTTGCTGCCCATATCCACCCTGGGAACCGGCCCTGCTAGACACCTCCACAGAGGCTCCAGATCAGCAGGACCAGGGCCAGCTGATGACTTCTGTGGGCCTGAGCACTTCTGCCTTTGTGAACACGTTCCTCCATAAAAAACATCGAAAACCATATTTTACAACTATTTGGTATAAAGATCAATACTATGTATTATATATGCTGGGCTGGATGAATCACAAGCTGGAATCAATATTGCCAGGAGAAATATTAATGACCTTAGATATGTAGATGACACCACCATTATGGCAGAAAGCTAAGAGGAATTAAACAGGCTCTTGATGAAGGTGAAAGAAGAGAGTTAAAAAGCTGACTTAAAACTCAGCACTCAAAAAACAAAGATCATGACATCCAGTCCCATCACTTCATGGGAAATAGATGGGGAAACAATGGAAACAGTGTCAGACTTTATTTTCTGGGGCTCCAAAATCACTGCAGATGGTGATTGCAGCCATGAAATTAAAAGACGCTTGCTCCTTGGAAGAAAAGCTATGACCAACCTAGACAGCATATTAAAAAGCAGAGACATTGCTTTGCCAACAAAGGTCCATCTAGTCAAAGCTATGGTTTTTCCAGTAGTCATGTACAGATGTGAGAGCTGGACAATAAAAAACACTTAGCACTGAAGAGTTGATGCCTTTGAACTATGGTGTTGGAGAAAACTCTTGAGAGTCCCTTGGGCAGCAAGGAGATTAAACCAGTGAATCCTAAAAGAAATCAACCCTGAATAGTCACTGGAAGGACTGATGCTGAAGCTGAAGCTCCAATACTTTGGCCACCTGATGCAAAGAACTGACTTCATTGGAAAAGACCCTGATACTGGGCAAGATTGAAGGCAGGAAGAGAAGGGGACAGCAGAGGATGAGATGGTTGGATGGCATCTCCGACTCAGTGGACATGAGTTTGAGCAAAGTCCGGGAGATGTGAAGGACGGGGATGCCTGGTGTGCTACAGTCACCATGGAGTCGCAAAGAATCAGACACGACTGAGCAACTGAACAACAACAAAATGTATTTAAGACAGGTGCTGAGACCTAAGAGTTCATTTTTCCTTCCGATTTTCAAAGAAGTTAAGACATTTTCATGGGCCCCCTAAAGGAATGATGGGCCCTAGGTGTCGTACCTGCTGAGCCCAATGGGTAAAGGAGGCCCGTTGCAAGACCCTGCTGACGTGTCATGAACCCATGGACCTCAAAGCATTTTGCTCACTTCTAAATCTCACAAAACCCCTAATATCAATGCCCTTTCAGTTTCTATGCGTTTAGGGCTTATTATAGGTGTCAGAACCATCCCAGAGGTGAAACTAGGAAATTCCCTCTTCTGCCCCAGAAATCTGAACATATCATTTAATCCTCAAAGCTTTTTTTCCCCACATTATATTAAGCGCTGTCATATCAAGGTTTACATCAGGTCACATGAACAGATGCCCCAGGCCTTTGTCACAATCCCAGTTCACCACACAGCCAGACACTGGATGTGATTTGACGCAGGTGAGACTGGCAGACCCTGGTGGCTCAGAGGTTAAAGCGTCTGCCTCCAATGCGGGAGACCCGGGTTCGATCCCTGGGTCGGGAAGATCCCCTGGAGAAGGAAATGGTAACCCACTCCAGTATTCTTGCCTGGAGAATCCCGTGGACGGAGAAGCCTGGTAGGCTACAGTCCACGGGGTCGCAAAGAGTCGGACACGACTGAGCGACTGAACGGAACGGAGACTGGCAGACACACGTGCACCAGGCACACACCCAAGGGTGGAGCTGGACCTGGGATCAGCCCTCCGACATTCCACCCTATTCTCTTCCTATTAAGCCAGTCACCTAAGGAGCCCCTGCTGCCCACATGTTCACAAGTTTGAGCCACTCTGGCAAGGAGCATGCACGCTTATTCCAGCTTGGAATGAGTTTGTAGTTCTTTGTCCAACACAAAGCTTTGAAATGAATGATGACACTGGAACATTCTTAGGAGAATTTGCAAGGGTTGCAAGTAAGCAGGGATATCTAGTGTTTAGGATGGAGGTGTTTTCTTCTTTTGAATTCTAAAGACTCAGAATCTCCACCTGCTGACACTTTACATGCTGCGAGTCTTTGGAAAACCATTTACAAGGAAGAGTAAAAGGAGGGAAAATTTGTTCCTAGAAACATGTTTTTATAGGAAGAAAAGGGCATGAGCTTCAGCATCAGTCCTTCCAGTGGATATTCAGGGTTGATTTCCTTTAGGGTTGAGTGGTTTACTCCCCTCGCACTCCAAGAGTCTTCTCTGACAAAATGAGGTCCACTGGAGAAGTGGAACGGCAAACTACTTCAGTATTCTTGCCTTGAGAACCCCATGAACAGTATGAAAAGGCAAAAATAAGTTTGTGGGTAGTGAGACAAAAAGTAAAGGCAGAGTCTGCTCTGCCCCACGGTCCTCAGAGAGAAGAGACAAGATCCAGGTGGGATTTATGACTGGGTCCTGACATGGTCTTCTTCCTCCAGTCCATTGACATGGCCACTGGGGCAGGCTCCTGCCTCAGAGTGAACTGGTCCTGTTGTTGGTTATGGTCAAGCAGGAAGCTGAGTCTTTGTTGAGATGGACACTTGTTTCATTGCCTCGCTGGTGAGTGATGGAGGAAACACTGGAGGTCTCTCATCACCTTCTGTACCCCAAGCATGAACTACTGGTTATAGTCTGGTGATGGTGAAGTTGATATTATGGATTCAGTGTCCCACAAAGGGCTGTGACACAAACCAGGCCCTAGAGGTGGACACCCAGGCTCTCAGTGGTGACCACATGTGGTCAAGAGACAGGGGAGTGTCGGTGCATCACAAGAAATACATATCTGCCAGGTCAACACCGAAAAGCCCCTGTTCCACCCTGAAAGAGCAGTATTGGCTACCCTGAGCATTTTGAAAAGGAATCGTGCATCTACCTGGCACTTAGTAAATTTGCTGTTTGTATTTCTTTGATCACTGTAAGGTTGAATTTGGTTACTACTTACGCACACTGGCCATTTTCATTCTGTCATCTGTGGGGCCCTTGGCCATGAGTGTCTTTGAGTCCAGCCTTCCTGTTCTGCAGTGGCCCCTATTCTGTCAGCTGATTTTCTCCACACTTTCACCTCTCCTTTATCTGATACCATGGACCTGTCACATTTGATCCATCTTACGATGAAAGTGCGGAGTAATGTCAGCTGCCTTCGTAGAAAGCCCTCTCTGGCTCTGGGATCATGCTTTGTTTGTGCCATTCAGCTCATGTCTCTGGGGCTGTAAGCAATAAAGCAGGAAGGCTGCTTTACATTTTCGTTTCTCCCCCATACAGGGCTCCCTGCCAGCACCAGCTTTTTCATCTGAACAAAACCCTGTTCGGCGCTAAATATAGCTTTATTTCACACAATTGTAGACGGTGCTTTTAGACTTTTAAATCTAGACTGGGCAGGGAACAGGACATTTACATAACAAGACAGTGTGAGCCTTGTGACAAATCTAATCTCTTATTGGGCTAGTGAGTTAACCAAGGAATGAGGAGGTTGGGTGCCCTGCTCCTATCACACAGCTAATTAAATCCCACTTATCTTCAATCCCAGTAGTTGCCCTGTCCACTCCTGTGCTCACGTCCAAACAAGTCAGGAACACTCCTGTAGAACAGGCAAGAAACATCCGGTTTCCTAGAGATGGGATAAATTCCCTCCAAGTGCTCATAGGTTCCAGTTTGTGTTTCCCAGCAGAGAGCTGAGCTGGGACACCAACCAACCAGAGTGATCTTGTCCAGTTACCATGTAATTTTTTTCTTTCAGTCCCTTCCCCAGCTGGAGGCTGGTTGCCTTCTGAATGGGACCACAGACCTTGTGAGCAAAACTGGTGCTCTCCACAAACCAGCTTGCCAGTGACTGCTCACTCTCAATTAATGACAAATGCAAATACTTTCAGGGGGTCAGAAAAGTATGTCACCGTGTCAAGTCACTTGGGTGGAGCTGAAGGCACGCTGTGGGGGCAGGGACTTCACCCACTGTTCACTGTTTCTTCCCAGCACTTGGGGTAGAGTCAGCACATCACCAACCCCCAGTAAAAGATGTAGACGAATCAGTGGCGGGGACTGCAGAGAACTGGGAGGTGCTTATCTCACAGAAAGCATTCTTGTCAGGGGGAAAAAAAAACCACATGCCTCTAGGCACTATTTGGCTTCCAGCTGGCAACTCCTATGCTTGAATAAGCAAGGCTATTTATGGATGGAAAGGAAAAATGACTACCAAGCAACACTGATGTCCAGCTCATCACTGTGATATTGTATATTCTGTGGGCATCAAGATGCAGATAACTCTTTCTGTTTAAGCACCTCTGTGTCCTTCCCATTTAGGTCCTTGGCCCTTTAATGACCTGGACCAACGGGAGGTGTGTGTTAATGTTCATACTTGCCCTTCCGTCATGCTACCATCTAACCTTTTTTTCTGAATCCCTTAGTTACACATCTTTCTTCTCAAAAGATGTACAGAGGCACCTCTTCTGGGCAAACTTTCCAAATACAAGCTTTATCTATTAAGAGAAGGGTAACAAGTCTGTTTTCATATGTACAGTGTTGCCTTTTCTAAAATGGACTTCAGCAAACAATGGTTACTTCAGGCCAAAAGATTTTGAGTCCAGGTCATCTCTTGCCTAGAAAATCCCATGGATGGAGGAGCCTGGTAGGCTGCAGTCTGTGGGGTCACTAAGGGTCGGACTTCACTTTCACTTTTCACTTTCACACATTGGAGAAGGAAATGGCAACCCACTCCAGTGTTCTTGCCTGGAGAATCCCAGGGACAGGGGAGCCTGGTGGGCTTCCGTCTATGGGGTCACACAGAGTCGGACACGACTGAAGTGACTTAGCAGCAGCAGCATCTCTAAAACAGAGTTACAGGATTCTGGATAATGGAGTACAGCCTCTGCAAGTTTTTCCTAAGGTGAAAGTTTGGCTTGGTTCTCCCTTGGACACTACCCTTCGTCTGGCGGATCTGCATTGCCTTCCCTCCCTCTGATTTTCCTGATAACTCAGACAGATTTTTTTGGTATGTAGTGAAGTCCCTTGAACCAAAAGAAGCATAACTCTTGGATGAGTCAAGCAGCTATTATAGAACAAACTGACTGGAGACCTGCCCCCTGAGCACATGTGCCTTAACCCTAGGATGACTGATAGATGCCAGGGTGAGACTCTAGTATGAGACCATGTGCCAGAGCCCAGAGCCAGCTTCTAGACTGTGAACTCAGCCACAGACTTGTCACTTAGACACTTTGATTTCCTAGTGAAGTTGCAGGGCCACTGAAAACCTCCTCTAGTGAGATAAAACCTGTAGTAGAATTTACTTGGAGAAACAAACTTTGCAAGATCAAGCCAAAGCTATCATTAATATTTGGTCCAGATTATATGAATCAGATAGATACCTTGGGAGGTACCAAAGGCATTAAAATTCCAGGCTTTCCTGGAAATGGGCAATATTTGAATTTCCAGTTTGCAAACCCTGTGATGGACTAAGTAAAATGATTATAGATGGACACTATTACTGCCAAGCAACACTGAGCTCCTTCTTATTTCTTGGTGCTTTATGTTCAAATGAACTCAAAGATGCAGATGATTCTTTGTGGCTGAAGCACCTCCACTCCATCAAAGACCCTGGCCCAGATCTGGACTGATTATAACTTTGAGTCATGAATACAAAAACTGGAAGTGAATTGTGTCAGTCAGAAATGTGTTCAACCATAAATAATAGAAAATCTGGCCCACAAGTGTTCCAACAGGCAGGGAATTATTTTTCTCATGCATTTTCAGAGGCAGGGAAAGTCGCAGCAGTACAGCTGATCCAGGGTCTACGTGGGCCAGGCTCTTTCAGTCTTTCTGATCCACCTGACTCAGCATTTTGATATCATCCTCACTCATGTTGACTTCCTAACTGCACACCTATGATCAAGGCAGGGGCAGGAGAGCATCTGCATCTGTTCACCTGATTAAGAAAACAAAAACTTTGCTAGAAACCCCAACGGGCTTTCCCTGCAGGCTCACTGGGCAGAACCATGTCACATGACTGCCCCTGGCTGCAGGGGAGGCTGGGAAATGGAGTCTATTTCCTGTTTGGCCTCAGTGGTGAAGGAAGGCAAGGAGGAAAGGGCTTGAGGATAGATGTGAGTGAGCTAACAACACAGTGGCTACCAAGCGGCTGCAGAGAAACTCTTTCTGATCCTCTCAATGAACAGATGACAGAACTGAGTTCCAGAAATGGGGAGTAGCCTGACCAAGGTCCCATGTCTGGATGAAATTACAGCCAGATCTAGAGCCCAGGCCTCTTCACTCCCCGTCCAGAAAGCGACCCATTGGACTACATCATGAATGTAGTTTTACAGAGTCTGTGATTGAAGGTCTGCTGAGGAAAGAGAATATTATCCAGAAAATGAGGTGATGAATATGAAATTATCAGCAGTGGGCAAAGGAGCTAGTAACTTCCACCTGGGCTCCCCTTCCTCTCTCCCTAAGAATCTGAAATAATTCACTGTGAGCCACAGAAGCTCAGCCAAGTCACATCAGACCTCCTCTCAGTCCCCTCAGACTGGATAGATATTTTAGATTCTCATTCGTTCAGCACATCGATGTTTGTGTGTGTTATGACAGAATCAATCTCATGCTGAGCACCATGATGATGCAGAATTCCCATGTCACTGTTAATGTTGTTCTTGTCTTCTGTCCCCTTCTGTTATCGGACCAAACAGAAGTATTCTGCTGTTTCTCTCTGCAACATCTCCACAGAAGTCCTGAAAGTCATCAATGCCACGGAGGAGTTGATCGCTGAGTCTGCAGGGCCCTGGGAGTTCCCGCCGGTCCCTCCTGACAGAGAGAAGGGGACATTTCCTCTTGGGACAGACCAAGCGAGACTGGATGAGCAGCTGACTTCCCTGGAGGAAAATGTAAGCCAATGTGGATGTGCTCTGCTTAGGGCACACATGTGCGAAGGAGAAGCTGATGATGTAACTCATCACACAGGGCGAGGGCACAGACACACCACTGGTGTTGCATATATATTCTCAGAAGGGTCTTAGACTGGGCTCCCCAGAAGCAGACCCCAAGATGAGGATGTCTGTGCATCTGATTTATTAGGGAAGTGCTCCCAGGGAAGACTTATAAGTGAGTAGGGAGAGGGAAGAAGTCAAGCAAAGTTATGACCTTAGAGAGTAAGCCCAAACCTGCAGGCAACTCCCAGGAGTGTGAGTTGCATCTCAGCATTGTCCTGACCTAACGCAAAGAAACTCGCCCTTCCTATAGCCATCAGGCACCTCAGTCTCTCTACATGCAGGCAAAGTGTCTGCTTCCCTGGTGACTCAGAGAGTAAAGAATCTTCCTGCAATGCGGGAGACCCAGATTCGATCCCTGGGTGGGGAAGATCCCCTGGCGAAGGGAATGGCAACCCACTCCAGTATTCTTGCCTGGAGAATCCCATGGACAGCAGAGCCCGGCAGGCTACCATTCAAAGGGTCCCAAAGAGTAGGACACGTCTGAGTGACAAACACTTTCACTTTCAAAGTGTCTACAGTAGCTCAAAGGTAGTCTTCTGCAGAGGTTTGAGTTATTAGAGCCAAAAGCACAGCCCAGCTTGGGAGTGGGGAGGGCAGTGAGCAGAAATTATGTAAGGGATCCACAGGGATCCATGTGGAATGTCGCCAGGGCCACTACAGAGAGTAAGAGTGGTTGCCGACAGAGCTTAGGTTACTGCAGCTGGTCTGCCATGCTTCACAGATAGGTCTGCTGGTAATGGATGTTTCTGTCCCTCCAACTAGTGAGGAAAGAAAGAAAGAGATTCTTACATACAGATATCTACAGTCACTTTTAAGACCTCACTGGAGGTTCAATGAGAATTTTCCAACAACTCATTGCAACCAGGGGTGACACAAAGAAATTTGGACATGACCACTCAGGCCATCATTACCATCACAATTGGCATAGTCCCAATATCAAAGTCAGTCAGGTGATTCTATCTTTCCACCAGCAGAATCAACCCTAATTTGGAGATGCTCTAATGAAAGGTGTTCTCAGAAACCAGGAAATGTTATTAGAAAGATTTTTTTTTTTTTTTGCCAGAAGTTGAAAGAACAAATTTAAATGACTCAAAGTTAAAAAAAAAACCAAACAGATTAAGTTTTACTTGAAAAGTGTAAGACTCTCTCCCTTTGGATTCCCGTAAAACCTATGCATGTGTCTGCCTCACTTCATGGCCCTTTCAGTTCACTCATATATCTCCCATTAGATCAGCACCAATGACATTCTGGGTCAGATAATTCTTTGTTGTGGGGGCTGTCCTGTACATTGCAGGATAGGATGTTTGGCAGCATCTCTGGTCTCTGCCCATTCAGAGCTGGAAGCTGCACCCTCCCAGATTTGACAGTCGAAAGTGTCTCCAGACATTGTCAAATCTTAGCGGGGGCATGAGAAAAGACTATGGCACAGTCATGCCCAAGTTGGAAACCAGATATATGAATTCCCACAGAACCGGACCTGCTGCCTTTCCTATCGACAGCCCTTGCCCTTGGTCCTGAGCCTGACACAGAGGAGGAGCCCAAGAAATGTTTATCTGATGCATGATTGCATGCATGCGTGCGTGTGTGCTCAGTCGCTTCAGTCGTGTCCAACTCTTGGCGACCCTATGGACTGTAGCCTGCCAGGCTCCTCTATCCATGGGATTCTCCAGCCAAGAATACTGGAGTGGATTGCCAAGCCCTTCTCCAGGGGATCTTCCCAATCCAGGGATCGAACCTGAGGCTCTTATGTTTCCTGCATTGGCCTCTCCCATGGTCTCTTTACCACCAGCGCCACCTAGGAAACCTAATACATGATTCCATCAGATGAATATGGTACATTTTTAAAGCACTGTTTTACTTCTAATGTGCAGATCTCTGTTCTTTAAATATGCCTGTAACAATGCTTTCAGGAGATGTTAGTCCTCAAGTAGCCCTAATCCTGCACACACAGAGTTGAAAAGATTAAAGATGTGGTTAACCAGGAAGGGATGAATTTTCTTTTAACAAAGTATGGTATCAAAAAACTTAACAATGCATGAAATAATCCAGATTTAAATGACAGCGGCCAGTCCCCATGGCACATTGAAAGCAAAGACAGCATGCCTTTTTCTTTTCCTCTAAGGAGTGTATTGAAAAATACAATGGCCTTGGCAGAGTTTTCCTATGTAAGATCCCTTTATTGAACATCATGTTTCTTTTCGTGGGTGCATTAACACTTTGAGTCCAAAACTCATCCTCTTAGCCACTGATTCAGGATGTCAGAAAGGCCAACAGTGGAAGGCTGGGGATTACAGCTCCCTGCTCCCTGTACAGACCTCTAAGATGCCTGTCTTGTTCGCAAAGAGTTAACTGCCTACTTCCACCTCCTTCCCTACCCCGTCCAGCTTTTCAAATTTCACCTCTAAAGAGATGATTACATCTGTGTTCCTTTGAATTCTGTGGGTCTTTGAGTCATGGAAGGGATGATTTTTTTCTTTATCTCTTCAGTTCCCCACATCACAGAGCCGTGGGCAGGTCACTTGCTCTGCTGTTTCCAGGATGGAATTCAGTTGAGCAGCAGGAGAAGGGCAGAGCTTATTCTTAAACTGGCCTCTGGGTGCAGCTGATTTAATTAAACCAGGGCTTTTGTCTGTCTGTGTTCTAAAGAGCGCTCCTGCTCCTCATTTCTCTGCTGCCTTTCTCCATTGTGCCAAGGAGCCCAGGGACCAGCAGAAATAGAAATGGCAACACTTAGTCTGCTTTCTGAACATTGGCTTCTGCAGACCAAGACTCTGAGATAAAAGAGAAGATTTGCAAGAGAATATCCACCTTCGTAGACTTACGAAGACTTCAGAGCTACATAAAATGAAATATGTCACATCCACATATCAAATCTGTTTCATGAACTGCCTTGTTAATCCACTTAATTGGGGGAAGGGGGGCATGAGCTCATTGGAAAAGACCCTGATGCTGGGAAAGATTGAAGGCAAAAGGAGACGGGGGTGGCAAAGGATGAGATGGTTAGCTGGCATCGCCAACTCAATGGACATGAATCTGAGCAAACTCTAGGAGACAGTGAAAGAAAGGGGAACCTGGCGTGTTTCAGTCTATGAAGTTGTAAAGAGTTGGACATGACTGAGCAACAAATAGGGGATTTTAAAATTTCCTTTGTCTTTTAACTTTGACACTTCTAACCTGCTGCCTGGTTGTAAAGTCAGCTCTGTCTCACCTAAAGGCGGGAGGAACCTCAGACCAATGCCAGCCTTCCCTGCACACACACAGTGGAGACTCAGTTTCTCAGATTGAATGCCTGGGGACCTCTGAAGCACAGGGTCCTACTGTACCTGTAGGGGTCTGGCTGGGAGAGGAGAGTTTCAGAAGTGAGTATTGACTCAGGTCCGGGTAAGGTTAAGGGATGGTGCAATGCCCAGAGAGTGGCAGTAGGAGGGAGTAGCCACCACCCCCAGGCCACTATAGCCCAGGGAGAGCTGGAGCCTGGAAGAGCATCCCCTAGTGGGAGCTATTGCCACGGAATCCAGGAAGGAAAGGGGATGGGGGGAGGCTCCAATTTCTTTCTCCTCCTGCCTTTCATCTTCTCATTGGCAAAACCCATCCCTGCCAGCAAGGGACGTTTGATGATAAAGTTTGTATCGGTCAGCCTCACAGAGAACAGAACAGAGCAGAGAAGAATGGAAAATGGATCTAGGGATCAGCAGAGATCCAGCTTGACCATTCTCAAATCTGTGGTGTGAATGGGGGAACCCACCATGGCCACCTTATGGGATTATGCAGGGTTGTGAGGGGGCAGGATGAGTGGGCTCCCTCACCATTACACCCCCATCTAAAGGTCTTCCTCTGACAGAGGCCACCTGGGGTACCCCCATAATTCCCAGCCACAGAGCCTGTGGAGGGACAGTCTCAACTTCCTTTTCAGTTCAGTTCAGTCGCTCAGTCATGTCGGACTCTTTGTGACCCCATGGACTGCAGCATGCCAGACTTCTTTGTCCATCAGCAACTCCCAGAGCTTGCTCAAAGTCATATCCATTGAGTCAGTGATGCCAACCAACCATCTTATCTTCTGTTGTCCCCTTCTCCTCCTGCCTTCAATCTTTCCCAGCATCAGGGTCTTTTCCAATGAAGTCAGTTCTTCGCATCAGATGGCCAAAGTATTGGAGCTTCAGCTTCAGCCTCAGTCCTTCCAGTGACTATTCAGGGTTGATTTCCTTTAGGATTGACTGGCTTGATCTCCTGGCTGTCCAAAGGACTCTCAAGAGTCTTCTCCAACACCACAGTTCAAAAGCATCGATTCTTCTGTGCTCAGCTTTCTTTATAGTCCAACTCTCACATCCATACATGACTACCAGAAAAACCATAGCCTTGACTAGATGGACCTTTGTTGACAAAGTAATGTCTCTGCTTTTTAATATGCTGTCTAGGTTGGCCATAGCTTTTCTTCCAAGGAGCAACCATCTTTTAATTTTATGGCTGCAGTCGCCATCTGCAGTGATTTTGGAGCCCAAGAAAATCGTCTGTCATTGTTTCCATTGTTTCCCCATCTATTTGCCGTGAAATGATGGGACTTGGTGCCAAGATCTTAGTTTTTTACTTCTGTCCTAAAATTTTCATCAATACCAAATACTCTGTAATATGCAGTTAGTGATAGCAGGCACAGTGGGACAGCCATGGGGGCATCCACCTCTGCCCCACAATCCAAGACCAGGCAGAGGAGGTTGATCTTCCTTCTCAAAGCCCTTGAACAGCCCCCATAGCACAGGTGAGGTAGAATTTCTGGAAGTGATCATAGCTCTCTGCTGTCAGAGAACAAGAGAAGAAATCCTATCTGTTACTGTCTAACCTTAGTCCCCTAATGTGTATTTCATGGAAGCCAAGTCCAACAAGATGCTCTAAGATCAAACAGGCTTCAGAAACCCATAAACTCTTTCTAGGAAAATTGAGATACATATTAGCACATTAAAGACTCTGAGAAGTTCTACAATAAGAAATCTGTTTAATATTCTGTATCCTGGGGCTTTGACCATAATGTCCTTCCTTAATGAAACACTTATTCTCGTCCATTGAACAGTTTAAGAAAGGCTTGTTGAACCAGGAGCCAGTCAGTGGGGTCACAGGCATCAGTGACTAGAGTTTGGAGGGGACGTAGATTACTCAGATGTGGTATCCATATTTCTTGCCAAAAGTGCACCATAATTAAGCAAGCAATACCAAGTTAACAGTTTTCAAATGGGTTATTTTTAAGACTAGAATAACATTTTCATTATATAGCAAGTTAATTTTTGTTATTTCAGCCAGGCCACAGACCCAGTATCATGCCCATCTGTAACCACAGTAACTCTAGTACCTTTATGCCAAAGTTTGAAATATAAATCATCATAACATTCCAATTGAGATTAAGTATCATGGTAATCATAGATTGGGCTTCCCCGGTGGCACAGTAGTAAAGAATCCACCTGCAATGCAGGAGATGTGGGAAACGGGGGATCGATCCCTGGGTTTGGGAAGATCCCCTAGAGGAGGAAATGGCAACCCACTCCAGTATCCTTGCTGGGAAATCCCAAGGACAGAGGAGCCTGGTGGGTTCCAGTTCATGGGGTCCCAATGAGCTGGACATGACTGAGCACACCGTCATAGGGCAGGGTGGATAAAGGCATGAAATCTGACACCAGCCCCCTGGCTCAAAAAATACCTGTCATCACCGTCATCACCATTGTCACCCTTCTCTAATCCTTTAGGTGCCTGTAAGTTCCTGTGCAATGGGTGTCAGTGCCAAACCTCTGAACCTCCCCACCCCACTAGTGCCGGGAAAGCAGGCTTTCAGGGAACACAGAGTAAAAGATGAACATTCTGGCCTTGCTGAGGACTTGGAGCGACTTCATACTGCTTGGTCTTGGCAGAGAAAATAAGGAATGTTGGTGGATGACTATGTTGGCAAGAGAACAACAATTGAGTTGATATGGCCATAGGGTATGATGACATTTAGTTTTCCATGTTTCTGGAAATATCAAGGTTATGAGACCTTATGTCAAGTCATGTTTAACCACTGACATCCTTAAATTATTCATTTTATTTAAATCATAATTACAAATTTTGGTTCATTGTGAAAAGCTCTCAGTTTATGTTTTAAATGATCATACCAAAATAAATTCACTATTTTGGGTGTGGGTACCAAAAATATAATATCCGAACTCAAGCTGTCATGGCCATCCCTCTGATCTTTCTCCTCTCTCCCCCTCCCTCCTCCTCCTCCTCTTCCTCTTCTCCTACTTCTTTCCTCTTTCTCTGTCTTTAATTCTTCTCCCTTTCTGAAGATAATTTTTCAACCTCACAGCTTTTTCTCCCCTCAAATAGCTTTGAAATATTCATCATTTTCTTCATCGGACAAAAATAAAGTTTTTCTTATTTTGAAGATAAAGAACATATGGCTGTATTAAACTGTGAAGATCTTTTGGAAACAGGAGTTCTCTAATACTTGCATGTGATATAGAAGTATAACACTAAGGGCAAACTGAAATAGGGCAACGGCCAGCAGACATTGGATGTATGACCCCTGTGTGACTGATGAATCACCCAGACTGACGCCAGACATGGCGGTCACCGCTGGACGCTCCCACAGCCCAGCCAGTCGTGTCTGGTGATGCACAGTCAAATTTGCTTTCATCACACCTGCACTTGCTTTTGTTCCACACTGAAAAGTTTTGTCAAGTTGCCAGTTTTCACACGGATGCATGAATCACGCCAAGGAACTGACCCGAGCGGGAGCATCTCAGGGGTCTTTGCCCTCCTCACCAACGCTCAGCATTACTCAGTGCGAGTGACCTGTGTGCATGGCTCTTGGATTGCCTAACTCTGTTATATCTTTCAGTTCAGTTCAGTTCAGTTCAGTCGCTCAGTCATGTCCGACTCTTTGCAACCCCATGAATCACAGCACAGCAGGCCTCCCTGTCCATCACCAACTCCCGGAGTTCACTCAAATTCATGTCCATCGAATCGGTGATGCCATCCAGCCATCTCATTCTCTGTCGTCCCCTTCTCCTCCCACCCCCAATCCCTCCCAGCATCAGAGTTTTTTCCAGTGAGTCAACTCGTTGCATGAGGTGGACAAAGTATCGAAGTTTCAGCTTTAGCATCAGTCCTTCCAATGACCACCCAGGATTGATCTCCTTTAGAATGGACTGGTTGGATCTCCTTGCTGCTGCTAAGTCACTTCAGTCGTGTCTGACTCTGTGTGACCCCATAGACGGAAGCCCACCAGGCTCCCCCGTCCCTGGGATTCTCCAGGCAAGAACACTGGAGTGGGTTGCCATTTCCTTCTCCAATGTGTGAAAGTGAAAGTGAAGTCGCTCAGTCGTGTCCAACCCTTAGCGACCCCATGGACTGCAGCCTACCAGGCTCCTCCATCCATGGGATTTTCTAGGCAAGAGTACTGGAGTGGCTTGCCATTGCCTTCTCCGTGGATCTCCTTACCCCAAGTTAAAAGACCTGTTAAAGGGGCAGTGCGAATCATTCAGATCAACTCAAAATGACTGTGGTTACGTGTTTGGAGCTTTATATGCATTGATTAAACCTCATGAGTCTCTTTAATTAATTACCGTCTCTAGATACATCTGGCTCCTGTGTTGTCCCTTGTTTCGTCACATTGTTAATTAGGCCGAGGGGAGCCTTTGTTTCATTCACCCTGGCCGGCATCTCTCGGCCTGAATTAGTCCAGTGATTTACTTTCTGTTTGCCTATGGGCTTTTTTTTAAATTTTTTATTATAAAACTGAAATTTACAATGTGTTTATATCACTCACTGAGTACATGGCATTTAAAAACAACATCATTACAGAAAGATAACAAAAATGCAAAGTCTTAAAACCTATGGGATATGGAAAACATTATCCACTGAGGCCTTAAATGTAGTAGACTTTACATAAAAAGGAAAAGTAATGAGTACGCAAGTATACAGCCAGTTTAAGAAGTTAGCAAAATAAACAGAATAATCATAAAGAAAAGAAAGCAACTAATACATACCAGGCAGAGAAGGCAATGGCAAGCCACTCCAGTACTCTTGCCAGAAAATCCCATGGACAGAGGAGTCTGGTAGGCTGCAGTCCGTGGGGTCGCTAGGGGTCGGACGCGACTGAGTGAATTCACTTCCACTTTTCACTTTCACGTGTTGGAGAAGGAAATGGCAACCCACTCCAGTGTTCTTGCCTGGAGAATCCCAGGGATGGCGGAGCCTCATGGGCTGCCGTCTATGGGGTCGCACAGAGTTGGACACGACTGAAGTGACTTAGCAGCAGCAGCAGCAATACATACCAGGTATTAATGCAGTAAAAATAAAGATAAAATTGGGAGGCTCAACAGAGTCAAAGCTGCCTTAAAAAGCTTCTCTAAAAAGGGAAACATCAGGTAACAATAATCAACAAGAAAAATCTTGCAAATAAACAATACTCAAAATGGGAATCACTCATAGCAGCATTAAGAATATAAATAATAGCAATAACTTTATGCCTATACATTCGAAGATTAGTTGTCTTGTATACAGGGGTATCGTTACCATCTTTCTAAATTCCATATATATGCATTAGTATATTGTATTGGTGTTTTTCTTTCTGGCTTATTTCACTCTGTATAATAGGCTCCAGTTTCATCCACCTCATTATAACTGATTCAATTGTATTCTTTTTAATTGCTGAGTAATACTCCATTGTGTATATGTACCACAGCTTTCTTATCCATTCCTCTGCCTACGTTTGCCTACGTTTTTGTTTTCTGGCCTCGCCACATGGTATGCAGGATTCAGGATCTTAGATCCCTGGCCCGGAATCAATCCCATGCCCCCTGCAGCAGAAGCTTGGAGTCCTAAGCACTGGACCATCAGGAATCTCCTTGTTTGCCCACTTCTATGAGAATCACATTATAAACTCATAAGCCAAAGTAATTTTTCCTTTAATTTTCCCTCAACTTACTTCTATCTTATTTTCTCTTTAATTTTCAGTGAAAGTGAAAGTGGAAATCACTCAGTCGTGTTCAACTGTTTGTGACTCCATGGACTATACAGTCTTTGGAATTCTCCAGGCCAGAATACTGGAGTGAACAGCCTTTCCCTTCTCCAGGGGATCTTCCCAACCCAGGGATCAAACCTAGGTCTCCAGCATTGCAGGGGGATTCTTGACCAGCTGTCTTACATTAAACAGATTTTACATGCTTCTCAACATCATACTATTTTCTCAGAAATAAAGTATTACAAATTTCAGGTTCCTTTTAATTCTCTTAACCTGATTCAAGCAAGCTAATTGTACCTGTTCAGAGATAATTCACTCAAAATTTGTAATTGTTTTAAATTAATTTCACCTCTTTCGTGTTCTCTGAATTTTTCCCAATTACTAAATGCCAGCCAAAATTTTTATTGGAAAAACTGCATCGTGAGTTTTTCTCCTGTTTTCCTCTGTCTTGATACTATGGTTGTTATAGTTGCTGGACAAATTCACCATTTACATAGCTTATCTCATGTATTTTTATACTATTTTATCATATTTTTAGAATTTGAAAACTATTTTTTCTTGTAGGAAAGGTTGGGGGAAGAGGAGGTGTGGCTGACAGTGAGGGGGTGGCAAGACCTTACGTTACCACTTAGGTGTAAAGAATGTTTATAAATGGGGGATTCCCTGTCTCTTTTTCCCAATGTCGAGTCTAATTCTTTCTCACTCCTCTGAATTATAGCATCCCCTGAAAGGGCCCCACCAGGCAGGGTCCACAGACCTGAGCTCAAAGGCCATGCCTCCTCTGCAGGTGTACCTGGCGGCAGGCACTGTGTACGGACTTGAAGGCCAGCTGAGTGAGCTGGAGGATGCCGCCCGATGCATCCACAGTGGCACAGATGAGACTGCGCTGGCAGAGCTGGAGGACCAAGTGGCCACGGCAGCAGCCCAGGTCCATCACGCCGAGATCCAGGTAAGGACTCTCCTCTGTGCCCAGGTGGAGACAAAAAGAGGGGGTGCCTCATCTCCCACAAGAGTCGTCTCTAAGCCTTTGTATCTGTCCGTTCCTGCCATCTCCAGCAGACTTCGTGGACATGGTCCTCCTAGGATGCCACCAAATCCTCCTCTTCAAAGTGCAGCCCTCCTCTCCCCCAATTATAGCCTTGATCATATATGTCTTCCAAACCTACGCCATCTTCCTCTTTGACAAATTCTCTGACCCTTGCTATAGAGGCTCCCACCCCACCCCAAGACCAGCCTCCCTAAACTTTATCTTGCTGTTGATTACCTATTTAATGCCAGTGTTCCCCACGATAGACTGAAAGTTTCTTGAGAACAGGACTCTAGCTGTCTAGCTTAACACCGTAAGTCCAGTGCCTAACGTAACACCGGACACGGGTTTGGGGCCCAATAACATTGAAAGGAATAAATGAATGAAAAATGAAGTGTAGAATTCTTAGACCAGTATTTTGCATGATTTTCAATGTGGCTGTTTTAGAACTAATTACTATATTATCTGTAACTTTCTGAAGATGCTTGTGTGCAGTTTTCATGGATAGCCTCTTGGCCTCTGATTCTGGATCAGAAACGACTGTGGACTAAGTAACTGATTCTCAGACTGGGGTCTGTGGACATATGCATATTCAGGGACCCATGTAAAATGCTTGTCTCTGCAGCGTAAGCTCAGTGTAGATCCCTGGGTCACTGATATCTCTGTAGACCCTGCATCTCAAAACCTGCATCCTTTGGAGAATGGGCATCAGGAGAAACTATCTCTGGACAAAGAAGATGACAGTCTTGGGTGATAATTATTTTTAAAGAAATATTTCTATTTTAAAGAGTCAAAAATCACAACAACTGCTGATACCATTAAGCACTCTTGAGAATGGGAGGGCCCCAGTTCTGTGCTAGGAATGGCCTGGGAATGGGCTCATCACATATGTCCCTGTTGACTGTTTATTAAGAATGGCTGAAGAGCAACTCTAGTCAAATAAAAAATAATTTCCCACAAATGCCCCTCAACATTTAATAATTTTATAGTCAGTGTGATATAAAATGGAATCAAATCATTTGTTTTCTGGGGGTGTATTTTGCAGCAAATATTTCTCAAATGGCTTGGCAGGAAGTAATATTGTTTATGGATGGCTGGGAGGGTTTTATTGGATAATTAGTTATTTGTGCTTCCAAATTTTTCTAGGCTGAAATTACTGGAGCCCTGTTTTATGGCAGAAAATCCTGGCTCCAAAATATCTATTTTCCATGTGTTGAATGTGCCTTGTTGCTTTTGTTTAGTAGCTCAGTTGTGTCCGACTCTTTGCAACCCCATGGATTATAGCCTGCCAGGCTCCTCTGTCCATGGGGCTTTCCAGGCAAGAATACTGGAGTGGGTTGCTATTTCCTTCTCCCTTCTCCAGGGAACCTTTCCAACCCAGGGATCGAAACTGCATCTGCTGCATTGGCAGGCAGATTCTTTACCACTGAGCCACCAGGGAAGCCCCTTAAATTTGCCTATTTGTTGTTAAATATTATAGTAATGTCATCAGTAATATCTAATATTCAGGGAGCTTACTTTGGGCCAGGAGTTGGGCTTAACCTTTGAACTCATTATTGTATATAATCCTCTCAGCAACCCCACTGGATGGCTATTATTATTTTCCCCTTTTTATAACTGGAGAAAATAAGGCTCAGAATGGTTAAACTGAACTCAAATGCTAGAAAGTGATGAAGCCACGAATTTAAGCCAAGTCCTTTGTATCTCACAGTCCACATTCTTTACCAGTCTGTGCTTTGTGGTTTCCTGAAAAAAATTGTGCTGGTCCTGCCCTCAGGTATATCCACTTGCATAAGAGTCTTTATTTGCATAGGAGGTTGTCAGCCCTGCCATCATCTTTACGAGTCTTTTCAATGTGGGAACCTCTATTAGCATGGAGACTCTCCTTGTCCTGCAGTTCCTGTCAGAGAAGGATGCCTCATTCCTTGTTGTCTGTTCTTGTCCAGAGCGGAGTCTCCCGGGAGATGTCACAGAGGCTGCCCTGCGGGATGGTAGGAGGGTCCGCCTGGAGGGTAGATGTGCTGAATTATGTTCTTAGATTAGGTCAGATTCCGGGGACGCTTTCACCTTGGAGTTTACCTTTGGGACAGGCTTGCCCGTGCTCAAGGAGACTGCAGGACCATCCACGGGGCAGAGTGCTAAGAACAGCTGTCCACTGTGTCCCGCAGGGTCACCTCTGTGAGCATTCCTGGGAGAAGTCTCTCTTAACTCTTAATATCAGGAAAAGCTGTTCTCCTAAATACTTGGTCTTTATCTGGGAACACAGAGTCCTACACTGATCTTTTTGCTTTGGTTCCCAGAAAACTCAGAACTGAACTGGTCATCCCCTTATATTAAGAGCGAGGGTAAGGGTCCCTGGATATTCGGTCTTAGGAATTAATGGAACACAATTAGACAGAAAATGATAGATATGCAGATAGACAGATAGATAAAATGCAGGCAAAATCAACCCTCAGCAATCTCCTTTCCTCTTTCTTCATCCTTTGCCTGTGGACTAAAGCAGGAAAAATTAACCCTTCTTATTCCAGAGCCTGCTGCTGCTGCTGCTGCTGCGTCACTTCAGTCGTGTCCGACTCTGTGTGACCCCATAGACAGAAGCCCACCAGGGTCCCCCATCCCTGGGATTCTCCAGGCAAGAACACTGGAGTGGGTTGCCATTTCCTTCTCCAATGTGTGAAAGTGAAAAGTGAAAGTGAAGTCGCTCAGTCGTGTCCGACCCTTAGCAACCCCACGGACTACAGCCAACCAGGCTCCTCCATTCCAGAGCCTAGCAGTCAGCAAATCAGGAGATCAGCAACTTGCTGTCTTCAAGGGGAGGAGCCCTCTGAGCAGAGCCCTCTTAGCAAATCCCTCCGTCAAAACTGCTTCCAGAAGAGAGTGTGGGCATCTCACTCACACAGTTGTTAATGACTGACAACAGTTTATCAGCCATCTATTTGTCTTTAAGCCAAGGGAATGCCCTCCTCAGTGTGAAATTTGAGGAATCAGAACAGGAAGGCTTCTGGGGGCAGGGAGGGACAAGGGCTGCACAGGGGCCCCCGCTGGGGACTGGCTGCGGGGCAGCTTCACTAGTGTTCTTTCAACAGCTGCCACAGTCCTGACCTTCACCTGCCTCCTCCTCCTTCTCTGAGTAAGACTGCCGGGATAGGGGAAGCATCTCCCATATCTGCTGCCGCCCTTTCAGACCTTCTCTCTGCATTTCCTAGAGCAGCTCTCCCCATGGGCTTCATCAAAAGGAGCCCTCAGTAAATGACAGCGGAGTTAGAATTTGCCTTGCGCAGCACCAACTAGCTTAGGGACAGGGGAGGCAATGGGCTTTCCAGGTGGCTCAGATGGTAGGATCTGCTTGCAATGCAAGAGACCCAGGTTCAATCCCTGGGTTAAGAAGATGCCCTGGAGAAGGAAATGGCAAGCCATTCCAGTATTCTTTATTTTTTCTTAATTTATTTATTTCAATTGGCGGATAATTACTTTACAGTATTGTGGTGGTTTTTGCCACACATCGACATGAATCAGCCACGGGTGCACATGTGTCCCCCCATCCTGAACCCCTCTCCCACCTCCTGCCTCACCCCGTCCCTCAGGGTTGTTCCAGAGCGCCAGCTTTGAGTGCCCTGCTTCATGAATCGAACTTGCACTGGTCATCTATTTCACATATGATAATATACATGTTTCAGTGCTATTCTCTCAAATCATCCCACCCTCGCCTTCTCCCACAGAGTCCAAAAGTCTGTTCTTTACTTCTGTGTCTCTTTTGCTGCCTTGCATATAGGATCATCGTTACCATCTTTCTAAATTCCATATATATGCAATGATGTACTGTATTGGTGTTTTTCTTTCTGATTTACTTCTCTCTGTATAATAGGCTCCAGTTTCATCCACCTCATTAGAACTGACTCAAATGCATTCTTTTTTATAGCTGAGTAATATTCCATTGTGTATAGGTACCACAACTTCCTTATCCATTAGTCTGCCAATGGACCTGTAGGTTTCTTCCATGTCCTAGCTATCACTCCAGCACTCTTGCCTGGAGAATTCTATGGACAGAGGAGCCTGACCAGGTCCAGTCCATGGGGTCACAGAGAGTCGGACACGCTGAAAACTGACGCAGGGAAGGCAGTGAAGACGTCGGGTGGAGGGCATACACGGGTGGGGCCCGCTTTCAGGTCTCGGGTCTGATGCCCCAGCACACTCAGCTGCGTCACAGCCTCCTCCCTCAGCTCTGCCGGCCTCCTCCTGCCTCCCGCAGCGTCCCCCATGCCAGGTCTTGGCAAGAGGCCTCCGAGGATGGAGCAGCATGGTGAGGGCATGGGCACTGGCATTAATCCTGAGCTCTGCTGTGAGATGTTGGGTGCATCCCTCACCCCTCTGAGCCACAGTTTCCTCGTCTGTAAAACCAAGAGGACGGGACCTGCGTCACAGGATTATGACCCAAGCGTGAGCGAGTTCACATGTTTAAAGCACTCAGCGTGGTGACGGCACACAGTGATGCCCTTTTCTAGGAGCAGGGACCATGTCTCCTCCACCCCTGGGGACACGGACGGACGGGGATTCTTTCCTAGCACTGAGGGGGCTCTTGTTCTCCGTATCTGCCTTAAGACATCGTTGGAGAAGAAATCTGAGCTCCTTCTCGCCTTCCGATGTTAGAGTGAAGGGAACCGACGCCCACGACTGGAGGGAGTTTCTCAAAGCCACCTGGCCTCTTCACAGAGGAAACGGACTTGAATCAGGTGCTGCTGGGCCTCCCACCTAAGACCTGGCGCTGTGATTTTGGACTCTCAGAGTCATGGAAGAAGGAAGGTGGATCTCCAGCTCCTACTTGCCTTTCAAAACTCACAGCGTGTTGCCTCCCAGGGAAGGCTTCCTTGATCCCACCCACACCCCTATGCTGAGCCCGGTGGCCCTGGGCCAGGGTTCCCATCATGCCCCAGGCTTCCACTTATCCCTCAGGGACTTCTGACAGGGGTGACATGCTCTAGAGCTAACAACTGGAAAGTTGAATTTACAAAGAGGGATCTGTGGTTTGTTTTCCTTACTACAGTACCAGGTAGAGACGTGCCTGGTGGAAGCTGAATGAACGAGCATCTATCAAAGCAGATTTGTTTTCTATAGGTTCACAGCACTTCTCATAAAGATTCTCTCCTCCTGGACTTTGTGCTTACTGATTCTCTCTTTCTGTTGCATTAAGATTTCTGATATTGAGAGCCGGATTTCAGCCCTGACCAATGCAGGGTTGAACATAGCACCCTGCGGGCGCCTCACCAGAAAACGAAACCAGAAGCAAAGGAACCAGGTGAGTTTGTCCCTCGCCCCATCTGCTGGAATACTGCGTGACCTGGAAAATGCAGAAGATAAAACACCTGTGGCTTCACAAAGGTGTCCTGATGCCTGTGTTCTGTTTGTAGGTACAAACCATAGACACATCGAGGCAGCAGAGGAGGAAACTGCCTGCTCCACCGGTGAAAGGTATGCTTACGTCAGACCACAGAGTCACCCAAGAATCAAGCCTGACTCATTCACTTAGAGTAACTCAGAGATCTGAGTTTGAGGACCAGATCTAATGAGGCGTTCTCACCCAGAATTACCCTTGTGGAGAGCTGTCTTGATTTGGATTCCTCCAAGAGGCAGACCCTGGGACGAGGATGTGATGTGGGAGGTAACTCCAAGAAACATGGACACGGGAAGAGAGAAATGATTCAGGAAAGGAAATTAAGCCAATACAGTGTAATTTGATTAGTATTAATAGTTTGCTTCTTTTTGCAAATGATGCTAAACCCTGATGGGGACTTCCGGGAGACAGTATTAACTGTATCTCACACTTTCCTGCTCGAAGAATTAGGAAGATGAGGTTTTTCAACTCTCATCTTTGCTTGAAGGTTATTTTGGGCAGGGACATTAACTCCCTGGTACTTCTGACCTGCCCCATCACTCATGGGTGGTGCCTGCAGCAGGATACTGTCAGAGTGGTTTGGGATGGTGACCGTCAGGGAGATGTGAGCACAAGCCGAAAGCATCTAACTCAGGGCATCTAACCTAACTTAGAGGGATTCCAGTAATGCCAGTCCCATCACCCTTATCTACTGGTCGTTTTCAACCATCTCCCTGGATTCAGAAGCCACAGAGTGAGGATGCCAAACTAAAAATTTAGACCTACAAAGTAAAAGAATAGAAAGTCAGTGGATACATGTTTGAGTCCTGGCTCTACCCTTCATTGTTCAACAAACATTTACCGAATGCCTACATTATGTTCCACGGAGCCCTAAACAATTAAAATATACTGCAGATCCATGAGCTCTGATTTGAAACCCTTGGGTCTATATGTGTTTCAGAATCATTCGGACACTAGAAAGGTAATGTGGTATGTGTGCTGTGTACTTCCTGACAGCCCCCTCCCCGTGGTGTCTGGCGTAGCGTCTGAGAAACACATTGGGTGCGACTGAGCGACTTCACTTTCACTTTTCACTTTCACGCATTGGAGAAGGAAATGGCAACCCACTCCAGTGTTCTTGCCTGGAGAATCCCAGGGACGGGGGAGGCTGGTGGGCTTCCGTCTATGGGGTCACACAGAGTCGGACACGACTGAAGTGACTTAGCAGCAGCAGCAGCAGCAACCCTGCAGCTAAGTATGAGAATGCTCATGCTCTGTGGGTGGGACAAGGACCTAAAACGGCCACTTGTCAGCTTACATCAGGTTTTGCCATTAGGCAGTTTTGACTCCAAAGTCATGAAGATTTGCCTTTTTTTTTTTTTTTGAGCCTTTTATATTTCAGAATTGCAAATAAGAGTTAGTAGGCTGTATTGGATTATCTCCAAGCTACCTTTTTGCCAGAAAGCCACCAATGAATAATGCCTTGGTTTATTTGATCTACCCCAAAATAAATAAACAGAACAAAACGTTTCCACAGTTAGACCTATGGACCCAGAATGAGATGTCAAGTCTAGAACAAAAATCTGGGTAGACTGGACAGCTGCTCCTTCTTCCTTAACCATCAGTCCACCTTCCAGATGATACTTATTCCTATGTGTTTCCTTTTAGCTGAAAAAATTGAGGCGTCTTCAACAACCACCATTAAAACATTTAACCGCAACTTCATTCTCCAAGACTCCTCAACAAATGGGACTAAAGAAAGGAATAGCGCCCCCAAGGATTTGATAGTAAGTCATCTCTGTCTTAATGACAGTTACTTTCACTATTGATGGCACCTCCATTCTGCAACCATTCTTTCTGTAGATCCCCAGTCAGAACTTCCTGCATGATCTCATGGTCTATTGATTAAGTGACTGGGGTTCCTTATATTGCTAAACTCCTGGGTGTGTGAATACATTCTCTCAGCTATATCTCCAGCTCCTTTTAGGAACCAAGTTAAATATAAGAGAAATAAAAACATGTAGACAAAATGTAAGGTCTGATTGAGGTGTACAAGTTTCTATTCTGCTTTTGGTTCATATTCACTCTTCCTTAAATTTCTTGTTAGCCATTAATTGCTTGTGTTCCTACAAAAAAGTTAGCAGCTGCCCATAAATGTGGCAAAGGAAGGGATAATGGATAATTTGCATAAACCTGGAGGTCATGTAAGAGGGCTAAGGGATTACACCAACATATGCTTCAGAATTTTGCAAATGCTCGATGCTGCTTACGTGGGAGGTAAAGATCCAGCTGAACTGCCCCGGGGATCTGATAATGCTGAGGGGGCAGAAGATGGCTGGTGACAAGACTGAAGCACAGGCAAACCTTTTATGCATCACCTGTTGCTCCCTGCCATTCCTCCCCTGCACTGTCCCTGTGTCGTGAGCACACAGCCCAGGAAGTGGCATAATGGAGGGTTAGGGTTTTGAATTACAAGTTACTCGTCTCTCAGGCACCACACCACAACAGTGCTGCCCACTGCCTGTGCTTCACTGGCGAGCCATCACCCCGACCTTCCAAAGTCCAGTTACCTGGCTCCTGGCCATTACTGCAAAGACCTAAAAAGATGCATTATTACTGAAAAAGGGCAGACCTCTAGGGTCAGGGAAGGAATCTGCTACAAATAAGACAGTTAAAAATAAATTACCTTACGGGAAAGCTGGAGGGTGGGGGAGAGGGATAAATTAGGAGTTTGAGATTAACATATACACACTAGTATATATAAAAATAGACAACCAAGAAGGACCTACTGTATAGCACAGGGAGCTGTACTCAACCTATAAGGGAAAAGAATCTGAAATATATATACATACATATACCTGGGCTGCCAAGGTGGTGCTAGTGGTAAAGAACCCACCTGCCAATGCAGGAGACATGACTTGGGTTCAGTCTCTGGGTCGGGAAGATCCAATGGAGGAGGGCATGGCAACCCACACCAATATTCTTGCCTGGAGAATCCCACGGACAGAAGAGCTTGGCGGGCTACAGTCCATCGGGTCGCAGAGTCAGACACGCCTGAAGCGACTGAACTCGAAGCTCACATATATACCTGAATCACTCTGCCATACACCTGAAATAAATACGACATTGTAAATCAACTATACTTCAATAAAATTAAAAAAGAGAGAGTAAAGCTCCAGGTCCCCCTCTCTTAAATTTTTTTTTAAATGAAACAATAAATAAATTACCTTCCATAGAGATAGAACATAGATTAGTGGTTGCCAGGGGCTCTGAGGAGGGAGCATAGAAAGAAATGCTTAAGGATAAGGAGGTTTTACTACAGAGTGAGGGTATGTTTTGAAACTTGACTGAGCTGGTGGCTATGTAACGTTGAGAATGTACTAAATGCCACTGAATTGTTCATTTTTAAATGGTTGATTTTATGTTTGTGAATTTCACCTCAGTAAATTATTTTTTAAGATAAATTAACTTTAAATAACACAGAAAGGTTAAAAATGAAAGGATAGACAATATTTGCTAAATAAATGGAAACAAACAAGAAAGGGCAGGAGTGCTACTTTCAAACAAAGAAGCATCCGAGGCAGGAAGCACACAGAGGAAGCAGGGATGGGGGTGTTTAGATGTTGATAGGATAAAGGGAGACGTGAGCCTTTCCTGGACTGGCAAACAGTGCAACTTAATGTGCCGTGGTTAATGACTTTAAAATTCTCTTATCAGCCCTTGGAAGCCCAGTACGCCAGAAATACATACAAATTAGATAATTTGGAATAGTGTAATTATTAAGTTTTCATTAAGAAATATATCTAAAAAAACAGATCTAACTTTATACTTAACAGAGAGTTCACTTTCTTTCCAAACATCAATGGGCCATTTATAAAAACTGATTTTATACCAACTACAAAGAAAGGCTCAATAAATTCCCACAGGTAGAAAGCATAAAACGACCCTCTGTGGCCCCAATCCTCAAAATAATCTCACATGTTCTGAAATTGTTCAAACCCCAACAGCCAAAGCCTGATGGGGCTGGTAAGTGTACACACATCTCCATGCTCACTTACACACACAGACACATACAAATCACATACCAGTAGTGCTTCTTCAGAAAGGTGAGGCATGCTAAATAAAATATCAGCAAATTAAATGCAGGGGTACTTTAAATGATAAATTACCAGATAAATTTTACAGGAATGCAATGAGACCTTTAATACTGAGACAATGATTAATAAATCCCACAAAAAATTCGTTTCTTTTCAAATTAATTTATAGTTTAATCTAATTCTCATAAAATTCTTAGTGAGATTTTCTTGGAACTAAAGTTCATATAGGAATAAATATGAAAGAATAGACAAGGGCAATTTGCAAAGTTAAAATGGCTTTCCTGCCAGATTTTAAAATAAATTAAAAACTGTAAAGAAATTGATGATTAATGAAACAGAATAGAAAGCTCAGAAACAGATACAGGCACATATGAAAATCTGTTTTATGATTTTTTTAAGCCTTAGGAATCAGTAGAGAAGGTATAGATAATTAAAAAAACAAACTGTGATGGCAAATTAGCCAATGGGATGTAGTCAGAAGGGAATCAGTTTGTCTTATTCCATATACCAAAATGAATTTCAGATGGATTAAAAAGTACATATAAGAAATGCATCACTTTTTGAGTACTGTGAACTATTTCACTGGGCAATGGGCATGAATACCTTTTATCACATAAAAAAGCAGCAGATGTTGTTAATGGCCTCTCCTTGCTTTCACCAAGAGGCTGATTGCGTCTGCTCGTTTTCTCACTTCAGGAGCCCACCCTGGAGTCTGCTGTGATGTATTAGCACCATGGAACTCCACTGCCAGTGACCCACTGCCTCCGGCTGTACACGACAGTGCCTTGACCCAACAGCCATCGAATTACTGTACGGATTTCCACCTGAGGAGAGGGCCTGGGGAGGCCACAGCGCACCCCTGCACAGGGCTGTCCTGATACCTCAACCAGAAAGCAGACCCAGACTTCAGCATCAAGGTCTTGCCTACTCTCTGCCTTAGGCTCCCAGGGGAATCCAAGACAGAAAACCAAGACGCTGGCTTCCAACAGCAGAGCTCCATGTTCAAAAGATGCATCCTTTCCCTGTTCACTTTGCTACTGTGTGTTGTCTTTAAGGCCTTATTATTAATTTTTTTTTTACCCTTTTGATTCAACTACAATTACCTGTCAACAATTTGTCCCAAAATACAGTGCTGGGGTCAGCGAATAGTGGAGGGAAGGGTATTAACATTTAAGTCATCAGTTCTTATTAATCTTTCACGGCATGTCTGTCCTACAAAAGCTTAGGAGAAAAGTGAAACCCCCTGTAGTGAGCACTAGGGACTGTCTAACTTGGGGAGCCCTCAACTATCAAAGTCTCCCTCCAGCCACCTCGTTCCTGCTGGCTTCTCGCCTACCACAGCACCAGTTCCTCCCATCACTTTACAGTTGGAAGCCCCAGGACAGAAAGCTCTCCCTCACCCATGCCATGCCCAGGTCTTATTAAGAATTCAGGGCTCTTCCTTGGACTCACTGAGAGTCTCCCCGCTCTGAAGGGGAGAGGGGCCTGAGAAAGCCCACTATTGGCTTAACTTTAGTGCATTGTCCAGAATCAGTAAGATGTGGTTTAGCGATGACCGCGTCTAAATGAGGTTTTAGGTAACTGGATGATTGCGGAATACAACCACACAAGGAAATGCTGTACTCCAAAATTTACCTCCCAATAAATATTCAGCCGAAGTAGTAAGATGACCCTAAAGATAAAAATGGTTAAGGAACAGCCTGAGAAAACTTGCATGTCTGAATAAAGCAAGGACAAACTATGAATTCAACAGACGCAAGAGTTGACGCTAACTCCCCTTGTGTGGTCTCAAACGCATGAATGTTTAGTGTTTATAAAAGCAAATGGGATTGGAATTTCACTCAATTAATTGAATATTAGCAACCTTTTTAAAAATTTTCTCCTTGTATATTTTGAACCTGAGGAAGAAGGTACAAGATGGGAAGTAAGGGAATAGCATGACTGATGTTTATTAAGGGACCACTCTGAAGGAGGCGATAGACTTAGCATTCTAATCCTTATAGCAATCCTATTCAGTAGGCATCCCCATTTTTCAGATGAGGAGACTGAGGGCCAGAGTGATTAATTTGCCAAAATCAGACCTTTAAGCCAAGTATAATTTGAACGCCTGACAAAGCCTCATTCTGGGTTGTTTTCAACTTCTACGTTCTTTTGCTGCTGTGCACATTTCCAGGCCTGACTTGCTGCTGAAATGTGTGTTGCGATCCATTCCTGATGGGGGTCTACCTATCTTCCAGTAATATCCCTTGCTGATGCTGTGTATGTGTTATCCAACAGAAATGAGTCCTTTGAAATAAAGTTAATCTTTGGCTTTTTGTTCTGTTGGCGTGGTTAAAAGCAAACAAATACACAATTTAAAAACACAACAAAAAAGATCTGAGTTCCAAATAGAGCGTTTTCTTTAAGAGGCATGAAAAGCAACTACTGTTGTGTTACAGTGTTAAAATATTCAGTTTTCCTTGACAAAAAATGTGTACTGTGTAAGCCTTGCAAAAAAAAAGAAGAAGCCTGCTCTATGGCATTTGAATTTTTATAAAGGTTTCCTTGTGCCAAATAAGTGCAAAGATTTAATTTACTATTAAAATCCATAAGCATATGTTATAGTTCCAGAAGAATTATTTTGTCATCAAGTGATTTTGATCTTCAGTGTCAATATTTATATTTAGATTAATTTTTATAAATGAAAATATTTTAATGGTCTAAGAAAATGAGGCCAATAGGACCATATCTTTGATGACTTCTGAAAGTATGCTTGCCTTCATGTTATATGCACATTGCCAAGAATTACTGTCAAGAAAAATGATAAAGAAGTAAAAGTCATTTATGAAAATAATGTTTGTGGGTGTGTGATTTTTTTGTTTTGTTTTGTTTTTGGTTACAGAAGACTGGGAATGAAGAAGGGGTAGGGAAGTCAATGGCTAGTCATTGGGGGGCCAAGATTCAAAGCCACGGTTGCCCCATACCCCGTGTTCCTTCTGGTTATACCGCTCACCTCTCCACTGCCTGTCTTCCTGAGAACAGAATCTCCCAGGACCACCTCTACTGAGGGGTCACTCAGGTAAGACGAGCAGTTCTCAAAGCAGGAGGAGGGGCAGTGTGATTTTTGTGCCTCAGGGGACATTGTCACCACTTGAGGGCAGGACTTGCAGCGTAAACAGCGGCCAGAGATGCTGCTAAACACCCTTCAGTGCACAGGATAGGGCCTCCCAAAACAAAGAATTATCCAGCTGAAAAGGTCAATGGTGCTGAGTTTGAGAACCCTGGGTTAGACCCTGGAGGGAAGCCTGGGCAGCTGTGGAAAAGCCGCTGTGTGGCTGAGTGGGAAGCAGGGCGGTGACTCTCTCAGAGTCTTCCACAGGCTCAGAGGCAGTGGGTGGTCCTCTGAGGCTGGCCTGCTCACACACTGGCCCCTTCCATCCCCAGATGGGAGTAGGAACCCAGAACAAACCTGCAATGAATGAGGGAATAAAACAGCAGCAAAGAGCAGATGGACCTAGAGATGGTCATACTGAGTGAAGTAAATCAAAGAAAGACAAATATCATATGATGTCACCTGTATGTGGAATCAAAAGAAAATGATGCAAATCAACTAAGTAACGAAACAGAGTCACAGACATAGAAGCCAAATTTATGGTTACCAAAGGGGAAGGTGGGGAGGGATAAATTAGGAGTTTGGGATTAACAGACGCAAATCACTGTATATAAAATAAACAAAAGGATTCATTGTATAGCACAGGGAACAATATTCAGTATCTTGTAATAATCTATAATGGAAAAGAATCTGAAGCTGCACGCCTGAAACTAACACGATACTGAAAATCAACTATGGCTTAAACAAAAAGCAGCAGCTGAGAGCCTTCTCTGCCTGAGACGCTGACACAATAGTACTCAAGCTTGAGTAGGCATCACAATCCCCTGCAAAAACACAGATTCAGGGGATAAATCCAGTCACCTCCCATCCTCAGTTTGCCTTCCTCTATGCTCCCGTGGACAGCCAGGATATCAAACCAGTCAATCCTAAAGGAAGTCAACCCTGAGTACTCGTTGGAAGGACTGATGCTGAAGCTGAAACTGCAGTATTCTGGTTATCTGATGTGAACAGATGACTCATTGGAAAAGTCCCTGATGCTGGGAAGGATTGGGGGCAGAGGGAGAGAAGGGCATCAGAGGATGGGATGGCTGGATGGCATCACTGATGCAATGGACATGGACTTGGGCAAACTTCAGGAGAAGGTGAAGGGAGGGAGGGCTGGTGTGCTGTAGTCCATGGGGTCGCAAAGAGTAGACATGACTCAGTGAGTGAACAACAACAACGCTCCCATTAATCTGCCTGGCACAAAATTTGCCAAACATTCACAACAAGTTAACACTTATGTTGGTGGGGCATTTCAGATGGGGCCGGAGGGGAGAACGACACCAGGAGACACTCTGAGATATTCTCCGGGCATTATTTCCAGACCAGAATTCCTGACTTCTCTACACTGCCTCCCGTCCCCAACCACATTCCCATAGGACAGCAAGACATGGAAACAGCTAAGAGTGGTTCAGACACATTCCAGTTACCCAAGCATTTGGCTACCCTAACCCAAAAGCCCAGAAAACTTGTATTGAGCAGCCCATGTGTGTTGACACTCCAAGTAATCAAGAGAACCAGTCTGAATCAACAATATGAGTGTCAAGTGTGATAGGTAACTAAACTCATAGAAAATTTACAGCTCTTCTTGTATCCAGCATAAATAGGAACAGAGTAAAGATAGTATTTTCCCCTAAGAAATAAGAGCTTGATTTGCCATGCCAAAAAAAAAAAAAAGTGACCCAGTATTCATAGCATTTGAAGACTGCCAGAAAACACTGAGCTCTACTCTTTGATATCCCACATGCAGCTCGGAGACCTCATCTGTAAAATGGAGTTAAAGTAGCTTCCTCATGGCATTGTTAAAAGGTTCAGCAAAGGGTTTCCCTGGTGGTCCAGTGGTTAAGAATCCACCTTGCAACACTGGTTTGATCCCTGCTCCAGGAAGATCCCGCATGCCACAGAGCAATTAAGCCGGCTATGCGCCACAACCACGGAGCCCATGCCTACAGCCCGCGCTCCGCAACAAGCAAAACCACCGCACTGAGAAGCCCATGCACTGCAGCAGAGTAGCCCCCGCTCACTGAACCTAGAGAAAGCTGGTGTGTAGCAACGAAGACCCAACAAGACAAATACATAAATATTTTTTAAAAGATAGAAGGTTCAGTGAAGTAACACACAAGGAAATTCTCAGCAGAATGCTTGGTAACTATAGGCCCTCAATGTCCTCCTTTTTCTCTTGGAGTACGAAAAGCATTTGCCTATCAGCACCAATGATTTATTTTTGCAAAATACTGTGCCGCAATTTTTCTACTCATGGTAGAAGAGATTATTTGTCTGCAAATACTCACTCTCTTATCCCCCTGACTCTGGGAGGAGTGCACAGCCTCACCCCTCTGGAGTTGGGCTTGGTCATGTCACTTGCCTTATGGTTGGTGGAGCACACTTCTCCGTCTCTGGCTGCTATAACAAAAATGCCAAAGACTGGGAAGTTGATAAACAACAGAAACGTATTTCCCACAGCTCTGGAGGCCGCGAGTCCAAGATCAGAGTGCCAGCATAGTTGGCTGTGGAGAAAGGCTGCGGCAGACTCCTCACGTGTCCTCACATGGAGAGGGATCTCACTGGAGCCTCCTTTAAAAGGGCACTAATCCCAACTAAGAGAGTGGAGCCTTTCTGACCTAATTACCTCCCAGAGGCCTTACCTCCTCATATCACCACCTCAGGGGTTAGATTTCAACACATGAATTTTGAGAGGACACCAACATCCACACAATAGCATTATTGAACCCTTGGTTTGGACTCGGCCATGTAACTTGCTTTGGCTTATCAGATGTTATTAATCGAAGAAGAGCTCCATAAGGGACTTGAAATATGCTTATGGAGTTGGGTTGGTCCATTTATATTTGCCATTCACTATGAGAACATGCCACAGGCAGCCCAGTGGCCCGAGGAACAGACTCAGATCCAACCTTTAGCCAAGCCTATTGAGTCCAGGAGGTCATCAAAGCCACCCCAGCCAACATGTAGACATAAGAACAAGAATAAATCATTGCTCCTTTAAAGCACTGAGCTTGGGAGTTGTTTATTATGGAGTAATAGCTAGCCAATACACTATGTGAAAATTAGTTATATAACCTTAGATTAATCCTTGTGTTAGTGATGAAATGAAGATGAGTGGACACCAAAAGTAAAACCACATGTCAATATAAAAGGCGTATAAGCAACTATTGAACTACGTGTCTTTGACATTTTGTTAAATATGGAACTTCTGTTATTTTTTGAAGTATCTTTCTGTGTATGTGCTGATCTTTCACAAAGGGTCCTCTATTCCTTGAAATCTTTGACAAAACTTTAAAGTACAGGAGGCACTAGGTACATTACTTTAAAAATAACTTTTCGAATGACAGCCACTTTATTTTCTCCCAGGGGAAGTATTTCCCACACAAGATTTGCATTTTACAGAACAGTAGGTTTCGTGAGCCTTCTGTCACTGCAATTGAGTTGTAATTATGATAAAGTGCAGATAAATGGCGTTGCATTTTAAAGAGCTTTCAAGGGACTGAAAAAACTTTAATATGCACTTCAAACATTGTAAATCCCCAAGAAGTTATTCAGAAGGATCAGGTTTGGTAGAATCAAGTCCTCAAATACAGAAAAATATGTTTTATATCAAAGTTATCATGTTTGATAAAGAAAAAAGATTAAAGGCAGTGCTTCTCAAACTTTAATGTGCAAATTCTGATTCAGCAGGCCTGGTGGGACCCGTGATGCTGCATTTCTAATACACTCCCGAGTGATGCTGCTGCTGCTGGTCACACTTTGAGTTGTTGTTCAGTCCCTAAGTCATGTCCAACTCTTTGTGACCCCATGGACCACAGTATGCCACGCTTCTCTGTCCTCCACTATCTCCCAGAGTTTCCTCAAATTTATGTCCACTGAGTCGGTGATGCTATCTAACTATCTCATCCTTTGTCATCCCCTTCTCCTTTTGCCTTCTATCTTCCCAAGCATCGGGGTTCTTTTCCAGTGAGTCAGCTCTTTCCATCAGGTGGCCAAGGTATTGGAATTTCACCTTCAGCACCAGTCCTTCCGATGAATATTCAGGACTGATTTCCTTTAGGATTGATTGGTTTGATCTCCTTGCAGTCCAAGGGACTCTCAAGAATCTTCTCCAGCACCACAATTCAAAAGCATCAATTCTTCAGCACTCAGCCTTCTTTATAGACCAGCTCTCGCATCCATATGTGACTACTGGAAAAACCGTAGTTTTGACTATACAGACCTTTGTCGGCAAAGTGATGTCTCTGCTTTTTGATATGCTGTCTAGGTTTGTCATAGCTTTTCTTCCAAGGAGCAAGCGTCTTTTAACAATTCCATGGCTGCAGTCACTGTCCATAGTGATTTTGGAGTCCAAGAAAAGAAAACCTGTCACTGCTTCCAATTTTTCTCCATATATTTCCCGCAAAGTGATGGGACTGGATGCCATGATCTTAGTTTTTTGAATGTTGAGTTTCAAGTCAGCTTTTTCACTCTCCTCTTTCACCCTCATCAAGAGACTCTTTAGTTCCTCTGCACTTTCTGCCATTAGAGTGGTATTATCTGCATATCTGAGGTTGTTGATATTTCTCCCAGAAATCTTGATTCTAGCTTGGATTCATCTAGCCTGCCATTTCTCATGATGTACTCTGCATGTAAGTTAAATAAGCAAGGTGACAATATACAGCCTTGACGTACTCCTTTCCCAATTTTGAAACAGTCAGTTGTTTCATACTCAGTTCTGTTGCTTCTTGACCTTCATACAGATCTCTCAGGAGACAGGTAAGGTGTCTGGTATTCCCATCTCTTTAAGAATTTTCCACAGTTTGTGATCCACACAGTCAAAGGCTTTATTTAGGGTAGTCAATGAAGCAGAAGTAAATGTTTTTCTGGAATCCCCTTGTTTTCCCCATGATCCAGCAAAAGTTGGCAATTTGATCCCTGGTTCTTCTGACTTTTCTCAACCTAGTTTGAACATGTGGAAGTTCTCAGGTCACATTCTTTGGCATTGCCCTTCTTTGAGACTGGAATGAAAATTGACCTTTTTCAGTCCTGTGGCCACACTTTGAGTAGCACTGCTCAACAGAGTCCCTCAGAGAGTCCCCTGTAGGGTTGAGGTCCAGATACCCACAGTGGTGACCTGTTCATCGATGCTTTCTTGCGACTTTTTCTCCCTTCACTCTCTCACGTTCTCCCTCCTTCAGCATATACCCTGGGGGTCACCTCCCAAATTATCTACTCAATGCAGCATCTCCTTTGAGGAAACCTCAAACTAAGACATTCCCTGCACTGCATATACATATGTGATTATCTTTCTCTTGCACTGACCTGAAAGCCCCTAGAGGCAATGGGTTCCGTTCATAATCACACAGAGCTTGGCACAGAGCAGGTGCTTGAAACAGATTTGGTGCACCTATTGTGGCCGTGGCGGTCCTACCTCTAGCCTGTGGCTACCCCACGACCAATCGACTCAACTGAAGATGGTGCCCCACAGGCACCTTCATGCCCATCCAAGGCTGGGGGTGAGCATCCTTCTGACACTGGGGGTGAGCATCCTTCCGAAGTGTACAGAAGGGATCTCAACACCAGGATGGAGAAGCAAGAGGCTCCCCCTAACCTCTACTTCACTCCCCTCCCTTTTCAAAAGATTGTGGATCAACTTCAGCGGGCAGTGAAACGGTCCAGGCTGCCCAGAATCCAAAAGCACAAGCTCCCGTATCCACACACGCTCACAGCCTGTAGGCCCCAGTGAGACACCAGTAACTTTGACTGGGCCTCTGACAGCACTGTCTCCAAGCTGGTCAAGAGCTACCACAGAGTTCTTCGGTGCATCGCTCCTTCCTGCCATCAGTGATGAGGCAGGGAAGACATTGAAAGGTTATTTTTTTTCACTGACTTCTGAACAAAACCCGTGTTCCCAGCCATGACCCATGTTTTCTCTGAGTGGATTTCTCTCCTTCATCCTTTGCCCATAAAAAACTGGAACTTGGGGAGAACGCTAACGTTAGAAAGCAGTTTCCAAAGTGGGGTACAGATTGCACAAGGCGTACAGAAGATGGTCCGCTGGGGTCAGGTGAAAGAACGTATTCATCCTTGAGCTCGTTTTTTATGTGGAAGCAAGCTTTACCACAGAGAAGGCAATGGCACGCCACTCCAGTACTTTTGCCTGGAAAATCTCATGGACAGAGGAGCCTGGTGGGCTGCAGTCCATGGGGTCGCTACTAGTCGGACACGACTGAGCGACTTCACTTTCACTTTTCACTTTCACACATTGGAGAAGGAAATGGCAACCCACCCCAGTGTTCTTGCCTGGAGGATCCCAGGGACAGGGGAGTCTGGTGGGCTGCCGTCTATGGGGTCACACAGAGTCGGACACGACTGAAGCGACTTAGCAGCAGCAGCAGCAAGCTTTACCAATATTAAATACATGGATAGATGCAAGTGCATGTAATAATTTATAAATGAAGATACATATTTCGGGGATGCACTGTCAAACGGTTTTTACTGATGGGATGTGTGGCCCAAAAAGTTTGGAGACAACCCACTAGTTAGAAAACCTTGTAAGCTTTTCTTTTTTGGTACATTGTGCAGTTTGCAGGATCTTAGTTCCCCGACCAGGGATCGGACCTGTGCCCCCTACATTGGGACGGCAGAATCTTAAACACTGGACTGCCAGGTAAGTCCCCCTTGTAAACTTCTGATGACTCAAATTTCCCCTCCAACCAGTCCCCATCACCATCCCTGTCAAGGACAGTGCTACGCTCAAAATGTAACCAGTGCTTAAAGAGCAGCCGAAAGAAGGACAGAGGGGAGGAGGTAATACAGAGAGCCCCAATCTATGGGTTGAGCCCTGGGATGAGTGCTGCTCCGTCCCTCTAGGGAAAAGCTTTCTGTCTGTCTCATCTGTTTCCTTTGCTCTCCCCAGCCCAGGGAGAAAATGTCAATTCACTATCCAGCCATCTTAACTGAACTTCCTGGAGACACTGGATTACTGTTGCCTGAAAACAAACCAGTGGGCAGCCTTGAGGAAGGGGGATTTCCAGTCACATATCCCTGGGGCTTGTTGAAGTGCACAAAGTTAAATCTCTGCTTGGAGGGCCAGGTGAGCTGGGATGGAGCCAGGTGGACCAGGCAACAGCCCCCTCCACTACCCAGCCTGGCCTTGCTTCATATCATAGTGCCCAGAGCCAGCCAGAGTTTACAAGTCCAGCAACCTGAGCACCTCCAGGAAATCTGCTTGTGCATGAAACATCCTCTGCCCACTCTCAAGATCTTCCACGAGTCCAAGAGACTCTGTCCTCTGCTGTCATCGGAGCAATCTGGGGAGCATGCCTTTGATGACTCCTACACAGCGCCACCAAGTTCTCAGCTTTGTACTTGCTCAGAGGGAGACGGGGCTGGGCACCTGGGGACCTTCTCCTCCGTGTGCTGCATATCAAAAAGACAAGAAGCAACGCTGGGCCAGAGACAGGATGTGCCCCAACCATGAGGTGCTGGGTGGCAAGGTGACAGGGTGAAACGGTATGTAACTGCGGTCCTCATTCACTGAGCAATGTGGTAATTGCCTAATTGAAGATGAAAGGGCTATCTGCAGGCAGTGGTGGTGGTAAGCGTTTTCTATTGCACTTCTACCTTCAACATGCCCTTTCCTGCTTCCTGGTAATGACAATAATTTGCACTTCCAAGCCTGTCCTTTCTGATTTACTCTTCCCTACTATTTCATTTATTTTGTAACAAACCCACCGGGAAGCCAGAAAAAAAAAAAGATTTTTATCTTTAAAAGGGAAAATCTGGACAAGTATTCTTTGTCCTGATAAATGCAGACCATGTGTCATGAATGCTCTGCCGCTGAAAACAGACTGTGAATCAGCGCTTCCACCCTGTTTGTCATTTGGGTCTTTGTAGAACCATCCTGGCAATGAATGAGTTCCTGTCATCAGTCTGGTGGAACTGAGGTTCTTCTTTGTCTTTAAATGACACTGTTATTGTTTTTTCTGTGCCCAGTAGCAATTCTTCTTAGTGACCCTGGTCTGTTGAAACGCTGACTGTCTGTGGTACAACAGCTCTGCTGATGCCACTTGGCCAGATGTCAGCTTGGTGCCCATTGATTGTTAAACTGTCTGATGACAAAGGAATAAGTTACCACTTCTTGATTTGAAGCAGTTAGGATTCTGTTCCCCTGGCTTCCATTCTGTCTTTGATTGCAGGGGAAAATGGTTGTCTTGGCTAATGTTAAAAGACAGATCTAAGTGTGGTTGGAAAGCCTGTTCCAGGCATTGTCAGAGCTGGGCTGTAACAGTGTATAACTCTTGTCCATAGCTCCTGTTAGGGCCCCATTTACCCTCTGTGGCTCACAAACCACTCAAGCTAGGACCCTTCTCAACTCTGCATCTTCTCACATTACATTCAATCCCCTGAAATGCCTCCCTCTGACTTTGAAAACCCTCACCTATCCTTTGAGAAGGCTTGGTTCAAAAGTCCTCTCTGATGGTTCCTGACACCTCCCCAGCCCAGGAGAAGCCTAGTGTAGCCCAGATGTTTGGAGGTAAGAGTAAACTCCATGCCAGGAAAAATTTACTGCTTCAAACCCCCAATTCTATTTCCCTTAAAGCCCAAAGCTTTTCCCAAAAGCCTGTGAATTTGGGCTTATGGAGATCAATGGTTTTGCATCCCTGTTGCAGCCTCTGTTTTTTCCTTTATTTATTTATTTTTAATTAGAGGATAATTGCTTTACAATACTGTGTTGGTTTCTGCCATACATCAATATAAATCAGCCATAGATATACATATGTCCCCTCTCTCTTGAACCTCCCTCACATCTCCATCAACAGATGAATGGATAAAGAAATTTTGGCACATATATACAATGGAATATTACTCAGCAATGAAAAGGAACACATTTGAGATAGTTCTAATGAGGAGGATGAACCCAGAGCATATTGTACAGACTGAAGTAAGTCAGAAAGAGAAAAGAAGCCCCTGTTTCATACTGCATCGATCCAGAAGGGAAATGTAGCTCCTCCAACCATTTGCACTTAAAACAACAGCAACAACAGAGATCAACCGGCCCTGCAGTAGACCTTACTGAAGGACTGATGGGCAGCTGGGGTTGGCAGAGGATAGGGGATGGGGGAGAAGTCAGGGGGCAGGGGCACACAGTACATCATTTAATATGTGACAATCTAATTTAGACATTCCTGTTCCTCGAAAGCCTGTTTTCCAACCAATAGCAGTCTCTCCACATGGCACCAGTCTCCTATAGGGCCCTGACTTCTTGTCTTTGACTAGAGAATTGCTTGGCCAACTCCTAGGGCCTCTCTGATGCCCTGGCCCCACTGAAAACTCAGGGTTTAAGTGTCTTAAATTCTGACCCAGAAACTCACCCAGAGACCATTCTCTACCTGCGTAGAGCACTGGGACTCACTGCTCAGATCCCCTAGTTATAGGATCCGCGCCTTCATTGGTATACAGAGCATTCTGCGTGCTTCCCTAAGGTCATCCCACTCATCGCAGATACACATCATTTATGTGCATACCTGGACTGATGTGGTGCATTTTGTCTTTAATCCATGATTTGCGGTGAGACACTGAAAAGTTCAGGAGGGAAGTGACCTGAGCAGATTCGTGAGTTTAGTAGCTCTGATTTTTTTAGTGTAAGGAATACATTGTACAGGGCAAAGAGACTATAGGCAGACAAATTAGGAGACTTCCTGTAGAGCTCAGGAAGGAATCCAGACAGATTAAATTAAGACAGTGAGGGAGGAGAAGTTTTTGGAAGCAAAAACGGGATTTATGAATTGGCTGGATTTGGGTAGTGAAAAAGATGGAAGTGTGAACAATGCATGCAGACCTCTGGCTGGAAGAGTAAGTTCTATTCATTGAGCTGGGGATGGGGAAGGAAGGCTCCTTTCTGGATATGTTTGATGCGAGATGTTGGCCAAGTGGAGAGGTCTGAGAGGTGAGTGGATCCACAATTGTAGAGCTCAGGCTGGAAGAGATCAGAGAGCTGTTGATTCCTTGATGGAGCTGGAAGCCATGATCCCTTGTGGATGGGTTAGGACTGAGGGAACTGGCCCTGTGGAATTGGACTTTTTTTTTTTTTTTACTCATTAAAATTTTTATCATTAACAATTGTTCAGGTTAGGGCTTTTTTAAAAAATTGGTGGAAAAATCCTAAGTAATGGCACTGTAAGTCTAATTCTGGCTTTCTCAGGTTTTCTCACAGTCAGGCTCAGAGAGTCCTCCTTCCCCAGGATGCACACTGTGTCCAGGAAAGAGGAAGAACAGTCAGAAAGGTAGAAGGAAACTCCTGACCCAGGAAATAAGGACATCTAAAAAGGAAGCAGCGAGTTTGTGGCTACTGAGCAGTCAAGCATTATGAAGGCTGGAAAACATCAGCTCCCTGATTGTGTGTCTGGATTCCACCAACCAGTATAGAAACGGAAGCACAAGATTGAGCAGAATCCTGATAAAAGGATCAAGTCAAGTCACATTGAGTTTAAGGTGCTTCTGGGGCATCCTGATGGAGATATCTGTGTGAAGATTATATACACACATCCCTCCCTGAATTCAGCAACAAGCCAGGCTGACATGTGGCACTAGACAGGTGGAAAGAAAAGATACAGTCCTGCCCTCTGGAAGCTTGCAGTCTAGGAAGGGAAATGAGACACAGAATTAATGATGTTGGCAGGCCCTTTAGAGGAGGATGCACAGTCAGAAGTGGGCAGAGTGGTACTGCCCAGAGACAGGAGGGAGAGAGGTCAAACGTGTGTCTGCAACATCTCAAATCCATGTGTCTGGCTTTGTCTGCATTCTTTCTTTTTTGTTCTCTCATGGCTCCTTCATGGTGCCTTTTGTCCCTTTATTTTGACTGAATGATGCATGTGGGGTTTGGAAAACCTGTTCATGCAGCAAAAGAACTTATATTCCCCATGATCTTGAGCCTCTGTGTTATACCTTGAGGCTCGGAACTACATGGGGGAAAGGAGACTCAGAGATCCCTGAGGTGCCTTTTAAGAACACACATGCCATATATCTGGAGAAAACTCTAATTTGAAAATATATATACGTCCCAATGTTCACAGCAGCACTATTCACAATAGTCAAAACATGGGAGCAATTAAAAAGAATGAAATAGTGCCCTGTGCAGCAAAAGGAATGGACCTAGAGATTATCACACTAAATCAGACAGAGAAAGACTATTATCATATGATATCACTTATAGGTGGAATCTAAAAGAAATGATACAAATGAACTTATTTACAAAATAGAGATAGACTCACAAAAAACAAAATTATGGTTACCAAAGAGGAAAGTAGGAGAGGGATAAATTAGTAGGAGTATGGGATTATACTAGTATAGACAACGCTAGTATATATAAACTAGTTAACCAACAGGGACCTACTGTATATCACAGGCAACTATACTCAATTTCTTATAATAATATATAAGGGAAAAGAAGCTGAAAAACAATATATATTGTACACATACATATGTGTGAATCACTTTTAATCACCGAATTACTTTGTTGTACACTTGAATCTAACACGACATTGTAAATCAACTATACTTCAATTTTAAAAAGTAAAGAATACATATCTGGAGAAGGCAATGGCAACCCACTCCAGTACTCTTGCCTGGAAAATCCCATGGACATTGGAGCCTGGTAGGCTGCAGTCCATGGGGTCCCTAAGAGTCAGTCACGACTCAGCGGCTTCCCTTTCACTTTTCACTCTGATGCATTGGAGAAGGAAATGGCAACCCACTCCAGTGTTCTTGCCTGGAGAATCCCAGGGACAGAGGGGCCTGGTTGGCTGCCGTCTATGGGGTCGCACAGAGTCGGACACGACTGAAACGACTTAGCAGCAGCAGCAGCAGCAAAGAATACATATGTCAATCCCCACTACCCTTACAAAATCCAAATATTTCACAAAATTCTAGTCCCTCATCAAAATTCTAGCCCCATCTGGCCCAAGACATTAGATGATGCTCAAAGTGGGTGTTCCTGCGTGGGAGGCCGACTCAGAGACCGAGCAGACGGAGTGGAGAGAAGGGAAGTGGCAAGGTCCCCAGGTTTCCCGCCAAGGCTGCTGGGTCAGTGGCAGTTTCAGTAGCTGAAGATGTGGAAATGGATTTGGGGAGTTTTCTCCAATTTTCACATGAACTGATTTTGCAGTCTCCACATTTTGTAGTCAGCTACTGTGAAAGACATCTAAAACGATCATCCTGAGTAACTGGAAGAGGTCCTCCATGGACTGCTTGTACCACTTCCGCCACTGTTTTTAACTGAGCATTCCAGCTCTGCAACACGGTGACTGAGCTTATGGCTAATAATTTCTAATATTTTCACAACATCCTAGCCCATGCATGAAGACAAATCTCATCCTATCTGTTTTTCCTGCTAATGGGTCAGTGATGTCCCCACAGCTAATTATAGCAATTGCATACAAAATAACATGTTTACTTTGGAAAGCCAGACTTGGTGTTTGTGACTGGGTAGTTCTGACAGATGCACAGCTATTTCTAAGAGGGTGAAGGTCTTTACTCTTTTTCATCTGTAAGCAAAAACCACATGGAACCCCTTTTGGCAATTACCAGGAAAAAAATGCTATTGAGGATGCTGTTACACTGCCTGGGGTCCTTCATTTATTTTGGAATTATACTCCAAGAAACAATGACACTGCCCTCCCAAGTCATTGCTTCACTGACAACTCTGCAAATTCTCAAGTTTCTATAAAGAAGAAGTATCATTAAAGATGCCTAATATTCAAAGGGAATTGAGGTGAGCTGAACTCAAGAGTAGGTTTTCTTTCATTTAATCTGTTTCCTCACCCTTTCTCTGTGTCCTATCCTAAACAAAGCCATAACTTTGTTTACATAACTGTCCATAACTTTGTTTACATAAGGTGTTTACATAACTGTCCATGTCTGTTTCCATTCTTTACAGATGCTTCTGAGGCAGAATAACTTCCCCTCCATGTTTGTTTTTCTTGAGCTCAAGGGGAAGTTCTAACGCGTTCCCTTCTTGCCGGCTGCTTATGATAACCAGTGCAACCTAAGTGGAGGGGATCTGAGATCCTCCGTGGTCGCATGAATGTTTGGAAATAGTTAGCTCGTCTACTTCAGCTCTGTCGCCTCATCCTGACACCAGATGCCACTGAATGCAGCCAGGAGGCTGCCAGTCTACCGGGCTCAGCTGTCCCCAGCTGGTGACAACCACTCACCCAGCCTTTGGGATGCACACTTCCTTTCTTTGGCTTCCAACATACCATCTCCTGATTTTTCCTCTTATCTTAATAAACACACTGACACAGTTTGAGCAGAGAAGGAGTCAGCAAAGCAGTTGGAAATAGCATGACCAATGATATAGAAGAAAAGCAAGAGACGATGAAGTCACAGCAGCCAAGAGAACAAAAGAGTAGTTCATGCTGTCAAATGCTGCAAAGAGGACCAAGTCAGAAACAGTGAGATAGCATTGGGTTGGCAATACGGGGTCAAGCACCCTTGGGCATGGATGATCTCAGCACAGCAGTGGAGATGGAAGCCTGCACGGAGGCGTTAAGGAGAGATGAATCATGAACAAGCAGAGACAGTGACCTCGGACAGCTCTTTGGAAGAGGAGAGAAATGGGTCCTGGCAAGAAAAGAATAGTGTCAAAGGAATTTTTGTTTCCGTCTATTAAGACGTATGATTCTAGAGCATATTAGCATCCTGGTGGAACTAAGTCTATAGAGAGAGAGACATTATAGATGCAAGAGGGAGAAGTGGATACTTCCAGGAGCAGCATCCTTGAAAATGCAAAAGAGGAAAACAGGGATGCTCAACCAGGGTAACAAGTTGGCAAGGCAGAGAGCACAGGGACAAATGCAGCGAGATTTGGAGATTTGGTGGCTGGTGTTTGTTTCCATCTGATTGCTTGTATAGTCTTAGTAAAATACAAGCAAGGTCATCAGCTGAGAAGGAACATGGGGGAAGGAATTTGGGTTTGAGAAGACCGATGTATGAAATCATCATTGCAGAGAGTGAGAAAGAGGAAAACATCTGAGTAAGTGCCGTAAGAACTGTAACGCTGAATGCCCATTTGGGATTTGTGGTCCAGAATTTAAAATGAGGCTAAGGAAAATACAAGTATTATGTGGAAAGCACTTAGCCTTAACCTGGTACATATTGCACACTTAGTAGATGCAAGCTATTACTATATTGCCACATGAATATTTCTTTTTTCTTTGCTTAGATGAGATACAATCCTGTTTTAAAAAAAAGAAAAAGGAATAAAGAAAGAAACTGAATCTTGGCTGACATTGTTTTACCAGCCTTGTAAATTCACTAAATAAAGAAAATGTTTACGATAAAGGTGATTAAACTCTAAAGTCTTGAAACCCTAGACCCGAGAAACTGACAAAATATGAACAGCATGATATCAATTAAATAAGATTTTATAAGGACATGGTGCCACAGGTTGAAATCTCAGTGTAGCTGTTACCAGAGCTTCGGGCAGCCCCGTGACATAAGAACATGATTGTTCTAGGATTACATACCATGATGGGCAGATTATGATACGGGAATATTGAATATTAAAAAAAAATAACCGATGGCTCAGTTAAAAGAGTAATACAATCGATTAAGTTGCCCTCATATTAAAGTGAACTAAGAAAAGAATTCATGCAAGCTATTATTACAATGAAAGCATCAGCATAAATTTGAGACTTGGAAAGGTCACTGGTCTATCCTTGAAAGAAGAAGCAACAACCTGTGTCATGCCACTTCCAGAAATTGTATGAGCTCATATAACACGCAGCCTTAACTCCCACGCTGTGGTCCTGGCTTTCCCCTCATTGAGTGGCAGGAGGGGGCAGTGTCTGTGGAGAATAGAGCCAGGTAATCAACTAAAATCTATTTTTTTTCATCTTCACACGACCACTGAGCTCATGTCCTTTCATTGATCAGTGTATTAAGAAAGGGAGAGATCAGTCTCTTCACAGTGTGGTAGTTCAGATCGGCCTGTACCTACAAGTTAAAGGTCAATGAAATGATACCGTGCACCTTTCCAAAGAGGATTTTTTGAAGCTAGCTGACTTACCACTATGGTGTCCATTTTTCTTTCCCATGCTGTTAAGGGGTTTCATCTCCTCTGAGAGATAGGAAGTCTCTATCAATTCTATTTGAGTATCTCCAGATCTCCAATCCCCTTCTCCATGTCCCAAGCCCCCTCTGACCCTGCTGACTAAAATGCAACTCTTGGAATGGTCTTGGTTGAGTCTGTTTTGTAAGTCTGTCATTTTGATTTGTTAATGACTCGAGGTATGGAGAATTCCTCAGCTCCTGGCTGGTAAACATTTCTCTGTGCTCCTATAGGATGGCAAAACTCTCTATTTAAAGTTTTATATATTAAATTCTGAAGTATATTATTAAAATATACTTACTTATGATTGGTCATCTTGGCATATCTGGGTTAATATTATTCTTTTGGGTATAGTGCTGACTTGATTTGATAATATTTTACTATGTTGACAATGAATCAGAGAAATTTTTTTTTACTTTTTTGTATCCTATTTTTTTTACCACTATTTTATTGAGATATAATTCATATCCCATACAATTTACCCATCATCATAATCAACTGGGCACTGAAGAATGGATGCTTTTGGTCTGTGGTGCTGGAGCAGACTCTTGAGAGTCCCTTAAACAACAAGATCAAACCAGTCAATTCTAAAGGAAATCAACCCTGAATATTCATTGGAAGGATTGATGCTGAAGCTTCAATACTTTGGCCACCTGGTTCAAAGAGTCGATTCACTGTAAAACACTCTAATTCTGGGAAAGATTAAGGACAGGAGGAGAAGGCAGGCAGCAGAGGATGAGATGGTTGGATAGCATCACTGACTCAATGGACAGAAGTTTGAGCAAACTCCGGGAGACAGTGAAAGACAAGGAAACTTGGTGTGCTGCAGTCCATGGGTTGCAGCGTCAGACACGACTCAGCGACTAAACAATTTTAGAACATTCTCATTAACTCAAAAAAGAAACTACAAATTCAGTAGCTGCAACTACCCATTTCCCCTCAAACACATCCCCAGTCCTAGGCAACAACTAATCTACTTTCTGTCTCTATAGCTTGGCCAATTTTAGACAATTCATCTAAGAGGGGTCACACAGTATGTGGTCTTCTGTGACTGGCTTCTTTCATTTGGCCTCATGTTTTCAAAGTTCATCCATATTGTAGCATATATCATTCCTTTTTTGGATGAATATATTCCACTTATGGATATACCAAATGTTGCTTATTCACTCATCAGTTGGTGGACATTTGGGTGTCCTGGGTGTTTGAACACAATTGGTATGCTTCGCACTGGCTACAAAGTGTTACATGTTAGCTATTGTGCCAATATTATCATAATAAAAATATAATATTATAATATCTATATTATTAAATGTATCTGTATCTTAATTTTTGTTTACAGTACATGTTTCTGAAACAAATGTGTTACTGTATTCCATTATGACTGCAAATTCGTCAATTTCTCAATATTTTTCTTTTCTTTCTTTGCCTCATATGCATTTTGCCAAGTTGTAAGGAATATAAAAGTTTGTGACTCATATTCTTGGTCCAATATAACTATGATACAGATAAACCATTCTTCTTTGTCCTGCTTAATGAAATTCTTGAATTCATTTTTCCCCAGAGTAATATTGTTATATGCTGCTTTTCAGCCAGCAGTTGCTTGCAATAACGTTTTCCATCTCTGTCATTTGACTTTAAATGTATCATAAATAGCAACGAGGTAAAGTTTTGCAGCCATTTTTAGTTAACAGAAAAATATAACATTCATGCTTGTGATTGCTGGTAATTATGTACTTTTAACATCTTTATTATGATTTAATGTTTTAAATTTACTATATGATTTCTTGCTGCTCTTTTCTACATTTTCTTACCTTTTGTTGGATTGAAAAAAGCATGAAATTTCTATTCTTTTAAAAGTCACCCATAAAATATTTTACCCTTATTACATACCAATATGATTTAGACATAAACATAATTTTTACGATTTTTTTATGCACCTATGTTCTTTTATTTATATCTTTCTCTTCTTTGAGTTTTAATTTTTCTGGAGTGTGTCATCAATACTGTCCATGGGAGTAAACTTTCTGAGTTTTTAAACATTTTGAAAAATGCCTTTGTCTTCTTCTTGCATATTATTTTGCCAAAATATAGGATTTCAGGTCCATAATATCAGAATTTTAAAGATGTTTTGTAATTTTAATAATCCAGTGAAGCTAGTGTTTCAGCATTTCCTCCATTAACTGATTTATTTCCTTTAGGAGGAAAGAAATGTCTAATCTGTCGATGACATACCCGTATTGTTCAGTGCTTATTCTTCCCCAAAACATATATTTTCTGACATTATTAGGGATCTTTTGATAATGAAGATAACAAGCTAGCCATTTTGAGTGAATTACTGTTCCCTTCTCTTTAATGATAGCATAACCCTTGATTATTACTATTAATTTCAATGATCTATCATTCAAGTTCCCACTGCAGGTTAAGTAGGTTTCTGGAGATGTGATTTTACTTTTGGCCTATGCAAATACTCACAATAGTGAGCTCTGCTCTAACGCAATTCTACTATCTTCAATGACAAAAAAAAGAATTAAATGTCTTAACTGATAATGTTTTCAAGCATTTCCTCTGTATCATTGCTAATGTAGCAATCAAGTGTTCATGATAATAAGCTGAGGTTGCAAAGTGACTTCTTCTGACTTAGACACTAGATCCAGGTCCTCCTGCATAAGGAGTCCCACATCTCTCAAGAACCGGCCTGGATTAGGGTTCCTGTTGAGTCACCAGGAACAGCTGGTGGGAGGGGTGACCTCAGCGATGTTGAATTCAGAGCACAGCAGCTGAGACAGATGGTCAGTTACGCCCACTGAAGCAGAAAACCTGAGAGCCACATCACCACGAGACCGCTGCAACCAGCAACCTCTGGGTGGACAAGGACCCGAGGTCCTTACCTGTTAGCTTCTCTTCATGACTGGCTGATATGAGAAGCAGCTGCATAAAACCCACCACTGTCTTCATGGTAGGCAGACTACTGGGGACACTGTCCACTGCATCACATTGAACCCTTTATGAGAGCCCAAGAAAAATACCCCCTGTGGCTCAGAGCCAGGCAAAGTCATTCCTCCTGCACAACTGGTATGTTTTCATCCTGTAGGCGTACGGATTTTCTAGCTGATTTTGTCTTAACCGTTAGGAAGTTAAAAGTCAGATCTGAGGTTTCTCTCTAGCTTTGGGGGCTTTCATTTCTCAACTATTCTAACATTTAAAAAAAAAAAAATCTTCCCTGATTCCTTTAGTCAATACTACTGTTTTCTGCAACTGATCTAAACTCCCTTTGGAAATAAGGTAGAAAATAATCATCTTAAACTAGGCTGATATTGCTTAGAGATATTAATAAAAAATAATAGATTTTTAATTTGTTCCTTTTATAACTTTACATATAGGTCAAATCCTTTCACTCTAAACCAGTGCTCTCAATGGAAATAGTATGTGAGCCGTATGCAGTATTATATTTTCTAGTAGCCACATTCTAAAAAGAAACAGGTGAAATTGAGACAATTTAAGTCTTCCAAATGTGTACTTTAGAGTGAGAGCACATCACAATTTGCAGTAGCTACACTGCAAGGGTTCAATAGCCACACGTGGTTAGTGGTTCCTGTACTGGACAGGTCAGGTCTAAATACAAAGTCAGAATGATGACTAGAGTCAGAAGAGTTTTCCAGACTATCATCACAATTGCATTTGATCTGTATTCATAGTTGGCTTTGATTTCTGGGCTCCTGGGGATCTCTGATGTAAACAGTAGGTCCAAGAAAGTATGCGCTCTCCTGACACAGGTAATGACCATGAAAACCCCAAGATCTCTGGATCTTTTTTAACTTCTCTATGTTTGTTATTTTTTTTTTCTTGACTGGACCACTTTTGGCTCCTTCTAAGAAAAAACGTAATATAAAAGAGTTTGAGATGTCTAGTAACAAAAAAACAGAAATGGTTATGCATTCTGTTTATTCTGAAATTTCATCCAAATAAGTATTAAAAATTACTTTAAAGCACACTGATAAAGGTTCAAAAGTAGAGAGCCACTGTAGGAATAATCAACAAATGAAGAACAAAAAATGTTTGCTTCTCCTTGTTTTTGAACCAGTTCTAACACTTTACACTTTAGTTTGGATAACAAAACTGTCATTCATTTAAGTCAGGACTAAAAGCCCCAAAATGTAGTTGAGATTTCTGAGAGTTGCAAATTTGATTCTTCAGGCAAATAGTTTAACCCATGAAAGCCTCCATTTCTACATGAGTATAAACAGAGGAATAACTACATTATAGAATGGCTATGAAGATTAATATACTATGTATAAAGCTTACAACAGGCAAATAGTATGTACTCAATAAATTATCCATTTACTATTTTTTAATAATAGTAAATTATCCACTTACTATTATCATAGTTAAACAAAAGATTATTAAATCCAGGTTCCTAAACTGGGGTCTGCAGATTGTTGATCCACAGCTAAAACTGTAGGTGGGTGGTGAGGAGTGGATTCCTAAAACCGGATGGAAAATAAGACTACCTACATTTTCACTAATCTCTAAACAAAAGTTAGCCTTTGCTTCATTATGAATGCTGGCAACATCAAAGTAGTATCTGAAGGATCTGTAACTTTGCACCAGTAGAAGTCACTGATATTTTCATATTACACTTCTGATGCTTGCAGACATCTCAAAATATTTGTCACCTTTTTGAAATTCCAGCCTTTGTGAGGTCTGCTGCTAGATCTTCTCAGTTAAGACATTAGTAAAGAAGCAATACTAGGTTATCAATGTATTGGTTTTAATTTCAATACATCGTTTCCTTTGTAATCCAACATTTTTTATTCCACGCACTTAAAAGGATTATTCTGAGGATGGGTCCACAGGCTTCACAAGACTGCCATGGCACAAAACAAGGTTAAGAATCCCTGACTTTCAGTCTATCTCTTTACTTCCAGAAAGCCAACTAAGTTTTACAATTGAGCACCTGACTGGGTAAGCCCATTCCCACAGTCTCAGGTTTGCTTTTCTGTTTATAGCTTGATAGGAAGATATTACTGTTCTGGTGTCTGACTGTCAATTAACCTTCGTGTTCAGGTTCTGTGTAAAGCTGACAGGATGATTTTCTGGTGCATTCGGTCGAGTTGGGGAATATATGTCACTCCCACTGGATGCCAGGCCTTTGGTGAAGCTGGGCAGTGGTTTCCAAGCGAGGTTCCAGATCAGTTAATTAGCGTCTCCGGTCAGCTTGTTCAGTTCAGTTCAGTCGCTCAGTCGTGTCCGACTCTCCGCGACCCCATGAATCACAGCACGCCAGGCCTCCCTGTCCATCACCAACTCCCGGAGTTCACTCAAACTCATGTCCATTGAGTCGGTGATGCCATCCAGCCATCTCATTCTCCGTCGTCCCCTTCTCCTCCCGCCCCCAACCTTTCCCAGCATCAGAGTCTTTTCCAGTGAGTCAACTCGTCGCATGAGGTGGCCAAAGTATTGCAGTTTCAGCTTTAGCATCAGTCCCTCCAATGAACATCCAGGATTGATCTCCTCTAGAATGGACTGGTTGGATCTCCTTGCAGTATAAGGGACTCTCAAGAGTCTTCTCCAACACCACAGCTTGTTAGATAACGCAAATTCTCGGGTCACACCCCAGACGTCCTAAAACTGAAGCTCTGGGGTGTCTATTAACCTGCATTTTAAGCCCTCGGGGAGATGTACGCTAGAGTTTGAGAACCACCGTGGTAGACACTCGGAGGACAGCACAATCCTGGGTAGGAGGCCCCCACCTCGACCCTTGGTAGGAACTAACAGGGTTCCTGCAACCGGACGAGGCGGGAGATGGGGAGGGAGGTGATGAGGGGCGGCCATCGAGTCGAAAGCCGGGACTTGGGGCCTTGTTCTGCTCCTGTGCCCCGATTTTACTTACATTACCCAGGGCCTCGAGGGTGACTGATGGAGATTATCCGCAGCCCCTCCCCCGACCCCTCCGCGCTGCCACCCTACGGCGAGAAAAGACGAGCCAAGGGAGAGTGTGCGAGACAGCGGGGAGGACAGCTCTGGACAACTAGGGTTCTAGCCAGACAGATCTGCAGCCCGCTAAACCCTTCCTGCCCAAGCCACCCGGTGCTGGGGGGCGCACACCCTGCTGGGAATTGAGGTCCCGGAAGCCCACCCGTTCCGGGCTTTCCGGACCGTCTTTCCTCGAGAAAACTACAAGTCCCAGAGCGCTCGGCGCGGGCGGGTCACGTGGGAGGGGCGGCGGGCGCGGCTAAATAGTCTCCGTCGGCCATTTTGTGGGAGAAGCCGCAGCGCCGCCTCTTCTTTCGCGTCTTCGCATCCGTTGCCGCCGCCTCTTCCTCCGCCTCCTCCTTCGCCTCTTCCTGCCTCCTCCCGGCTTCCGCCGCCGCCGCTCAAGCCGCATCCCAGCCCCGGGACCAAGCGTCTCCGTATTTATTTCCGTTTTTTCGCCACCACAGCCTCCTGACACGGTGATCCGGGCGGGCCCCGCAGGAATTTTATCCCCACAGCGGCCTCACACTAGTATCGCATGTCCACTATCCAGAACCTCCAATCTTTCGGTAAGAGCGGGTCGCCCCGCCACGTCCTCCGCGTGCCTCTCGGCTGTCCAGCCGCCGCTGCCCGCCCCCGGCGGGGCCGCTCGTCCGCTCCCTGCCTCGCAGGGCCCCCGGTCGCCCTTCCCGCACCCCGACTGGGGCTTTGTCTCGGCGCCCAGAAGATGGCGACTGGGCCCCTGCGACCCCCTCCCTGAAGACGGCCCGCGGAGCCGCGGCCGCGGACCCTGGGCCGCCCCCTGCCCGCTCCCGGGCCGGCCTGCGCCTCGCTTCTGCCTCCTGCCACCTTTGCGACCCTGTGCCGCCCGCAGACCTGCCCTGCTGCTGGCCAGGGGCACGCCGGCCCGGGCCGGGGTATCGGCGTCCATTAGCGGCCGGGGCTGTCTTGTGAGCGGCTCTCGGGGGCGTTTAGTAGAAGATGCGGCGGATCAGGCCTCTGATCTGTTACAGGGTAGTGGTCCAGTTCTCTACGTGTAGTACTCCTGATTGAGATATATGCATCTTTTTCCCAGGCAGAGTTACTGTTTAATGATTAGGAGGTATCTGTGAGTCTTTCTGTTGTCATCAGAATGTAATCGAGATGACGCACATTTTTTATAGTGGCTATAAAATTAAGGTCTTAAAATCTCAGGATTACGTTCAACGATAACATTATCCACCTGTAAGCGTTTTTCTCGCTCGGCATTGGTGGGCATACCTGTTTAAAATCTCATTTTGTGAGAATACCTTAGCGGTTTCATGAATAACCTACGCTTATGACTCCCCCGCCCCCACCAATCCCCACCTGCAGAAAAAAAGCAGAGGCACTAGAATCTTCTTTGCTGAGTGTCTAGTCTGTAGCGAACCATAGATCTGGAAATTACTAACTAAAAGATACTTTCCTGCTTTGGATTTTTTTGCATTCCCTTTGCAGACCCCTTTGCTGATGCAACTAAGGGTGACGACTTACTCCCGGCAGGGACTGAGGATTACATTCATATAAGAATCCAGCAACGGAACGGCAGGAAGACGCTGACTACTGTCCAGGGCATTGCGGATGATTATGACAAAAAGAAACTTGTGAAAGCTTTCAAAAAGGTAAAGGTGCTAGGAAGAAGAGACTGAAATGTAGTATTTGAAGCACACCTCTAAGTAGGATTACGGTCCACACCTTTCCTTGACTGTCAGTGTGGGTGAAAATGATTTGACCCAAGGAAACTATGTTCATACTCTTAATTAACATCTAGGTAATCTGAGGGTGAAAATAAAATATCATTGTTATTTGATTGAGTTATGTTGAATCTACTTCTTCAGAAATTTGCCTGTAATGGTACTGTGATTGAACATCCGGAATACGGAGAGGTTATTCAGCTTCAAGGTGACCAAAGAAAAAACATTTGCCAATTTCTCTTGGAGGTGAGTGAGTGGGTGCTTTATGTACAGACTTGAGATTGCTTCTGACATTGTATTTAAGGGTGACATGAGTTACAACTTTATCCTCTTTAGTAAAAAATCATGTGGATGAAGCACATTAATTGCAGTTATGTTGAAGACAGGAGTACCAGTTTATTTTGTCATTAGAATGACCTGATCATTCCTGGGTCCACTGAGGATGTTTTGCAGCATGTCATGATATTCAAATGTGTGTTGAATTTTTATTAACGTGCCACAGATAATAGTGTTGCAATGACCTGTTAACAATGATACTTTTTAAATGACTGCTCTGTTTTCTTAGAAATGAATTTATATGTTAGTGATTCTGCTAAATTTTATTTTGCAGGTTGGCATTGTCAAGGAGGAACAGCTTAAGGTTCATGGATTCTAAAATGAACCTAAATACGTGGAGGATTTCTTGAATACTTTTGTTCTCTGACCCAGTTTGGCTGCCTTGTGAAATGATTCTCTGCAGTAAATGGACTTTTCATTTATTTAATAGTTCAAACTTCCGTTCACATCTGCATGATTACAGAAAACATGGGGTATGTAGGCTAGTAACACATAAGAAAATTGCGGTAAGATGGTAACGAAGCCCTGTATTCATTCTAACATGTTTCCAATGGAAAATGTTTTGTTTTGAGTGTTTATTTGTTTATTGTTCAGTTTATTACTTTTCACTTGATTAAATGTTTTTCTGTTGTATTAAACCATGTATGTTGCAGCTTAACAATAAAAAAAAAATACCTGAGTCCTTTTGTGAGCAATTAGGCTCCCAAATCTAAGCAAGTAATGTACATCTATAGTTTGTCTTTCATAATTGGCATTCTCATTTTGTTTATTCTTTCTGATTAATTTCAGATGCTGTTAAAGTTAGAGGAGAACCTTTGTCATATGTAATTTTTGTTCTTTACTCACTGACTTAAAAATAAGAGTAGAAACAGTATAAACTCAGTCAAAACCAAGAATTTATCAGAAAGTACTGTTAAATTTTTGAGAAGAAAATGAAACATAGTTTAAACTTAAGTATTAGCACATAGAATTCTTTTGATTCTTTTATTGGTTATATTACTGGGATGCCAACATAAGTCTGTCTCTAAGTGCCAGACAATAAAGTAGGTTCCTGACATAAATTTAGTCAGAGGTGCTGCCTTGCAAGTGTGGGTGTGTGTGTGGGTGGTACCACTGTTCTACAGATGGAAGAAATACATTGTTTGGGGTTGGAGTTAACTTCCCTAGAGTGCTAGAAAGTGACAGAGTTGGGGTGCCAGCTAAGGGCTTCCAACCAGAGAAGTCATATTCTTTCACTAAATCCTAGTTTGGTATTTGTTTCACCAGAAGAAGTAAGAACCACAGGTAATAGTGCATGGGGACTGGGAGTAGTGTGAGAAATAAGAGAATTAACAGTTCTTAATTAGGAGATTGCTGCTGCTTATCCTCTTTTTGAGTTCCAGACTTCTTTTTATTGAGCCATCATTATTTGCTCAGTTATACAAGGCTTCCCTTGTGGCTCAGATGGTAAAGAATCCACCTGCAATGCAGGAGATCCGGGTTCAATCCCTGGGTTGGGAAGATCCCCTGGAGAAGGGAATGGCTACTCACTCCAGTATTCTTGCCTGGAGAATTCCACAGATAGAGAGCCTGGCAGGCTACAGTCCAGACAGTCGCAAAGAGTTTGAAGGACTGAGCAACTAACTCTTTCACAAGCTGTGTCCTTAAAACCACTTAGCCAAGGCAGAAAAATGAATCTACAGTAGTCACTCCTTTATCCAGGGAGTATCTATTCAAGACTCTCAGTGGATATCTGAAACTGCAGAGAGTATCAAACCCTGTATACTGTTGTTTTTACCTATACTAAGGGGTAAATAGCATATAATGTGTGGATATGCTGGAGAAAGGGATGAATCAGGTCTTGCTCAGTTGGAGCAGATTGAAATTCCATCTCATGCTGCCCAGAATGGTGCCCAGTATTAAACCTATGAATTGTTTATCCCTAGAATTTTCCATCTAATTTTGTTTTGGACCACAGGTAACAAACTGCAGAAAGTGAAATCTCAGATTAGGAGGGAACTGTTGGATGGATGGATGCTTTTAAGCTAAATGCAGTGGGATAATGATGTGGAAAATGTCACTACATTCTGTTCCAGCTAAAGTCTTGCTCCTGTTTTTATGGTACTGCTTTTGGAAAATAAAATCAGCCCCCACAGTTTACCTCTGGAGGATACTTGATAGGTTTTGTGACTTTCTCACCCCATCCTTCCTCTAAGCAAGAGACTGGGAATATTGAGAAGTGAGTACACCAGGAAAAGGTGCCAAATTTGGTAAGCTCTTTCCTGAAAAACAGCAATTTGACCAAGAAGGTCGAGAGGCATGGGAGAATTTTCTAATTTGAGAAATCTTTGCTTTTCTACCTGGAACATTTTGTAACCATTCCATCTCACATTGAGAGGTGCTGGGGAAACAGAAAAAAAACAATACAGTAGACACATTAACACAATGAAGTGTTGCTTCATCTAGGGAGATCTGAGGTAGTGCAGGGAAAAGAATTGTTGAGATTGATTGAACAGGAACATAGGCGGATAAGGGAAAGCTTGTTAAATTTTTTCCCCAGGGGTAAGCTCTTGGCCTGATCCTTCAGCCTGTGAGCCCCAGATCCATGCTTGGACTTGTCACCTATAGGGCAGACCTCATCCTTAGAGCAAGAACACTATCGCATACCCTTCTTGTCTTTGAGCAATACAATAGAAATAGCTACGCATTTCTACAATTTTACTGAAACCAGTCAAAGTTAATGTCCCCTCAAGTGGGGAAGCTGTCTGACAATCTTAGAGACCTAAGAGCAAAGCTCAGTGTTCTTGTCTGCTTCAGGGACTGCAACACTTGTCTGCAAAAGTGACGAAGTGGTATTGTGAAACAGGTGGGAGAATATGTCCTACAGACAGAGCTACGCAGCTAAAATACCGAGCCAAGTGGTATCTCCTTGTGCCTCTGTGCGAAGGCTGTGATCTGCAGGTTTTTAGTGGTCTGTACTTTGACAGTGCAAAATGAAAACTCTCCAGTAGAGGGCTAGTAGATGTCCCTGAACCTCTACGCTCAGTAGAGGTTTTGGTGAAGCCAGTGGGAACTTGACCTTTGGTTGACTGAAGCGCAGCCTGAGTAGACTGCTGCTGTAGCAACAATACCCTCTGCCCTTCGATCCTGGCCCCATGGGAGGCAGAGGAAAACCTGGGGGTTGGGAGGGCCCCCTTCCTGTTTAGGAACTCAAGAGCTGTTCTCTGAACCACCCTATAAAGAGGGTGGCTCTCTTAGGGAAGGAACAGTCCTAGTCCCAATCAGATACACTTAACCAAAATAACTTGAGATGTACAGAATGGAACAGCCATCTGTGTGCGTTCTGTCACCAGCTGGGCTCCAGCGAAAGGAATGGGCAGTTAGGGCTTAGGAAGAATCAAGCTCATTAGACTGCCTACACAGACTTCTTCAGTGGGCCTGTGAGGTTTCCCCACACCAAGCCAGAATTGGGCGTGGGAAGGAAGTGAGGCAGGCAAGGCCCTGCTGTATCTAAAACCAAAGAAAATTCTCACTCGCAATGGACAGCAACCAGCTGCCCTTGCATGACGTGCAACGTTGTGCTTGTCTGGGATCCCGGGGGCCAAGTGAATCAAGCAGGAATAAGTCCATGTAAGGGAGCCTTCAGTACTGATGGCTCCTTTCATGTGGCTCTGTGGACATTTAACTCCCTTTTCATCTGGACAGTGGAAGCTTGGAAAAAGAAAAGCCCTAAGCCAGAGGAATGGCTGTATTTCTTCACTCCTGGAAAACCATTGATTGTGGCACAAGTGCCAGCAGAGGAAGGAACACGATGCTGCCCCTGAATGTTCCTAATCCAGGCATGCTGTGTCAGATAACAGGTGGCCTATGGGGTTCTCTGGTCTATTGTTTAGTCATTTAAGTCATGTCCAATTCTTTTGTGACCCCATGGACTGTAGCTTGCCAGGCTCCTCTGTCCATGGGATTTCCCAGGCAAAAACTTGAGTGGTTTGGCATTTTCTTCTCCAGGGGCTCTTCCTGATGTAGGGATCAAACCCACGTCTCCTGCATCTCCTGCATTGGCAGGCAGGTTCTTTACCACTGAGCCACCAGGGAAGCCCTCTCTGGTCTTTATGGAGAACTTAAAGGGCAATTTAAAATAAACTCGGCATTCACGGTGAGGATGCCAGTGTGAGGTGGCCTGTTAGCTACATAACCCCTTGAAGTAGGGAAAAGGTCCATCTACTCCCTGGTCACTAATGTCTGCTCTAAGTGCCTAATTGCTATTGTTTAAAATACAGGAAACATTAACCTGATACTCAGAACTATGAGAACCACTAGCAACCTACTCAGTGGATTAAGACTGTTGAAACACCATAGGGTATACCAAGGGAATGATTTTATGTAAGTAAGGACATGGAGCAACACAACTGGTTCCAAATCGGGAAAGGAGTACGTCAAGGCTATATCGTCACCCTGCTTATTTAACTTAAATGCAGAGTACATCATGAGGAACGCTGGACTGGATGAAGCACAAAGTAGAATCAAGATTGACAGGAGAAATATCAGCCTCAGATATGCAGATGACACCACCCTTATGGCAGAAAGTGAAGAAGAACTAAAGAGCCTCTTGATGAAAGTGAAAGAGGAGAGTGAAAAAGTTGGCTTAAAGCTCAACATTCAGAAAACTAAGATCATGGCATCTGGTACCATCACTTCATAGCAAATAGATGGGGAAACAATAGAAACAGTGACAGACTTTATTTTTGGGGGGGCTCCAAAATCACTGCAGATGGTGACTGCAGCCATGAAATTACTTGCTCCTTGGAAGAAAAGCTATGAGCAATTTAGACAGCACGTTAAAAAGCAGAGACATTACTTTGCCAACAAAGTTCTGTCTAGTCAAAACTTTGGTTTTTCCAGTAGTCATGTATAGATGTGAGAGCTGGACTATAAAGAAAGCTGAGTGCTGAAGAATTGATGCTTTTGAACTGTGGTGTTGGAGAAGACTCTTGAGAGTCTCTTGGACTGCAAGGAGATCCACCCAGTCCATCCTAAAGGAAATCAGTCCTGAATATTCATTGGAAGGACTGATGCTGAAGTTGAAACTCCAATACTTTGGCCACCTGATGCAAAGAAAGACCCTGATGCTGGGAAAGATTGAAGGCGGGAGGAGAAGGGGACAACAGAGGATGAGATAGTTGGATGGCATTACCTACTCAATGGACATGAGTTTGGGTAAACTCCGGGAGTTGCTGATGGACAGGGAGGCCTGGCGTGCTGCAGTCCATGGGGTCACAAAGAGTTGGACACGACTGAGCAACTGAACCGAACTGAACTGAACGAGGAAGATGTAAGAGCAAGTATGCAGTCCTTTACCACCCCCTTGTGGCCACTTAAAAAACGTTCGCTCTTGACGGTTTGTAAATTACAGAAGCTTTTAAGTTGTTGCAAGCACAAAATGGCAACCCACTCCAGTGTTCTTGCCTGGAGAATCCCAGGGACGGGGGAGCCTGGTGGGCTTCCGTCAATGGGGTCACACAGAGTCGGATACGACTGAAGTGACTTAGCAGCAGCAGCAAGCACCACTAAAGCATCAGCTGATAGGTTTAATTTTGTCATCCCTCAAATGTTACGCAGAAATTGATCTAGCCAACAGTCTTTTATCATTGCAATCCATAGAAATATATTTCAGTTGGCTTTTACCTGGGAGAGAGAAGAAAATGCTTTCATAGTCCTGCCCTGGGGATGTATAAAGCCACTCACCTATTATCTATCCCAGTGTTAATAGAAGGAATTTAATTCAAGTGTAAACAGAGACATCTGTTTATCGCCTCCAGAGAATGGATGATTAAGCTAGGAAACAAGGCTTCTGCTAAATTTTCACCTGTTGGGAAACAATCTGGAGTTTTACACACACAAGAGACTGACCCAGACTTGCTTGTGAGTGTCCAGGAGTCTCCGGCGGAGGCGTGGGTCTGCAGTGGCCTGCTGCAGGGTTGGGGGCACTGAGTGCAGTGCGTGCATGGGACATTTCGAAGGAGATTGCCATTATCTTCATTACCTCCACCATAGTTTGGCCTCAGGTCAAACAACAGGGAGGGAACATAGTCTTACCCATCAAGAGAAAATCGGATTAAAGATTTACTGAGCATGGCCCCAACCATCAGAACAAGACCCAGTTTCCCCCTCAGTCAGCCTCTCCCATCAGGAAGCTTTCATAAGCCTCTTATCCTTCTCCATCAGAGAGCAGACAGAATGAAAACCACAATCACAGAAAACTAACCAATCTGATCACATGGACCACAGCCTTGTCTGACTCAATGGAACTATGAGCCATGCTGTGTAGGGCCACCCAAGACGGACGGGTCATGGTGGAGAGTTCTGACAAAACTGGAGAAAGGAATGGCAAACCACTTCAGTATTCTTACCTTGAGAACCCCATGAACAGTATGAAAAGGCAAAAAGATAGGACTCTGAAAGATGAACTCCCCAGGTTGGTAGGTGCCCAATATGCTACTGGAGATCAGTGGAGAAATAACTCCAGAAAGAATGAATAGACAGAGCCAAAGCAGAAGCAACACCCAGGTGTGGATGTGACTGGTGATGGAAGTAAGGTCCAATGCTGTAAAGAACAATATTGCATAGGAACCTGGAATGGTAGGTCCATGAGAAGTGAAGTGAAGTTGCTCAGTTGTGTCCAACTCTTTGCAATCCCATGGACTGTAGCCTACCAGGCTCCTCTGTCCATGGAATTTTCCAGGCAAGAGTACTGGAGTGGGTTGCCATTTCCTTCTCCAAGGTTAGGTCCATGAGTCAAGACAAATTGGAAGTGGTCAAACAGGAGATGGCAAGACTGAGCATCGACATTTTAGGAATCAGTGAACTAAAATGGACTGGAATGGGTGAATTTAATTCAGATGACCATTACATCTACTTTATACAAATACACACACGCCATAAATACATAGTGCCCTCAGTTTAAATCTCTATCTTGGACCAATACAGAGGTGAGTGTGACTTTCTGACCACTGGAGTCACACCCACTCAGAGGGTCACTTGAATACTAGCAAACTTTGTCTGGGAAAAGTAGTGACTGGGCTCCCTTAAAGCCCTGACGTCCTCAATGATGCCACTGCCTTAGGCCTAAAGAACCCAGAACACGACTCACTTGGCAGATTAACCGTCAGTAATATGCTCGCTTGGAGAGCCTCTGGCAGATCTCACCTTCACAAGTGAGGGAAGCCTAATGGGAGCTCAGTTGTAGCCTGGAAACTGTTCAGGGATTTGATTCTATGTGAGTTGAGGATGGCATCACGAGAGGGCATCTGACCAGAGAATCTCCCCAGGGAGGTGTTGGGAGGTATGACTTCAGAAAATGTACTATCTCTAACAATAGATCCTTTGACACTTCCACATTTTAACCAAGCATTGTCCCTCATTCTCTCTCTTCCCTTGCAACAAAAGTAAAAAATGGCTAAACTCTTTTCAACACTTGTAACCCAGAGTTCTGAGTAGCTTTTGTACATCGGCTCATGTAATTCTCACACACTTCATGACGCAGCATAGCTTCCCTGGCTTACCATTATAATTATCTCCTCGCAAATACCCTCGTCTCCTTTGATCTTGTCTCCTTCCTTTGAACTCATTTGTCAAAACGCTACCCTTGTTAAACTCACCTCCTGGCTCTGTACCTACACAGGACAGCTGATGGCGGCTGGAAGAAAACAATGGTTCCGTGCCCTTTCCCTTCATCCCCATCCTCCATCTCACACAGTTGAAGGCTTTGCCTCATCCTTCACTGAGGTATTTGAAGCTCCTACATTTTTCCGTCTTCAAATCTTCTCATCTAAGGCAATGGTGTATACTCTCTATATTCTTTTCTGTTTATAATGGATGAAGGGTACTTGCTCCCATTAAAACTAAGCCCTCAATTTGCATCCTCATCTCAATGAATTATCACTGTCATTACCTCCTTTTTCTGAATCATCAATTTCTCCCTCAGTTCAGTTCAGTCGCTCAGTTGTGTCCGACTCTTTGCGACCCCATGAATCACAGCACGCCAGGCCTCCCTGTCCATCACCAACTCCCGGAGTTCACCCAAACCCATGTCCATCGAGTCGGTGATGCCATCCAGCCATCTCGTTCTCTGTCGTCCCCTTCTCCTCCTGCCCCCAATCCCTCCCAGCATCAGACTCTTTTCCAGTGAGTCAACTCGTCGCATGAGGTGGCCAAAGTATCAGAGTTTCAGCTTCAGCATCAGTCCTTCCAATGACCACCCAGGATTGATCTCCTTTAGAATGGACTGGTTGGATTTCCTTGCAGTCCAAGGGACTCTCAAGAGTCTTCTCCAGCTACTGGATCCTTTTCATTTTGCTTTTAAAACAAAATATTTATTTTTAATTGGAGGATAATTACTTTAAAATATGTGTTGGTTTCTGCCATGCAGCAGCATGAATCAGCCACAGGTGTATGTATGTCCCCTCCCTCTTAAACCTCCCTCCCGCCTCCTACCCCATCCCACCCCTCTAGGTTGCCACAGAGTGCTAGTTTGAGCTCCCTGAGTCATACAGCAAATTCCCACTGGCTATTTTATATATGGCAATTAAATGTCCATGCTACTCTCTCAATTTACCCCACTGTCTCCTTCCCCCACTGTGTTCACAAGTCTGTTCTCTATGGCTGCGTCTCCACTGCTGCCCTACAAATAGGTTCATCAGTGCCATTTTTCCAGATTCCATATATATGTATTAATATGTGATATTTGTTTTCCTCTTTCTGACTTACTTCATTCTGTATAATAGGCTCTAGGTTCATCCACCTCATTAGAACTGACTCAAATATGTCCCTTCTTACCCCTGAGTAATATTCCATTGTAAATATGTACCACCCAACTGTATCCTTTTCATCAGATACAAATATCCCCTAATATTTCCCATCTTTCAAATTCAGGCATACCTCCAGAGATATTGTGGTTCTGTTCCAGCCCACTGCAATAAAGTGAATACTGTAATAAAGAGAGCATCACCATGCAGTCCCTATGAAAAACAGCATGGAGGTTCCTCAAAAAGCTAAAAATAGGGTTGCCATAGGATCCAGCAATCCCACTCCCGGGCAAATATCCAGACAAAACTAATTCAAAAAGATACATGCACCCCTAAGTTCATAGCAGCACTATTTATAACAGCCAAGATATGAAAACAACCCACACATCCATCAGCAGATTAGTGGATAAAGAAGATGTGATGGTTAACATATACAATGGAATATTAGTTGATTATAAAAGGAATGAAATATAATGCCATTTGCAGCAACATGGATGGAAATTATCATACTAATAAGCAAAGTCAGAGAGAGAAAAAAAACCATTTGATATCACTTATATATGGAATCTAAAACACAATGCAAATAAATCTATTTATGAAACAGAAACAGACTCACAGAATTTTTGGATCTGTCCCCAAAAGCAAAGGCAACAAAAGTGAATATAAACAAGTGGGACTACACCAAATTAAAAAGCTTCTGTGCAGAAAAGAAAGCCATCTACACAATGGAAAGGAGACATCTGCAAATCATACATCAAATAAGGAGTTAATATCCAAAATATATTAAGAATTTAAACAATAGCAAAAACAATGTAATTTGTGAAATGGGCAGAGGATCTAGATATTTTTCCAAAGACATAGAGATGGTCAACAGACACATGCAAAGATGTTTTCAGTTCAGTTTAGTTCAGTTCAGTCGCTCAGTCGTGTCCGACTCTTTGCGACCCCATGAATCACAGCATGCCAGACATCCCTGTCCATCACCAACTCCCGGAGTTCACTCAAACTCATGTCCATTGAGTCGGTGATGCCATCCAGCCATCTCATTCTCTGTCGTCCCCGTCTCCTCCCACCCCCAATCCCTCCTAGCATCAGACTCTTTTCCAGTGAGTCAACTCGTCGCATGAGGTGGCCAAAGTATTGGAGTTTCAGCTTTAGCATCAGTCCTTCCAATGAACACCCAGGATTGATCTCCTTTAGAATGGACTGGTTGGATTTCCTTGTGGTCCAAGGGACTCTCAAGAGTCTTCTCCAACACCACAGTTCAAAAGCATCAATTCTTCAGCGATCAGCTTTCTTCACAGTCCAAATCTCACATCCATACATGACCACGGGAAAAACCATAGCCTTGACTAGACGGACCTTGGTTGGCAAAGTAATGTCTCTGCTTTTTAATATACTATCTAGGTTGGTCATAACTTTCCTTCCAAGGAGTAAGCGTCTTTTAATTTCATGGCTGCAATCAGCATCTGCAGTGATTTTGGAGCCCAAAAAATAAAGTCTGACACTGTTTCCACTCTATTTCCCATGAAGTGATGGGACCAGATACCATGATCTTCGTTTTCTGAATATTGAGCTTTAAGCCAAACTTTTCACTCTCCTCTTTCACTTTCCTCAAGAGGCCTTTGAGTTCCTCTTCACTTTCTGCCATAAGGGTGGTGTCATCTGCATATCTGAGGTTATTGATATTTCTCCCGGCAATCTTGATTCCAGCCTGTGCTTCTTCCAGCCCAGCGTTCCTCATGATGTGCAAAGATGTTTAGCAGCACTAATTATAAGGGAAATGCAAATCAAAATCACAATGGGATATCACCTCATACCTATTAGAATGGCTATTATCATAAAGACAAGAAATAACAATGTTGGAGAGGGTATGGAGAAAAGGGAACCCTCATACACTGTTTAAGGGAATGTAAATTTGTACAGCCACTATGGAAAACAGTATGCAGTTTCCTAAAAAAATTAACAATAGAGCTCCCATTCAATCTAGCAATTTCATTCCTGGATATTCATCCAAAGAAAATGAAAATAGTAATTTGAAAAGATATATGCACTTATGTTTACTGCAGCTTAGTTTACAACAGCCAAGATATGGAAGCACCCTAAGTATTCATCAATAGATGAATGAACAAAGCTGCTGCTTTTTAGTCGCTACGTCCTGTCGGATTCTTTGCAACCTCATGGACTGCAGCCCGCCAGGCTCCTCTGTCCATGGGATTCCCCAAGCAAGAATACAGGAGCGGGTTGCCATTTCCTTCTCCGGAATGGGTAAAGAAGATGTGATGAATATATATACGATGGCATCCTCCTCAAGCTACATCACTCTCACTGCGTGTCGCCCTCCTCAACTAGTGTATTTGGGGATAATCGGGTGTTAATGTAATTCTCTGAAGTCAGCGCTGCTTTTTCACTTTCTAATTCTCTGTTACAGTGTGGCAAGCATACGTTAAGGAAGTTGGAAAGAATAGTAGCTGCAGTACCTGCATATGGCCAATAGATGATGCTATTGACTTATTTAAATCCAGCCCTTGCGGCCCCTGGAGAAGGGCTTGGCCACCCACTCCAGTATTCTTGCCTAAAGAATCTCATGGACAGGGGAGCCTGGTGGGCTCGTCCATGGAGTCGCAGAGTGGGACATGACTGAAACGACAGCACACATAGCACACATCAGTGGCAGTGTTAGCTGCTCAGCCGTGCCTGACTCTGTAACCCCATGGACTGGAGCCCACCAGGCTCCCTGGTCCGTGGGATTTCCCAGGCAAGAATCCTGGAGTGGGTTGCCATTCCCTTCTCCAGGGGATCTTCCTGACCTAGGGATGGAACCTGGGTTTCCTGCATTGCAGGTGGATTCTTCACCATCTGACACAAGGGAATCCCTTTGCTTGTCTTTGACTTTGTTTTAGAGAAAAGACCTAAAAGTCAGAAGAAATGGAGAGGTTATACAAAACTGGATAAACTCTCAAATGCTCCAGGCACTCAAAGGGGAAAAAACAAGCAAAAAACTTTGGTTCAAAAAGTACAGAAAAATGTCCCTCCTGGGATTTATGTCGTCACGTCTAAGTGACCTGCTCGGCCATTCCCTGGAGATGCCTCCCTTGGCACAGTCACCTGGCTGGCTTGTTTTGGACTGCAGATGAGCAGGCCTCCTGGAATTCACTTTCAAGGATTAAAAAAGAGGCTTTCAGTTCAGTTCAGTTCAGTTGCTCAGTCGTGTCCGACTCTTTGCGACCCCATGAATCACAGCACGCCAGGCCTCCCTGTCCATCACCAACTCCCAGAGTTCACTCAAACTCATGTCCATCGAGTCGGTGATGCCATCCAGCCATCTCATTCTCTGTCGTCCCCGTCTCCTCCCACCCCCAATCCCTCCTAGCATCAGACTCTTTTCCAGTGAGTCAACTCGTCGCATGAGGTGGCCAAAGTATTGGAGTTTTAGCTTTAGCATCAGTCCTTCCAATGAACACCCAGGATTGATCTCCCCCAGAATGGACTGGTTGGATCTCCTTGCAGTCCAAGGGACTCTCAAGAGTCTTCTCCAGCACCACAGTTCAAAAGCATCAATTCTTCGGCGATCAGCCTTCTTCACAGTCCAACTTTCACATCCATACATGACCACGGGAAAAACCATAGCCTTGACTAGATGGACCTTTGTTGGCAAAGTAATGTCTCTGCTTTTTAATATACTATCTAGGTTGGTCATAACTTTCCTTCCAAGGAGTAAGCGTCTTTTAATTTCATAGCTGCAATCAGCATCCGCAGTGATTGGCTTTAGTTGGGAATAATTTTCCACCAGAGTGAAATTGAACATGGGAGTGATGATTTCTGAGGGAGATGTACCCTCTTTGGAGCAAGTGTAAATCACTATAACTTTCTGGAATGAAACTTGAATGAATTTCATTTTAACAAAATTACATGTTGAGGGCTTTAAATTGTTCAGATCTTCCACCTTCGGGTACTTTTTTAAAGGAAATCACTAGAGGGAAGTGTTAGGAACAATGGAAAGGTTTTGATAGTTTTTTTAAAAGGTGATATGGCAATGGGCCCGTGAGCCCCGTAAGTGCCCCCAAATTTGTGGATCTAGCCATTTCTTATCCCCATGAGATCCCTGAGAGAGCCATGTACCTAAGGAACAAGGCACATATAATTACTGCTTGGTCACTGCACCCCAGGCCTGCATCTCCCCTTGCAGGTCTCCAGGGAGCCTGGCTCTTAGTTCCTAGCCCTAATTTCCTTCTTTCAGGTCCAACTTCTGAATGAAGAACAGAGGGGCCCATGAGATGAAGAGATGGCCAGGTGCCCCCTGAGACCAGTTCTCTCTGATTGAGATGAAACCGCTGGGGAGAGAGGCTGTGCTCAAAGGCAACACCTTTTAACAGTCATATTTGGTACCATGGAATGTCACCCTCCACCCAACCACCAAAAAAGCATCACTAGACTAGAGCAGAGGCTGAGTCCCCCTGAAACATGCACTGAAGCCTCGGGGCCCTCACCTGTCCAGGCCTTCTCTAGGTCCCTGAGCCCAGATCTGCATGTGTATGTTTTATTTTTCCTTTCTTAAAGAATGTCTCTCAAACTGTACAAGCATCAGGTCTCTGCAGACTGGGGATGTTCCTGCTCTGAGAAATTTGAGTTGGGAAACTGGGAAATGATCAAGCAGTGAGTATCAGGCACTGTGGCTTTCTGAAAGGAGTCATGTTAGAAGTCCTGAGAGGGGCAGGAGCAACGGGCAAGCAAAGCTTTGTCTACACAGAAATGATGAGCCTCATTAGGCTCGGGGGGTGGGCAGGGAGGTACAGTGAAGGTGAAAATGTCTCCCGGGGTTGTGATGGGGAGTAAATGAGTAAATGAGATGATTCCATAAAGGTCTGAGCATGTGCTCTGCAGAGTCAATGATTGCTAAACTTTATTATTTTATTATCAGTGTAATTATGAATTATTTGCATCATTACAATGTCATGGTGAAGATCTGCTAACTCCACTTGGTGGGGTCCCTGAAGCTTCCATGGGTCCATTTTCAATCACTTCTAAGTCCTGGTACAATTAAGGTTTCTTTTTCTAATTTCCATCAAAGTCTGTCTCCTTCATTGCTCTATCGTATTCTCACAATAAACTCCCATCTTTCCGAGGACAAGGACTAACTCTGGCAGGCATCATCTCACTGGCGCCTCCAGCAAGGTAAGGCAGGTGAGCTGAGCCCCATTTAACAGGTGAGGAGACTGTGGCTCCAGGAGCTGCTGGGCCTCACGGAGAGTTCCAGAGCCAACGTGTGACCAGAACAACCCTTGACCTAAAAGGTGCCTTTCTGATGGTCCAGTGACCTTTCTGAGCAGTTAGTTCAGCTTGGCAGTGAACCTAACAACCACCCAGCAGTTGGAATACATCCCCGTGGCGCCTTCCATACCGGGTTCCACATACATATTGAAGTGCCTTTCCTTCTTTCTTCATTTTGTTTCCCAACTATACACCCCTCCTGCTGGTCCTCTTACTCAGTCAGCTTTAGGTGGTTTGTGAGACCTGGACCAGTCCACCCTGTCTCTGCTCTGCACGGAAATCCAAAGCCACCGAACTGGGCGCACCCCCTCCACTCCATGCCCACACCCACAGCAGGGGTGTTATCCGGCTAAGTGCTCCTTGATACCCATGAGAGGCAGGTCTGGCCCCAAGAAACCCTTTCCGTCTGGTCTTTCAAAGATGGCTGTTTGAGGTGCCCAGGACAGGGAGTCTGCAAGGCATGGGGACAAATTTGATTATAAACCTGAGAACTATTTTGCATTTGCTACTCCAGACTCTGTCCACACTGGTTCTCTGTGTTTTCATTACCATATTTTTCAACATCTTTTCATCCCCTTTGCAAGAGAAAAAGAAAGGTGTCCCACAGAAGTGCAGGGGAAATTGATTACACAGAAGCCCAGGAGAGAGGTTCATTATTACCCATCTGTGCTAACGACCCAAGAGGAAACAGGCAGCCCCATCTACAGTGGAGTTTTACCTTTAATTAAACTTTAATCCACTCATGCCTTGTCCTTGGGGCCACATGCTGCTGGGAATCAGTGCCAAGTAAACTGGACTCAGGCCAGGGCCTCCTGGAAGAACACCCAGAGGCATCACTGAGTAAAAATAGCTTTTCCTGACTATTAAATCCAATGATATACTCAGGGGGCCAAAGAGACTCTCCCAAAGGAAGCCCCTGGAGCTGCCTACGGGCAAAAAAAGACAGATGCTTTCAATAAACAGCCCTACCCCAACACACACACACATACACACACTTAAACAAACTGGGATTCTGCAGTTACCCATTTAAATTCATCTCATCTCTGGTGGAAGCCATTGTTAATACCTTGCATCTATACAGTTTTCCTTCATAGTGGGATTATACTGTGCATCCTGTCTTGAAATCTGATCTTTTTAACTTCACAGCAAATCATGAACATTTCCCTCTGCCATTAGACATTAAGATGTGATTGGTTACAGTCACACTGTATTTTTCACAGATGCCAGCACCAGCATATTATATGTCCCATCCCACGTGCTCTTTCTACAACGTGACACTGACATGACTCTATCAAGAGGTGGGGTCTGTGTTTCCTTCTTTTCAACCCCACCAGGCTTTTGTAATTGCTGCGCTAAATAGAATGTGTCGTAGATGACGCTGTGTGATTTGCACAGCAGGTCATAAAAGGCACTGTGGCTTCCGCCTGACTCTCCTTCTTCCTTTTCAACCCTGGAACCAAGACACCACATTGTGAGGAAGTCCAAGCTGCATGGAAAAGCCACACATGACTGTTTCAGCTGACATACCCAGTTAGGCTCTAGCTGATTATCAGCATCCACCAATATGAGAGCAAACAAACCTTCATATCATTCCAGTCTTTAAGTTCTCCAGCTGAGGGCCCAGACATGGACACGGAGCAGAGATGAGCCATCTCCACTCTGTCCACAAAAAACCATAAGTGATGATAAAGGATATGGTTAGATAACTAAATAGTGTTGTGTTCCCTGAATACATAATAATTCCCCTTTTTTGGGCTCCTGATTGTCTCCAGTTTTTTTTTTGTTGTTGTTGTTGTTATAAATAACACTGAAATGGGTCTCCATATAGCTGTTTCTTTGCCTAATTAATCATCTGTAGCATTGGAGAAGGAAATGGCAACCCACTCCAGTGTTCTTGCCTGGAGAATCCCAGGGACGGTGGAGCCTGGTGGGCTTCCGTCTATGGGGTCACACAGGGTCGGACACTACTGAAGTGACTTACCAGCAGCAGCAGCTTAAGAATAAATTTAGAGACGTGCAATAACTATGTCAAAAGCTATGATCATTTTACCAGGAAGCAATGACTGAGTCAATTTACACTCCCACCAGTTGTATATGAGAATATGTGAAAGCATCCAGTGAGTTATTCTTAGTCACCATCCTCTGGCAACTTCACATTTCTTTTCCTCAGACTGACAGCCCCAACCTCTGTTGGTCACATTTTTAAGTCTATAATTCTGGGGTTCAGAAACAAATTACTGGATGCCATCTTGGGAGTTGCTCAAGTCCAGGAGTAGATGGGAACTGCTGGTGGTGGGAACCTGGGGCCCAGCAGTTTTGCTCAAAACAAAGGGTCCCAGGGGCTGTCAACGCTGATCACACTACAGACCAGAGGCTTTTTCTGCCCAGAGGAAGCATGAATTGTATTGCGGTTAGTCCCAGCTTGAGGCAAGAGGGCTGGCCTTTTATACCCATGTCAATCACTCATTGGCTATGGGCTGCCCTGGGCAGGCTGGGGGTATAATAGTACAGGCCAAACAGCTCCTGTCTGCCAGAGCGACTCTCTGAAGGGAACAGTTGTGAACAATTAATCATCAACACTCCCAGCTTCTGGGGTTGTGTCCAGTGGCTAGGTGGAGGCATCTGGGTGTGATACGAACAATTCCCACTACAGAGAGGATGGTGCTGACTACATTTTTCATTATGAAAAGTGTAATGCCTATCTATGCATTGAACAGTAGGTTTTATTCAATTAGTATTTAATTATTCAATTAGTTAAATGATAAGACCAAAGAGCAAAATAATATCAAGATTAATATAATATGGGGAGATGAATTAAAACCATCTTTAAGCCTTTCGTAGGACCTTGGTGATTCTTTTAGAGAAAACAATAAGAAAATTAAATCCACATTGTTAAGCTGAGTCTTTCTCAGCAATGCCCAGGGTAGTGAGGCAATCTAAGGGAATGAGGTTGAATACTATAAATTGTGCTTGGTAGCTGAAGAGTGACACATTTACCAGGAAATCTTTGCTTCCTAAAAATGGAATGTCAGGACAATTACAGCCATTAATCACATGTAACTGAAAGCTCATAAGAGAACAAAATGGGAGTTGGAAATTCCAAATCTAATTTGTCAGTAATGGACAAAAGATTATGTCCTTTGGGGCATCCATTGCAGATAAACAATGAGCACTATTGGTCCCAATCTTATGCTTTCTTCAATTTAACTGGACTTTGCTCATTAGGAATCACAGTCGCATTAACTGAAAAAACTTTACAAGCATTAAGGAGATGCTGAACCGTTAACTGCTTGCTTAGAAAGACGCTCAAAGCCCTGGGAGCCCAGAGTGGGCAGTCCTGCTGTGGTAAGGGCAGAGGGTTGGAGGCCGGCACCACTGTGAGAAATGACCCAGTTCAGTTTTTGTGTCGAGGAACTGAAACAGAGACACACCTGTGTCCCCTCCACACACAGAGCTTACTGCCTTCTTTAACATGCCTTTAGTATTCCATCGTACGCATCAGTATAACCGCTATGCCAGGAGACTTCTCAGGAAAGTAACGTGAAAGTTCACTCATTAACAGGAACCTCTCAAAAGACACAGCAATGCCTCTATAAGAACCATCAGCAGACAGCTTACTCCCTAAGATTCTTTGAATCTCTCACCTCAAAGTCCTCACCTTGCTGTTGCCACCAATTCTAAACCATTAGTCATGTGTGAAACAGATCTCCAGTCCAGGTTCGATGCATGAGACAGGGTGCTCAGGGCTGGTGCACTGAGATAACCCTGAGGGATGGGATGGGGAGGGAGCTGGGAGGGGGGTTCAGGATGGGGAGCACATGTACACCCAGGCCTGATTCATATCAATATTTATGTGACAAAACTTTACAATACTGTAAAGCAATTAGCCTCCAGTTAAAATAAATTAAAAAAAAAAAAAAACATTAGTCATGATTTTTACCCAATCCTGATCAAGCATCACACTTAAAGACCTGCTTTGATAAAACTTTAAGTTCTCATTGAGATCCAGCTTTGCCTTTGCCCCTTGGAGACAGAGCTAAAGTCCTGCTGCAGTGGTGCTGGTATTCTCCTTCCACAGTGAGCAATCAGTGTAGCAGTGTCTTAGCAACAGGCTGTGTTGGCGATATTTGGGGAGCTTGCATTTGATGGCTTTTAATTGCTATAGCTTTTCTCAGGCATAAATCTATTCTTTGCTTATCTCTCATCTTCCGTCTCTTGCTCTCATTTCTTTCCCTGCCCTTAATATTGTGGTGTTTTCTATTTTACTCTAAAAAAGTCCCCTCAAAGAAAACAACATGGAGACAAATAAATTTTAAAAGTAGAGGACAGAGAAAGATGAATATCATATGAGATAGCACTCATATGTGGAATTTAATTTTTTAAAAATTACATAAGTGAACTTATTGACCAAACAGAAACAGACTCACAGATTTTGAAAACAAACTGATGATTACCAAAGGGAAAACACAGAGAGAGGTATAAATTAGGAGTCTGGGATTAACATACACACACTGCTGCTGCTGCTGCTAAGTCGCTTCAGTCGTGTCCGACTCTGTGCGACCCAATAGATGGCAGCTGACCAGGCTCCCCCGTCCCTGGGATTCTCCAGGCAACACACACTACTAGACAGCACATAACAGAGAGAGTCAACAAGGACCTACTGTATAGCACAGGGAGCTCTACTCAATATTCTGTAACAATCTATATGGGAAAATAACTCAAAAGGGATGAACATATGCATCTGTATAACTGAATCACTATGTCGTACACCTGAAACTGACACAACATTGTAAATCAACTATACACTCCAATATTTTTTTAAAAAGAAGATCAAACCTATACACAAATTTTGTAAATTCTAAGCCAAAAAAATAATAATAGGTATAAAAATTATAGATGTGAGTCATTATGCATCTAGCATTAAAGCTTTGAAATATATAAAATAAAAATGGTAGATATACATGGGCAAATGGACAAATCCACAATCTCTATGATAAAATTGAAAATATCAGAAACTGACAGAGTAGATACAAATGAAGAATATAGAATATCTGAATAGCAATTAACAATATATAGTAAATATTATAACTTCAAAACAAATAATGTATTGCCCCCCCGATTCACTCTCTACCCTTGACCTCATGACCCCTTCCTGCTTCCTCACACCTCACTGGCGCCTCTTTCTCAGTCCTTTGCCTGTCCCTCCCCTCTCCCAGATGCACCACGTGTGTGGCACATGGCTTAGTCCTTGGGCTCTTCCTCCCTCCGACCACACTCACCCCCTAAGTGACCTCATCTAGTCTCCTGGCTGGAAATCCAGCTACCTGCTGACGGTGCCGAGGGCTTCCCTGGTGGCTCAGACCCCACAGAGTCTGCCTGGAATGCGCGAGACCTGGGTTCAGTCCCTGAGTAGAGAAGATCCCCCGGAAAAGGAAATGGCAACCCACTCCAGTATTCTTGCCTAGAGAATTCCATGGACAGAGGAGCCCGGTGGGCTACACTCCATGGGGTCGTGAAGAGTCAGACACCACTGAGCAACTAACTCTTTCACTTTCACTTCATTGACAGTTACTAAATTTATATCTCATTCCCAGCCCTCTCTCCCAAATCCATATTCATGGATCCAATTAGCTACTCAAAACATCTCAAATTTAGCATTTCAGAAATTGAGTTCCAGATCTCCAGCTCCCAACCTGATCCATCTACAGTCTTCTGCATCTCAGTGAATGGCAGATCTAGAAAGCCACTCAAGCCAAAACCTTGGCACAGTCCTGGACTTCTCTCTACAATTCTCCATCACCAAACGGTCAGGAAACCCCACTGACTTTACTTTCGAAACATATCCTCAATCCAACTAGTTCTCTTCATCTCTACTGCTGTCACCTTGATCCAAGCCACCATCCTCTCCCACCCGAACAACAACAGCAACTTCCTAACCACCTCCTGGCCTCCACTCTGGTTCCCCTACACTCAAATCTACATAAAGTAATCAATGTTACTTCTGAAAAACTGAGACTGTGGCATCTTTCTATCCAAACCCGCTTCACTAAGGGTCCAAGTCCTGCAAAGCCTTTCAGGAAGTGTGTACACCTGCAGACACACGCATACATACATGCCTCCTCTACCCTCACATTTCAAGTAGGCCTTCCCTGGCCACCCTACATTAAACTGTGATCTGTGCCCCTACCTTGTATTCCCCATCCTACTTCACTATTAAACATTTGTCACTTTCCATAGCACACTCAATATGACTTTATAATTTGTTTATTCTATGTGAGTATTGCTTATCACTTGTGTCCTCTCACTTACATGAAAACTCCACAAGGGTAAGGGTCTTTATTTTGTTCACTGATAACATCCTAAGAATCTGAAACAGCAGGTGGCCGCTAAGGCTCTCACTAAATATTTGTTGAATGAATATGCACTTTTTTCATGCTAAGATGAAACATTCGCAAATTCTGACCATTAGGCCACACAGGGGATGTTGACAAATTTCAAAAACTGGAAATTATAATGACCAAAGTGCAATATAATCATAAGTTAATAACTAAATAGTGCTTTAAAAATCTTTCCTCTTGGATATTTTAAAATACTTTTGATGTCTTTCTTTTCTTCTTCCTTTCTCTCTCCCTACCTTAGCTGCCTTGTAACCTCCTAACAAATCTGTGACTCCCCAAGGATACTCTGTGTTTTATTCTACCAACAGCCACTCACACCTTAATACAGACCATAGCCTGTTCATGAACTCATCGGCTCAATGATCGAGAAAATTGCCGAGGAGGTGATGCACAGGTTCTGCACAGGGACAGTGAGACTTTGATACAATCTAAGATGTGACGTGTCCTGCAGCAGGGAGTCAGGCAAAGAGTCCACACCTGCAGACTGGACTGGGCTTTTCACAATGGCTCATGAGCGCTGGTCCATCTCTGTGTAAGATGGCTATGTGGTCCCTGTGTCTCCAAGAGCAGCTGTGAGCATGGGACTTCTGATCCTCATTGTGTTCTCATTCATTTTACTTTACTGAATACACTTTTAAAATTAAAGTATAACATACATTAAGAGAAATGTATGAATCATAAAACAGATAGCTCTGCTATGGACCAAATTGTATTCTCCTCACCGAAAATTCATATCTTGAAGCCCTAATTTCCAATGTGACTGTATTTGGACATAGGGCCTATGAGGAGATGATAAAGGTTAAATGAAGTCTTAAGGGTAGGGCCCTAATCCTATAGGACTGGCATCCTTATAAGAAGGGGAAGACCTGGACGTCTATCCAGAGGGAATGAGTGAAAGTTGCTCAGTCATGTCTGACTCTTCGTGAACCCATGGACTATACAGTCCATGGAATTCTCTAGGCCAGAATACTGGAGTGGGTAGCCATTCCCTTCTCCAGGGGATCTTCTGAACCCAGGGATTGAACCTAGGTCTCCCACATTGTAGGTGGATTCTTTACCAGTTGAACTACCAGGGAAGCCCTGGGCACATATCCAGAGAAAACCATAATCTGAAAGGATACATGCACCCCAGTGGTCATTGAATCACTGTTTACAATAGTCAAGACAGGGAAGCAACCTAAATGTCCCTTGATGGGAGGAATGGATAAAGAAGATGTGGTACACATATACAATGAAATATTACTCAACCATAAGAAAGAATGGAATGCCATTTGCAGCAACATGGATGGACCTAGAGGTTATCATCCTAAGTGAAGTCAGTCAGACAGAGAAAGACAAATATATGATATTACTTGTATGTGGAATCTTTAAAAAATGGTACCACTGAAATTATTTACAAAACAGAAATTGAGTCACAGATGTAGAAAACAAACTTATGATTACCAGGGAGTATGGCGGGAAGGAATAAATTGGGAGACTGGGACTGACATATACACACTACTAGACATAAAATAGATAACTAATAAGGACCCAGAAGGGCTTCCCAGGTGGCGCTAGTGGTAAAGAACCCACCAATGTAGGAGAAATAAGAGATGTGGGTTTGATCCCTTGGTTGGGAAGATCCCCTGGAGAAGGCAATGGCAACCCACTCCAGTATACTTGCCTGGAGAATCCCATGGACAGAGGAACCTGGTGGGCTACCATCCATAGACTCACAAACAGTCGGATATGACTGAAGCAACTTAGTACGCATGCAAGCAAGGATCCAGAAGCCTTCATTATCTCCCCTCCCAATCCTCTTCCTTCCAAAAGTTAGCCAATATACTAATGTCTAGCATCATAGATCAGTTTTGCCTATTTGGGTTTTTTTAAATAAACAGAACAATATAGGGATTAAAGTCCATTTTTCTAAATAATTCCTATTCTAAGTACCAAAAAAAAAAAAAGGGAAACTATAAATTATTATATTAGAAATAAAGGCACACACACACATTAGGATTAACAACAGAGAAACAATTATAAATATCAAAGAGTTTTCTTTTTCAATGTATTCTTCTTTATAATTTTATTTATTTGTTTATTGTCAGAGCGGGCCTTTCACCTGGGTGGCTTCTCCCGTTGTAGAGCAAGGGCTCTAGGGCACGTGGGTTTCAGTAGTTGTGGCACATGGACTCAGAAGTTGCAGTTTCCAGGCTCTGGAGCACAGGCTCAATAGTTATGGCTCACAGCTTAGTTGCTCTATGGCATATGGGATCTTCCCAGATCAGAGATTGAACCTGTGTCTCCTGTACAGGCAGGCAGATTCTTTATCACCGAGCCACCAAGGAAACCCTTTTGAAGAATTTCCTAAAGGATGCATCAATAATGTGAAACTTTATATGAATAAATCAGGAAAACTAGAGCAAATGAATAATTTGTAGGGCAGTACGAATCCCATGGATGGAGGAGCCTGGTAGGCTGCAGTCTGTGGGGTCGCTAAGAGTTGGGCACAACTGAGCGACTTCACTTTCACTTTCCACTTTCATGCATTGGAGAAGGAAATGGCAACCCACTCCAGTGTTCTTGCCTGGAGAATCCCAGGGACGGGGGAGCCTGGTGGGCTGCCGTCTATGGGGTCACACAGAGTCGGACACAACTGAAGCGACTGAGCAGCAGCAGCAGCATGGTGACAAAAGGGCTCCCCTCCACCCGGGTGGCTCAGTGGTAAAGAACCAGCCTGCCAGTGCAGGAGACCAGGGTTGGAAAGATCCCCTGGAGAAGGAAATGGCAACTCACCCCAGTATTCTTGCCTGGAAAATCCCATGGACAGAGAAGCCTGGAGGGCTACAGCCCACAGGGTCGCAAAAGTGTCGGACATGACTTAACGACTAAACAACAACGTAGATGATAAAAGTGATTTTTTAAAAAATAAAACAACCTGAAAAGAAAAAGCAGTCAAAGATCTACCCTAAACAAGGTAACTGGGGCTAAATAATGAAATAGAACCAGAGAATTTTCATATTACATAAATTGTTCTACAGCACAGAAGAAGATGGACATCTCCCCATTTATGAACCTTGCATAAATCTGATACCAAAATCAGTGAATTAGAAGAAGGAGTTGATTTTACTTAGGAATATGGATGAAAAAGTATCCTAATAAAATACTAGCAAATTAAACTCAGCAGTGGATTGAAAGAATAATATGTTGTGGGTTTATTCTAGAAATAGATGATTGAACATTAAGATATCTATTACTGCAATTCAGTACAGAGATTAAAGGGGGAAAATATCATTATCTCACTATATGCTGACAAAATTCAATACTATTCTTACATTAATTTTTTAAAAAGCATCTCCTAGCAAAAAAGATATTAAAGGAAACTTCCTTAACATGATGATGGATATCTTCCAGAAATTTGCAGCCAGCAAAAAAGGGAGGAGGAGTCAGCCACAGCTGAATGCAAAGAAGAAGGATTTTTGGTTTTTATTTTTAAATTTTAAGTTAAATTATTTATTAGTAGATAATGTCTCAGGCTTAAAATTCAAAAGACATTAAAGGGTATAGAGTCAAAACCTCTCTCCCAGCCCATTCTCCAGTCACCCACTTACCCTCTCTATTATTATATTCTTGGTTATCTTTCCAGAGATATCTTTCTGTGCATTTGCACACACACAAAAAAAAGTGTAAGTACTTTTTATACATTGACAGAAAACACCAGCTCTCTTTAGCAAATATAGATGGTTTCATAGCAATACATAAAATGCTTCTTCATTCTTTTTTTCTGACTAAAAATTATTACCATGGGTAAATATATCTTAAATTTGTTCAACTAACACTCTGCTGAGAAACAGTCAGGTTGTTCCAAACCTTTGCTATGACAAACATGCTGTGGTTAATAAGCTTTGTATGTGTGTCACTTTGTACGTGTGTGTATGTAGGACTGTGCACTAAAAACTTTGCCTCTGTCCAAAGAGATGGTGTGGCTTTTGCCTTCAGCTTCTGGAGGGTTTGGGATGTGTGAGAGGTGAGACTTTTCATGGTAAGTTAGGAGAAGGAAAAATGGAAGATCGCAAGCTTCCTCTTCAGACAAATTTACATCAGGAAGCAACACATAAAGAAGTGGAGGATCTTGAACCCTTTCTTCTCTCAGAAATCCCTTGGTTCCACCCAGGAGCATGAGTACCCAGTTTTGAAGATGGTGCTCTACTGCCCCATGACTTGGTCATGTCCTGTTCCACTTTGCTCTTGATGCGGCCACCGTTTGTCTCCACTTTCTCAACCCCTGCGCATCTCTTGCCTCAAACACCTCTGAGAACACTCTCCCCACTTCCTTGCCTTTAAGGGTGCTCCCCGCCATGACTTTTTAATCTCTCACAATCCATGGTAGGGTTATTTTTTTCTCCCCACCCTCTTATAAAAAACTCTGCTCTGTTCCTGGTGGGAATATAATTTGGGACAATCTCTATGGGGTCATTTTATTCATCTTGACCAAATTTGCAAATGCACATATTTCTGACCCAGAAATTCTACTTACAGGGTCTTATATTTGTGAGGAGTTTAGGGCCAACTACAAGCTTAATTCTCCAAGCCAGGCTTCAGCAATACGTGAACCATGAACTTCCAGATGTTCAAGCTGGTTTTAGAAAAGGTAAAGGAACCAAAGATCAAATCACCAACATCTGCTGAATCATGGAAAAAGCAAGAGAGTTCCAGAAAAACATCGATTTCTGCTTTATTGACTATACCAAAGCCTTTGACTGTGTCAATCACAATAAACTGTGGAAGATTCTGAAAGAGATGGGTATACTAGACCACCTGACCTGCCTCTTGAGAAACCTGTATGCAGATCAGGAAGCAACAGTGAGAACTGGCCATGGAACAACAGACTGGTTCCAAATAGGAAAAGGAGTTTGTCAAGACTGTATATCGTCACCCTACTTATTTAACTTATATGCAGAGTAAATCATGAGGAACGCTGGGCTGGAAGAAGCACAAGCTGGAATCAAGATTGCCGGGAGAAATATCAATAACCTCAGATATGCACATGACACACCCTTATGGCAGAAAGTGAAGAGGAACTCGAAAGCCTCTTGATGAAAGTGAAAGAGGAGAGTGAAAAGGTTGGCTTAAAGCACAACATTCAGAAAACGAAGATCATGGCATCTGGTCCCATCACTTCATGGGAAATAGATGGAGGAACAGTGGAAACAGTGTCAGACTTTATTTTTGGGGGGCTCCAAAATCACTGCAGATGCTGATTGCAGCCAGGAAATTAAAAGACACTTACTCCTTGGAAGGAAAGTTATGACCAACCTAGAGAGCATATTAAAAAGCAGAGACATTACTTTGTCAACAAAGGTCTGTCTAGTCAAGGCTATGGTTTTTCCTGTGGTCATGTATGGATGTGAGAGTTGGACTGTGAAGAAAGCTGATCGCCGAAGAATTGATGCTTTTGAACTGTGGTGCTGGAGAAGACTCTTGAGAGTCCCTTGGACTGCAAGGAGATACAACCAGTCCATTCTAAAGGAGATCAGTCCTGGGTGTTCATTGGAAGGACTGATGCTCAAGCTGAAACTCCAGTACTTTGGCCACCTCATGCAAAGAGTTGACTCATTGGAAAAGACCCTGACGCTGGGAGGGGCAGGAGGAGAAGGGGACGACAGAGAATGAGATGGCTGGATGGCATCACCGACTCGATGGACATGAGTTTGAGTGAACTCTGGGAGTTGGTGATGGACAGGGAGGCCTGGGGTGCTATGATTCATGGGGTCGCAAAGAGTCGGACATGACTGAGCGACTGAACTGAACTGAACAAGCTTAAAGGATATAGTCTCCACAAAGACCACCCTCACTTCTGACACCAACCGCAAGTTCAGAGGTTTCCCAAACCACCAGGGTGCTTGATAATTCACTAGAAAAACTCACAGAATTCATTGAAAGTCATTATACTCATGGTTACAGTTTATTACCATGAAAGGATGCAGATTAAGGTAAGCCAAAGGAAGAGAAGCATAGGGCAGAGCCCAAGAGGGCTACAGACATGAGCTTCCACCATCTGATCCCGCATGGAGTTAGGGCACGCCCCACTCCGAACATCACTGTGTGACAATACACTTCGAGTATCATCAACTAGGGAAGCCCACTGTTCAAAGTTCTTGTAAGTTCACATAGGCATGCTTGATTGAGTCATTGTCTGTATGGTTGAACTTAATCCCCGGGTCAATTGATGATACAAGGCCCATAAGGTTAGTCTTTCTGGTGTGGCCAGCCCTACCCTAGGGCTGTTGGGTGTGGCCAGCCTCCACCCTGAACAAAGACATTTCTGCTACTGAAGCCCACATGCTTAGAGCCCACATTCCATAACAAGAGAAAGCACCGCAATGAGAAGGCCACGTGCTGCTACTAGAGAGGAGCTCCCACTCACTGCAACTAGAGAAAGCATGCATGCCACAGCAAAGACCCAGTGCAGCCAAAACAAATACATAAATCTTTTTTTAAAAAAGATAAGTCTGCAACAACAACATTTTGATAAAAATATATTTAAGGCTCACGCATGTACATTGGGAGACTTTATCCTTTGCAGTTATTTAATCTTAAGATGAAAAAGAATAGGTGTTAACTTAGAAATATGTGAAGGGTAGACAGGTTTACAATATTTTTTAGGCACAGGAGCTAAAAGAAGGCTTCAGTAGAAGTATAGTAATGTGGACACCAGCTAAAGAAAATAGAGATTTTAATGATTTCATGGGGGTAGAGGCGGTGGTGGGGTGGATGCTAGATTGGAGAGCTTGATTCATCTGAGTGGAAAATGGAGGCACCAGAAATCTTGGACTTGCCAGCTATTGGGGATGGGGCAGGGAGGTTTAGCAGCAAATGAGGAATCTTCATGCTCTTCCTTTGAAATCTCACTTGTCTCTCTTGAGAGTGTGTTTTTTCTTTCCTTCTCTTTCTCTTTGGGTCTTTACCCGCCACCCTTGTTCTTCCCATTTGTTTATGTCTTAACCCTATCCTTCTCCTTTCATATTTGCTTCTCTTCCTTTTGACCCCCCTCACACTACTCCCACCCTTGTTTCATTCCAGCGACTGGACTAGCAATAGTGCTAAACAAATGACTATGTTCTACCGTCAACTGCACGTGCTGGAGTTTCAGGTTCCTAATTCTTACTTCTGAAAATTGAGTGAGATGTATTCCCTCTTTTTCAAAAATGTAATTTGTCTACCATTCACTTCTGAAAGGTGCATGCTTGCTTTATTCCCTGTGGATCAGAAGTTCTTGAGGAGGTAGGAGAAACCTTCTCATCCTCATCTATAGTATATAAAATGATAGGCTTTTCCTTTGGGGACAATGCTTTCCTTTCTCACAGGGACCTGTGAACACAGTAGTTCCAATAGCGTTCCTCCTTAGTGCATGACAAACTTAAGGGCTCCCATCCCTTCTTTCCACCTGCTTTTCCTTCTTTCCTCCACATTCCATGGATGTTACTAGAGACTTTTTATCTCTGGTTTTTGCACTTCCAGAATCGCCCTTCACAGTTTCTGTTGTCCAGCCATCACTTTCTGGGGCTCTTACTGCCATGGCTATGCAGCAGGTCTAGAGGGTCAGGGAGGTTCCTGATCCCTGAGGGTAATTCCCTTCCCCTTGACATAGATGTTCAGTAAGTTGTTCAGTCTGAAAAAGTCAAGAAGCCCATTCAGTCATGTTTCCAGAAACTTACTTTGAAGAGAGTTATAGAATGTCATTGTCAACAGCTCTTTTACACCTTTGATAAACTATCGCATGGAGCCAACCAGGTTGGAAGGAGGTTTTCATCTCAGTTCAGCAAATACCAGTGAGGCTCTGGGCCAGTTGTTTAATTTCACTGGGCCCCAGCTGGAAAGATAATGCCTGAGGAAGCTTCCCGCTCCAGAATTTATGATTTCATCAAGTCCTGGCATCACAAAAAATAAAGAAGATCTTGCCAACCAGCCCTTGTCTGCCTCACTCCTCCTCTGTCTAGTTCCTAAATGTAATCAAGCATTGGCACAAGGTAGGAACTCCCCAGGTCAGTAGGTGCCCAATATGCTACTGGAGATCAGTAGAGAAATAACTCCAGAAAGAATGAAGGGATGGAGACAAAGCAAAAACAACACCAAGCTGTGGATGGGACTGGTAATAGAAGCAAGGTCCGATGCTGTAAAGAGCAATATTGCATAGGAACCTGGAATGTTAGGTCCATGAATCAAGGCAAATTGAACATGGTCAAACAGGAGATGGCAAGAGTGAACACTGACATTCTAGGAATCAGCAAACTAAGATGGACTGGAATGGCTGAATTTAACTTAGATGACCATTATTTCTATTACTGTGGGCAGGAATCCCTTAGAAGCAATGGAGTAGCCATCATGGTCAACAAAAGAGTCCAAAATGTAGTACTTGGATGCTATTTCAAAAATGACAGAATGATTTCTGTTTGTTTCCAAGGCAAACCATTCAATATCATCGCAATCCAAGTCTATGCCCTGACCAGTAATGCTGAAGAAGCTGAAGTTAAATGGTTCTATGAAGACCTACAAGACCTTTTAGAACTAAACCCCAAAAAGATGTCCTTTTCATTATAGTGGACTGGAATGCAAAAGTAGGAAGTCAAGAAACACCTGGAGTAACAAATTAGGCAAATTTGGCCTTGAAGTACAGAATGAAGCAGGGCAAAGGCTAATAGAATTCTGCCAAGAGAACGCACTGGTCACAGCACACACCCTCTTCCAACAACACAAGAGAAGACTCTACACATGAACATCACCAGGTGGTCAACACCGAAATCAGATTGATTATATTCTTTGCAGCCAAAGATGGAGAAGCTCTATACAGTCAGCAGAAACAAGACCAGGAGCTGACTGTGGCTCAGATCATGAACTCCTTACTGCCAAATTCAGACTTAAATTGAAGAAAGTGGGGAAAACCACTAGACCATTCAGGTATGACCTAAATCAAATCCCTTATGATTATACAGTGGAAGTGAGAAATAGATTTAAGGGACTAGATCTGATAGAATGCCTGATGAACTGTGGACGGAGGTTCGTGACATTGTACAGGAGACAGGGATCAAGACCATCCCCAAGAAAAAGAAATGCAAAAAAGCAAAATGGCTGTCTGAGGAGGCCTTACAAATGGCTGTGAAAAGAAGAGAAGTGAAAAGCAAAGGAGAAAAGGAAAGATATACCCATCTGAATGCAGAGTTCCAAAGAATAGCAAGGCGAGATAAGAAAGCCTTCCCCAGCAATCAGTGCAAAGAAATAGAGGAAAACAATAGAATGGGAAAGACTAGAGATCTCTTCATGAAAATTAGAGATACCAAGGGAACATTTCATGCAAAGATGGACTCAATAAAGGATAGAAATGGTATCGACCTAACAGAAGCAGAAGATATTAAGAAGAGGTGGCAAGAATACACAGAACTGTACAAAAAAGATCTTCACGACCCAGATAATCACAATGGTGTGATCACTCACACTCACCTAGAGCCAGACATCCTGGTGTGTGAAGTCAAGTGGGCTTTAGGAAGCATCACTACAAACAAAGCTAGTGGAGGTGATGGAATTCCAGTTGAGCTATTTCAAATCCTGAAAGATGATGCTGTGAAAGTGCTGCACTCAATATGCCAGCAAATGTGGAAAACTCAGCAGTGGCCACAGGACTGGAAAAGGTCAGTTTTCATTCCAATCCCAAAGAAACGCAATGCCAAAGAATGCTCAAACTACTGCACAATTGCACTCATCTCACACGCTAGTAAAGTCATGCTCAAAACTCTTCAAGCCAGGATTCAGCAATACATGAACTGTGAACTTCCAGATGTTCAGGCTGGTTTTAGAAAAGGCAGAGGAACCAGAAATCAAATTGCCAACATCTGCTGGATCATCGAAGAAGCAAGAGAATTTCAGAAAAACATCTATTTCTGCTTTATTGACTATGCCAAAGCTTTTGACTGTGTGGATCACAATAAACTGTGGAAAACTCTAAAGGAGATGAGAATACCAGACCACCTGACCTGCCTCTTGAGAAACCTGTATGCAGGTCAGGAAGCAACAGTTAGAACTGGACATGGAACAACGGACTGGTTCCAAATAGGAAAAGGAGTACGTCAAGGCTGTATATTGTCACCTGCTTATTTAACTTATATGCAGAGTACATCATGAGGAACACTGGGCTGGAGGAAGCACAAGCTGGAATCAAGATTGCTGGGAGAAATATCAATAACCTCAGATATGCAGATGACACCACCCTTGTGGCAGAAAGTGAAGAGGAACTAAAGAGCCTCTTGATGAAAGTGAAAGAGGAGAGTGAAAAACTTGGCTTAAAGCTCAACATTCAGAAAACGAAGATCATGGCATCCAGTCCCATCACTTCGTGGCAAATAGATGGGGAAACAGTGGCTGACTTTATTTTGGGGGTGGCTCCAAAATCACTGCAGATGGTGAGTGCAGCCATGAAATTAAAAGACGTTTACTCCTTGGAAGGAAAGTTATGACCAATCTAGACAGAATATTAAAAAGCAGAGACATTACTTTGTCAACAAAGGTCTGTCCAGTCAAGGCTATGGTTTTTCCAGTAGTCACGTATGGATGTGAGAGTTGGGCTCTAAAGAAAGCTGAGCGCAGAAGAATTGATGCTTTTGAACTGTGGTGTTGGAGAAGACTCTTGAGAGTCCTTAGACTGCAAGGAAATCCAACCAGTCCATCCTAAAGAAGATCAGTCCTGGGTGTTCGTTGGAAGGACTGATGTTGAAGCTGAAACTCCAATACATTAGCCACCTGATGCGAAGAGCTGACTCATTTGAAAAAACCCTGATGCTGGGGAAGATTCAGGGCAGGCAGAGAGAGGGACGACAGAGAAAGAGATGGTTGGATGGCATCACCCACTCAATGGACATGGGTTTGGGTAGACTCCGGGATTTGGTGATGGACAGGGAGGCCTGGAGTGCTGCGGTTCATGGGGTCGCAAAGAGTCGGACATGACTGAGGGACTGAACTGAACTGAACTGAGGCAATCAATACAAGGTGATGTTTGAATGAATGAATAAAAGAACACACAGGATTTTAACAGACTGTCTGGAGCTTGCTTTGTTGTGGATGTGGTAAATGATGCGATGGTCACAGAGTTATAAGGACTGGGCTTCTCTCACCTCCTCTACAGTCAAACAGGGCAGCCTTTGAGATGTTTTCCCTCCCCATCTCCACCTCAGCCTCCTCTACCTGCTAGACATCATGCTTGGGAATGAATCCTTAGAGACCAGTGCAAAGTGTTTAACAAGACTGGATAAAACACCTTGTAGTTAATAACAAGTTAGGCTGCCCACAAATTGCTTCTTGTCTTTACCAATATTTGTAATTGACTTTTAGGTAAACCTGCAGCTAAACTTACCATTAGCTCTGGGAGAGGGATCTATTATCAAGTGTAAGATACAGGACATTTGACTTGAAGTCAGCATCTTTCCCTTCTAAAAGTGGCAGCAAATATAAGACACTTAAAATCTGAAGCCCATGCCTCTAAGAAGGAAAGAGAAGTTGTCATTACTGCAAGTTTGTTGATTTTTAATGTAATGACAGAATTATTTCTTTAAAAAGTGTTGTAAAAGCAATGGTATGAATTACAATTGATGATGTCAAGGAATTAGGACATTCTATTAATTTTCTGCAAAAATCACTTCACTGCACTAAGATAAAATTTATTTTATTGGACCACGTCAACTACATACCTCAGTAGATTTTCTTTTTGCCTTAGCTCCTTTTAAACTAATATTCACTTTAATAAAATCAATATTAAATACAATTAAATTATTTTTGCAACAATGCACAAGGGGAAAATATTGGATGCTTTTGCAGAGGGGAGCCAGGGAAGAAAGAGTGAGAGAAAAGGCAGACTTTTTTACCGTACCATTCGAATTTTGAAACATGTGAAAACACTTTCTATTGTAAAAAAAAAATGATTAAAAGAATAATACAGGCACATAATTTAAAAACAAATCATGTCAAAAGAAAGTTCTCTGCCGCACTGATCTCCACCCCCACCCTCGCTCTGTCCTTCTTCAGAAGTGTCTGCTTTTCCACTCCTTCAGCTGCTTCTTCTCATACCTGGTCTCACATTTTAAGAAGGATGCTCTTGTTGCCCCTTCTAGGTCTATCTGTTTTAGAGCATGTCAGTTTATTTCCAGTTATGGTATTTGAGAGTTTCATGCTGTTACATGTCATGACCACCTGCTTCCTCTTCTTCATCTGTGCAATACAGTTAAATCACAACTTTTTTGGTGGAACAAATAGCCAGTGTAAGTATTATTTGCTGGTGAGTCAAGTGGCTCTATGATTTGCTTCCTTCTCTTTACAGTTTTTTATTTTCCCCCAGTTTTTGTTTGTTTCATTTTCTATGGTATTTTTTTCAAGTGATCTAAAAGATCACAAGTCTAACAATAATTTTCCCAAATGCCCAAATGCATCAGATTTCCCCTAAATTTTTTTTTATTCTGCCTGTCTTGAAGATTATCAAAGATGATTATCAGCTACAGTAACCAAGGTGATTCACTCTCTTCCTGAAACCCTTCTTTGCTCACACTGACTTTTCACCAAGACTCTGTTACCAACACAGTACTACTTGGAGAAAGGTAAATTAAATTCTGTTTCCTCAAGGGACATCTCCTGCCTCTCCATGGACTGCCAAAACACCCTGTATGCTTTCACCTTGAACTGCCTCTCCTGCTTCACAAGGTAAGTGGGGTTCAAGGAGCAAATATGCTTCATTCACAGCAGAACGCATTTGGATATAAGCTGGCTTCATCAGTAGTTGAGTATTTATTTTGGTGCCCAGTGTCATAGCAGATGCAAAGGATCACACATTCCCCAGTGGCAAAAACTTTGCAACAAGACTCATTAGCACAGGGGTAAAACAGTTACTTAGTGCTACAAAACTATTTTCCCTTTTCCTTCTTGATTGATCATTGTTTTGCACCTAAAACGGAGGAATCTTTGTCAAATTCTTTTTATTCTTTTCTTCTCTTAACTCTCTTGCCCTGTATGACAGATGTAGCATTAACATCTTACTGCACGATCCAAGTATTTTCATAATTTTTTGGAAACTCATTTTGCCTCCAAAGTTTACTCTCTGCTTGACCTTTAACAAGTTAGTTAACCATGTTGCTCTTCAGCTTCTTTATATGTAAAATGGGAATAATAATAAAACATAGCTTTGTTGGGAGCATTAAACATGAAGGTCAATGTGAAGAATTTAGCTTACTTCCTGACACTTTGTAAAGAGCCAGTAGAAATTAGCTATTGTTTGTATGTTGGAAGTAATTTGTACCATCATCACCATTTTATTTGATCATAGAAGGGAATCTTAAAGCATAATTTCACCATCTTCTAGTACTGAATGTTATTATTAAGAAGCCTAATATCTCTGATTTTCATTCCTTTGTAAGTGAACTGTTCTCTTTCTCCCTTTCTCTCTCTCCAATCTTCTTGCCATCATCAATGTTTCGAAAATAACATGCCTTCTTTGCCTGTTTTTTTATCCATTGTGCTGGGCACTTAATTTAGCATTTCAATCTGGACATTATTTTTCTCCAATTCTGAGGGTTTTCTTGTATTACTTCTTTAATAATCTCTCCCCCTCCATTTTCTCTGCTCTACTTCTGGAACTTTTATTGAATGCTGTACTTACAGAATTGATCCTCTTTTTCTTATAATTTCTCTCCCATTTTATCTTTTTATAATACATGTATATATTAATCCTAATATATTTCCCCATGTTTATTTTCCAAACAGTCAACTGGACTCTTCCCTTCATCTTCTTTCATATTTTAAATGCCCAACAGAACGTTCCATGCACTCTAAATGTTCCTGTTTCACTGTGTTTCCTTTCTTCTTATAGATACAGTATCTTCAAGTCTCTCAGAAGTTTAATGATTCTGGGGTTTGCTGTTTATCTTTTCTTTTGCTACTCTAGGTCCACCGTCTTATTTGTTCTCTGAATTCCTTTTTCTGACCTGTTTTTGTTATTACTGTTGTTTTGTTTTCTCTCCCTCTGTCGTGCATGTTGGCAGCTTTGTTCTGTCTTGGCTATTGGTTCATACTTAAGATTCACCATTCAGCCTGGAGCAGAGATATTCAGTCACCATCAGGCACCAAATAAATCATCCAAGCCAGTCTCCTAGAATCTGGACTGTTTCTAGGAGAACCTCAAAACACCCAGCTATAATCTCCTGTGATGAAGCCATAAAATGCTCTGACCATAAGAAAATGAATGAACCAGCCTGAACCTTTTCAGATGGCTCCTCCAGATAAGGCTCTTTCTACAAAACATCCCCAAACACTCCTTTATGACCTCCATGTAAAGTCCATGTCAAAGCCCAGAGGAGAAATATGATCACTACTGGCCATCTTTTCTTGAACTTCTCTACATCCTAGGGCAGTTTTCCTTCCTAAATAGATATCACAATTTACTCCAATTTTTCTTTTAAAAAATTACGGTTCACTAAACTCAAAAATAGTAAAGCAAGTGAAGATATGCTTTCTGCAGAGAAAAGGACTTTAAATACTAAGTAAAAAAAAAAAAGACAGAAATAGTAAATTCTTGGCAAAATCTGAAATTTTTTCAAAACAACATTCTTATTTTTTTGTCTTTTGTGGGTTGTTTTTAACTGTATCATGCAGCTTGCAGGATCTTAGCTCCCTGACCAGGAATTGAACCCATGCCCTCTACAGAGAATGCACAGAGTCCTAACCACTGGACTGCCAGGGCATTTCCAATATTCCATTTTGTAATTTATTTTTAATTGGAGGATAATTGCTTTACAATGTTGTGCTGGTTTCTGCTATACAACAACATGAATCAGCTATAAATACACATATAACCCCTCCCTCTAGAGCCTCCCTCCCACCCCTCTAGTTCATTACAGAGCACTGAGCAGAGCTCGCCCCATTACACAGAAGCTTCCTACTAGTTATCTATTTTACATATGGTAGCCTAAATATGTCAATACTACTCTCCCAATTCATCCCACCCTCTCATTCCCTCGCTGTGTCCATAAGTCCATTCTCTACATCTGTGTCTCTATTCCTGACCTGCAAATAGGTTCATCAGTACCATTTTTCTAGATCCCATATATATGCACAAATGTATGATATTTATTTTTCTCTTTCTGACTTATGTCACTCTGTATGACAGACTCTAGGTCCATCCACCTCACTACAACTGACTCAGTTCCATTCGTTTTTATGGCTAATATTCCACTGTATATTTGAACCACAACTTCTTTATTCATTCATCTGTTGATGGACATCTAGGTTCTGTCCATGTCCTGGCTATTATAAATAGAGATGCAATGAACTTTGGGGTACATGTGTATTTTTCAATTATGGTTTTCTCATCCCATTTTTATAAGAAACGATTAAATGCAGTTGTCACTGGAGGAAGGATTACTTTGCATCATATATCCTTTTGCAAGACTTCTGTGTGAGTGACAAGAGTGTCTATTTATTTAAATTGGCTGCCAGAGACCCCACAACTGAGCAGAAACTGAGGGTGTGGGTGCTGTGGGACTGAACAAGTTGGGATGTTCAGGTAGCAGACAGTAGAAATAGCTCATCTGAGTGCCATCAGGGGCAGAGTGAGCAGAAGATGCCAGCCCCACAGGGCACAGCCCCAGTGCAATGTCACAGCATAGAACCTCCTCCCTGGGGCTCCCCGGGCCAGAACAAACCACATCTGGGTGCAGCAACCTCTCCCTTGGCTGCAGTTGGCTTACAGTGTAGGAGCCACTCTTGATTTCATTGCAGAATGGGAGGTATGGGAAGTAGAAATCGAAGGGGTGACAGGAAGCCCCACTGGACACTGGTCACATTGTGCGGCACACTTCCAAGTAAAGCAGGTGCAGCAGTTTTCCCACAAGGACTGACAGTTGTCTTCACAGAGGGGCAGGTCCAAGGCAGCCCTCTGTGCCCACTCTGGTCCAGCTGCTGGATCCAGGCTCCAGGTTGAGGAAGTATCATAGAGGCAAGTGCCCTGGATGAGGGGGCGCTTGCCATCTCTCCATGGTGGCTCAAGTGAGTCTGTTGGGGCAGGACATGTCCTTGTGGGCTTCCTGGAGCAGCCAGAATTCATCTTCCATGAATGGCAGTGTTCATGCAGCTTGTCCTCAGAGCCTGGACCTTCCTTCTGGTGCACTGGCATCCACAGGAAACCAAGCAGGACCCTTCAGGGGCTTTCCTGGGGACACACTCCCCCCACCATGTCCCCCACCTCTTATTTGTAGAGAAGCTTTAACCTTGAATTCCAAAGACCAATTTTACTTTTAATTTTAAAATTAATTTCTCAGAGAAGTTAGAAAATGCAGAAATAAAGGAAAACAGTCAAGCAAGCAAAATAATAATAGTTTAGCCATAAAACAAACTCAAGGACTTTTCATTCCTCCTCAAGGCCTTTAGATAATATTCTGACCTATATCCTTACATTGTTTTGCAGATACTAAAACCCCTACTAGGTGAAAGAAGCTAACTGCATGCTGACCACCAGTAGGTAGACACCAGACTAGTTGGAACCAGAAGGTTGATAACTGAGATTCCCAAAACATCATGCCATTATCTTACCACCAACCAATCAGAAGGATGTGCCCAAGCTGATCATGTACCTTGCAACTCACTCTGTCTTTAAAACACCTTGCCTGAAAGCCATCAGGGAGTTCAGCTCTTTTGAGCATGAGCTGCCTATTCTCCTTGCTTGGCCCCTTATCGGGTACCTTGCAATAAGTTTCCCCACAACCCCACATCAGTAGTCTGGCTTTGCTATACATCAGGTGAACTGACCCAAGTTTGGTTCTGTAACACACACAGATGCTGAGGTCAGCCCTTGCCTGTAAAGTCTGTGTCTGGGTGCCCCACAACACAGACAGCAAGACTAAAAGGAGTTACAGCTGTGTTGTAATTGCCAGGCCGTCTATCCCTGGATCCTGCAGCCAATAACATGATGTTGTCAAGTCCCCTAAAACCCCAGCAGGTGGAGGGTCTCTGGATACAAAATTTATTTTTAATCTTCTACCTTTAAAAAAAAATTTTTTTTTAATGTGAGCAACCTAATAGAAAAAAAATGAATAAATTATATGTACGCCCAGTTTGCCAAAACAAAAACTGCAATGGTCAATAAAATATGAAAAGATACTAAACATACTACCAAGGTTTGGATATGGTTATGACATTCTGTCTTTGCTATAAAAATAAAGGGTGGAAAACCTTTAATTTCTTCATAGCTCATATTTTCATCCATTTTGCAAAAGTCAGAAAACACCTTTACTTGGCTCGTCATATTTTTTCTTATACCAGAAGAGCAATTTCTGGCTTACAGTTTCAAAATAAAAACTAACTCAAAGAAAAAAGAGCCAAAACATATTCATTTATTTAGTCCTACTGCTTGTCTCCTTTGATTCCCATTATCCATAGTCTGATTTATTTTGGTAATGACTTCATGCTAATATCTGTGGCTGTCACCATAATTACTGATGCCATCTAAACTGTGATGGCTTTAGAGTTTGACATTTGTATATTTAAAAACAACAAAAAACTTCACAATTAAAACTAAGAATTAAATTTAGTTTAATTAACTAAATCTTAAAATCAAAATTAAAATTTTAAGTTAAAATAGTATAGCTTAGCAGACTACTACTTCATGACTTTGCTTCAGAATCATTTTTAAATTACATTATTCAAATGAATGCATTTAGCTTTCTTATCTAAAAATAACAATAGGGGGCAGAGGAATTTTAAAATAGAAGAACATGAGAAAGGTTTTGATTAAATGTAGTTTCAAAATTCACCTCTGAATTTTGTCTCCTTCATGTCATCAGCTGGAGCCCAAAGAATCTATCAAAGTTCTCTCATCAACATGTGACATAACCAGCACCTCAGTCATATCCAAAAACTCATCTGAGCTATTTTAAGACCTCTGTAGGTCCTGAACATTCTTACTTTTGAAAGCCCCATCTGTATTCTTATCAAACCTTTAAACTGCACCCATATCATAAATATTTATTGAATATGCACATTGTCCTAGGCATTATTCTTGGTTTACATTAGTGAACAAAACTAAAATTCCTACTTTTGGAGAGCCTATATCCTATAGTATTTCTATACAATTGACTCCTGAATAACATGGGGGTTAAGGACGCCAACCCTCACACAGTCAAAAATCTGCATATAACTTTTGACCCCCAAAACTTAACTTTTAGTAGCCTACTGTTGACCAGAAGCCTTACCAACAACACATATGTATTATATACTGTATTCTTACAATAAAGTAAATTGGAGAAAAGAAAATTTTATTAACAAATTCTGGAGAGCGTTTGGAGGAAAGGGCACCCTCATACACTGTTGGTGGGAATGTAAACTGGTAACAACCACTATGGACAGCAGTAAGGAGGTTCCTTTTAAAACTAAGAATAGAGCTACCATATGATCCAGTAATTACACCCCTGGGCCATGGGCATATATCCAGAAAAGGTGAAAACTCTAATTCAAAAAGATATCTGCACCCCAAGAGTCCGAAATGCAGTACTTGGATGCAATCTCAAAAATGACAGAATGATCTCTGTTCATTTCCAAGGCAAACCATTCAATATTACAGGAATCCAAGTCTATGCCCCAACCAGTAATGCTGAAGAAACCGAAGTTGAACGGTTCTATGAAGACCTACAAGACCTTTTAGACCTAACACCCAAAAAAGATGCCTTTTCATTATAGGGGACTGGAATGCAAAAGTAGGAAGTCAAGAAACACCTGGAGTAACAGGCAAATTTGGCCTTGGAGCACGGAATGAAGCAGGGCAAAGGCTAATAGAGTTTTGTCAAGAGAATGCACTGGTCATAGCAAACACCCTCTTCCAACAACACAAGAGAAGACTCTACACATGGACATCACCAGATGGTCAACACCGAAATCAGATTGATTATATTCTTTGCAGCCAAAGATGGAGAAGCTCTATACAGTCAGCAAAAACAAGACCAGGAGCTGACTGTGGCTCAGATCATGAACTCCTTATTGCCAAATTCAGACTTAAATTGAAGAAAGTAGGGGAAACCACTAGACCTTTCAGATATGACCTAAATCAAATCCCTTATGATTATACAGTGGAAGTAAGAAATAGATTTAAGGGTCTAGATCTGATAGATAGAGTGCCTGATGAACTCTGGACGGAGGTTCGTAACATTGTACAGGAGACAGGGACCAAGACCATCCACTTGGAAAAGAAATGCAAAAAAGCAAAATGGCTGTCTGAGGAGGGCTTACAAATAGCTGTGAAGAGAAGAGAAGTGAAAAGCAAAGGAGAAAAGGAAAGATATAAGCATCTGAATGCAGAGTTCCAAAGAATAGCAAGGAGAGAAAAGAAAGCCTTCCTCAGTGATCAATGCAAAGAAATAGAGGAAAACAACAGAATAGGAAAAACAAGAGATCTCTTCAAGAAAATTAAAGATATCAAGGGAACATTTCATGCAAAGATGAGCTCAATAAAGGACAGAAATGGTATGGACCTAACAGAAGCAGAAGATATTAAGAAGAGGTGGCAAGAATACACAGAAGAACTGTACAAAAAAGATCTTCACGACCAAGATAGTCACGATGGCATGATCACTCACCTGGAGCCAGACATCTTGGAATGTGAAGTCAAGTGGGCCTTAGAGAGCATCACTACGAACAAAGCTAGTGGAGGTGATGGAATTCCAATTAAGCTATTTCAAATCCTGGAAGATGATGCTGTGAAAGTGCTGCACTCAATATGCCAACAAATTTGGAAAACTCAGCAGTGGCCACAGGACTGGAAAAGGTCAGTCTTCATTCCAATCCCAAAGAAAGGCAATGCCAAAGAATGCTCAAACTACCGCACAGTTGCACTCATCTCACACGCTAGTAAAGTCATGCTCAAAATTCTCCAAGCCAGGCTTCAGCAATATGTGAACCATGAACTTCCAGATGTTCAAGCAGGTTTTAGAAAAGGCAGAGGCACCAGAGATCAAATTGCCAACATCCGCTGGATTATGGAGAAAGCAAGAGAATTCCAGAAAAACATCTATTTCTGCTTCATTGACTATGCCAAAGCCTTTGGCTGTGTGGATCACAATAAACTGTGGAACATTCTGAAAGAGATGGGAATACCAGACCACCTGACCTGTCTCTTGAGAAACCTGTATGCAGGTCAGGAAGCAACAGTTAGAACTGGTCATGGAACAACAGACTGGTTCCAAATAGGAAAAGGAGTACGTCAAGTTTGTACATTGTCACCCTGCTTATTTAACTTATATGCAGAGTACATCATGAGGAACGTTGGGCTGGAAGAAGCACCAGCTGGAATCAAGATTGCCGGGAGAAATATCAATAACCTCAGATATGCAGATGACACCACCCTTATGGCAGAGAGTGAAGAGGAACTCAAAGGCCTCTTGATAAAAGTGAAAGAGGAGAATGAAAAGTTTGGCTTGAAGCTCAACATTCTGAAAACGAAGATCATGGCATCTGGTCCCATCACTTCATGGGAAATAGATGGAGAAACAGTGGAAACAGTGTCAGACTTTATTTTTGGGGGGCTCCAAAATCACTGCAGATGCTGATTGCAGCCAGGAAATTAAAAGACGCTTACTCCTTGGAAGGAAAGTTAGCATAACCTAGATAGCATATTAAAAAGCAGAGACATTACTTTGCCAACCAATGTCCGTCTAGTCAAGGCTATGGTTTTTCCTGTGGTCATGTATGGATGTGAGAGTTGGACTGTGAAGAAAGCTGATCGCCGAAGAATTGATGCTTTTGAACTGTGGTGCTGGAGAAGACTCTTGAGAGTCCCTTGGACTGCAAGGAGATCCAACCAGTCCATTCTAAAGGAGATCAATCCTGGGTGTTCATTGGAAGGACTGATGCTAAAGCTGAAACTCCAATACTTTGGCCACCTCATGCGACGAGTTGACTCACTGGAAAAGAGTCTGATGCTAGGAGGGATTGGGGGTGGGATGAGATGGGGATGACAGAGAATGAGATGGCTGAATGGCATCACCGACTCGATGGACATGAGTTTGAGTGAACTCCGGGAGTTGGTGATGGAAAGGGAGGCCTGGCGTGCTGTGATTCATGGGGTCGCGGAGAGTCAGACACGACTGAGTGACTGAAGTGAACTGAACTGAACTGAATGTTCATCACAGTTCCTGGCTGAGGAAAGGGTGTCACCTGCCCAAAGTCACACAAGCAGGAGATGGCAATGCCTGAATCAGTATCGCCTAGTTACGCTGCCTTTAAGAGACAGAGGAGGAGATGGCTTGCAGGACATGAAGTCTTTCTCTTTTCTGCCTGTACCAACACTTATGGTAACACTAATGAAAGAGGAGAGAAAAGAAAGGGGAAAAACAAGACTCTTCCTGCCCAGTTCAAGGCCAGTAGCTCGCAGTTCTCTTTTTCCTTTGGGTGTGTTTCTACCCAGCACAGTGTTATAAAGAAATGGAAGAAATAGAGGATGGCCCCCAGCCTTTAAAAACTTGAGATTTCAATACTCCTTACTGTCTGCATTATGATCTAGCGGGATAAAGCATTTTCTCAAGCAGTGCTTTTCCAATGGAATTCATTTTGTTTCCAAATGAACATCTAATGCGATTAAAGAATGGAAGTTATTAAACACAGATAAACCGTACCCAGGCAATGATTTTCATTATTGTGCTTGAAACAAATATAAATGGAGCCAATTCACTTGAGATGTTGCCTCACCCCAAACTCAGCTATTAAAGATCTGCAGAACATCCGTGACTCAGCTCATCCATTCACAGTGTGTGCTGTTCGTTTCTGGCTTCATACTCACTGTGTCACCAAGAAAGGCAAACAAGACCCGGCAGCCCATGAGCATGTACTAGCACACACACACCCATTACCCGTAGTAAGGAGTCACGCTTGGGAGCCTGTGCGCACTGTGCCATTCTTTCATATGAAGTTCAAGAACATGCAAAGCTTACTCATGACAACAGACATCAGAACAGCGATGACCTCTGGGAGGAGGTATGATGAAACATTCTGGAGGGATGAATATGTTTTGTATCTTGAACTATGTGGTGTTTACACATTCCAAATTCATTGAACTAAACATTTAAGACTTGTGCATTTTACTGTGTATAAAGTGTTTACTTCAATAAGCTCATTTTACTCTCTTCCCTCACTAGAAATCACTAATCAGGCAGAACAGTTTCACCATAATGGGGTCAGACAAACTAGGAATTACCTTTATCACACGTTAGGGGGCTCTTGGCCAAATCACTATATCTCTCTAAGCTGTAATATTTATAAAAAACATTATAAAAAGAGACTATTTAAAAAAAAAAGAGACTAGGCATAGTACCTACCCTTGGGTGTTCCTATCTATGCCACTCTTAGGCCTAGACACAAACTCTAGGCTTATATTCATGAATTCATATATCTACACATATTATATGTATATTATAATAGATTATAATATACATATATTACTGTGCTGTGCTTAGTCACTCAGTCATGTCCAACTCTTTGCAACCACAGGGACTGTAGCCTGCCAGGCTCCTCTGTCCACGGGGATTCTCCAGGCAAGAACACTGGAGTGGGTTGCCATGCCCTCCTCCAGGGGATCTTCCCAACCCAGAGATTGAACCGAGGTCACCTGCATTGCAGGCAGATTCTTTACCATCTGACCACCCATAGATATTATATATGTGTTTAAATAGACATATTTATACAATAATTTTTAAAAATTACTTCCTCCATCCTTTCTTATAGTTTTATTTATTTATTTATTTTTGGCTATGCTGGCTCTTCATTGCCGTGCAGGTTTTTTCTCTAGTTGTGATGAACAAGGGCCACCTTCTCATTGTGGTGCATGGGCTTCTTAGTGCAGTGGCTTCCCTTGTTGTAGAGCACAAGCTCAAGGTGCAGGGGCTTCAGTAGTTGTGGAACATGGGCTCAGTAGTTGCAATTCCTGGACTCTAGAGCACTGGCGCAATAGTTGTGGCATGCGGGCTCAGCTGCTCCACGGCATGTGGGATCCTCTCGGACCAGGGATCAAACCCGTGTCTCCTGCATTGCAAGGGGGATTCTTTACCACTGAGTCACCAGGGAAGCCCCTAAGCAACAATCTTGACAGCCCATCATTATGGGAGACAAAATCATTAGCAACCAAAACCCATTCACAGTTCCTAAAGGCATGAAGAATCGTGTCTTTCAACAGTCCCATAAGGACTCTTGAGCAGCTCAGGAAGGTAGACACGTGGATTTCCAAGTTTGGAAGTTGACCCTGGAGAAGTTATGGACATAAACAGGAAAGAAGCAGGGACTGAGGGGAAGCCTGCGTGTCCAGTCAAGCCCAGGTCACTGCGTTCGGTTGTGTAGGTTGCATGCTGCATGACGTCAAGGCTGAAGGCCACGTGAATGGCATCCCGTGCAGTTGTGTTGGGCAGGATCATTGTGAAAGGCACCATCAGAAGCCTGAGGTCTCACCAGCTGAACATTCCACCTTCTCCAGTTTTCCTTTCTTTTTTTGCGTCAGAATCTCACCTTGGATGCCTCAGCTCTTCACCTGGTGATTTCTCAAAGAAGCAAAACCCATCACTGCAATGGGACTTGGTTCTGTCCCTATCTGAGTGCCCTGTCACATTCGGCTCTGCCCAGGAATACCCCAGGAAAATGTAAACCTGGCTGAGAGCCTGGACACCCACAGTGGTGGAAGCCCTATGATTGTGCCTGAGGAGATGGGAACTCCTGAGCTGAGTCATGTTAGTGATACACATCTCCATCGCATCCGGTAGTACCAGTAACACTGATCAAACCTTTAGCTGTGCTTATTTGGGCCTCTGATATAGCAAAATACTCTGAGAGTGCCCAGAAAGATCAGGGACACAGGGCTGCAGACTTAGCATACAAGAATGAATCAATTATTTGCATTCTTCAAATTTGCAAAACCTCAGGGAAAGAAGGAGAAGGCAATGGCAAGCCATTCCAGTACTCTTGCCTAGAAAATCCCATGGATGGAGGAGCCTGGTAGGCTGCAATCCATGGGGTTGCTAAGGGTCGGCCACGACTGAGCGACTTCACTTTCACTTTTCACTTTCACACTTTGGAGAAGGAAATGGCAACCCAATCCAGTGTTCTTGCCTGGAGAATCCCAGGGACGGGGGAGCCTGGTGGGCTTCCGTCTATGGGGTTGCACAGAGTCGGACACGGCTGAAGTGACTTAGCAGCAGCAGCAGCAGGGAAAGAAAATCTTTTGCGTAACATTTTTGCAAATTTCCCCATTCCCTCACTACCCAAGGAGGCTACAAAGATGTTAAAAAATGGTGAACCAAAACTAAAAAACAAAACTATTTTCTCCAAACGGGCAATAATGAGTTTTACTGTCTCCGCTTAATGTTACAGCAAAAATAGTACATTGCAGGGCTTAGAGCACCCCCTGGGGAGTTACTCTGGGGGGTGCAAGGTGAGGAAGCCAGGCCTTGAGGAGCAAGCAGAAGGGGTTGCTTTATTCTTCCATTAAAATCTGTTTTCTTCCTTACAGAAATACGTTCATTTTAGAAAGAGAGAAAACAATCATTGACAGAAATGAATTCAATGGGGGCAATTCATCCATTCCGTTCTCTCTCTCTCTTTTTTTTTGGGGGGGGAGGGTCCCTTTGGTTTTTGTTTTCTGGCCATGTCGCTCAGCTTGGAGGATCTTAGTTCCCCAACAAGGGACTGAATCTGGGCCACAAGGATGAAAGCGTCAAGTCCTAACCACTGGACCTGAATCAGGGAAGTCCCAATTTCTCTTATTCTTTTATTTTTCCTTTCCTTTATTCAGTTCAATTCATTTGCTCAGTCACGTCCGACTCTTTGCAATCCCATGGATTGCAGCACACCAGGTTTCCCTGTCTGTCACCAACTCCCTGAACGTACTCAAACCCATGTCCATTGAGTCGGTGATGCCATCCAACCATCTCATCCTCTGTCGTCCCCTTCTCCTTCTGCCTTCAATCTTTCCCAGCACCAGGGTTTTTTCCAATGAGTCAGTTCTTTGAATCATTCTTTGAAACTCCAAAGTATTGGAGTTTCAGCTTCAGTATCAATCCTTCCAATGAATAGTCAGGACTGATTTCCTTTAGGATGGACTAGTTGGATCTCCTTGCTGTCCAAGGGACTCTCAAGGTCTTCTCCAACACCACAGTTCAAAAGCATCAATTCTTCAGCGCTCAGCTTTCTTTATAGTCCAACTCTCACATCCATACATGACTACTGGAGAAACAATAGCTTTTATTAGATGGACCTTTGTTGGTAAAGTAATGTCTCTGCTTTTCAATATACTGTCTCAGTTCAGTTCAGTTCAGTCGCTCAGTCGTGTCCGACTCTTAGCGACCCCATGAACCACAGCACACCAGGCCTCCCTGTCCATCACCAACTCCTGGAGTTCACTCAAACTCATGTCCACAGAGTCAGTGATGCCATCCAGCCATCTCATTCTCTGTCGTCCCCGTCTCCTCCTACCCCCAATCGCTCCCAGCATCAGAGTCTTTTCCAGTGAGTCAACTCGTCGCATGAGGTGGCCAAAGTATTGGAGTTTCAGCTTTAGCATCAGTCCTTCCAATGAACACCCAGGATTGATCTCCTCTAGAAGGGACTGGTTGGATCTCCTTGCAGTCCAAGGGACTCTCAAGAGTCTTCTCCAGCACCACAGTTCAAAAGCATCAATTCTTCGGCGATCAGCTTTCTTCACAGTCCAACTCTCACATCCATACATGACCACAGGAAAAACCATAGCCTTGACTAGACAGACGTTGGTTGGCAAAGTAATGTCTCTGCTTTTTAATATGCTATCTAGGCTGGTCATAACTTTCCTTCCAAGGAGTAAGCATCTTTTAATTTCAAGGCTGCAATCAGCATCTGCAGTGATTTTGGAGCCCAAAAAATAAAGTCTGACACTGTTTCCACTGTTTTCCCATCTATTTCCCAAGAAGTGATGGGACCAGATGCCATGATCTTCGTTTTCTGAATGTTGAGCTTCAAGCCAACCTTTTCACTCTTCTCTTTCACTTTCATCAAGAGGCCTTTGAGTTCCTCTTCACTTTCTGCCATAAGGGTGGTGTCATCTGCATATCTGAGGTTATTGATGTTTCTCCTGGCAATCTTGATTCCAGCTTGTGCTTCATCCAGCCCGGCATTTCGCATGATGTACTCAAATCTTCATAAACCTCCACATGGATCCCAGACTCACCCTGGGCAAACTGGACTAATAGTTTCTTGGCAGTATGTGGATATGGGGCAAATTCTTACTTGACAGGTTCTGCCTTTGTATTTTTAAAGTGCATGTGCTAGAGTATATGTGTGTATACGTTTCATGGTCATTATTATTTGGGGACTATTTCATGAAATCAAGTGAGACCAGATCTCTCCATAGAAATGTTCATTTCAGTCACCTCTCAGTTGCCTTAAAAAAATTCATTTACCAAGCGATAAACTATCCAAACAAATATTACAGGAAGAGGTAGAGACACCAGACCCCTCGTTCTCTCGTGTGTGCTCTCGCTCTCTCATACATGCAGGGAAGGCCATGAGAGGACACAGAGAGAAGGTGACCATCTGCAAGCCAGGAAGAGGGTTCTCACCAGAAACCAACCCTGACAGCACCTTGATCTTGGACTTCTTGTCTCCAAAACTGCGAGAAAATAAGCTCCTGCTGTTTAAACCACCCAATTTGGGGCTTTCCTGGTGGTCCAGTGGTTAAGACCCCATGCTTCCATCGCAAGAGTCATGAGTTCCTTCCCTGGTTGGGGAACTAAGATCCCACATGCCGTGTCGCCAAAAAAAAATAGAATGACCTTTTGAATGATCAAAAAGGTTTGATCTATGGTTCAGGAGGATTCCCTGTAGAAGGAAATGGTTACCCATTCTGGTATTCTTGCCTGGAGAATCCCATGGACAGAGGAGGCTGGCAGACCACAGTCCGTGCAGTCGCAAAGAGTCAGACATGACCGAGTGATTAAGCATGACAACAAGCCATCCAATGTCTCGTGTTTTGTTATGGCAACCTGAGTAAACTAATACAATGGATAAACTGCAACAAGAGTGGTAGATGGGAGAGGGGATCAGAGGGATTGCATTTTATAGATTGTGTGCTCTTTGTGAGTAAAATAAAGATACAGATTATCTTCATCAAGCATGTATTTCACATAGCAGAGCATACATATTAAAGACAAAAGAGTAACTAAAAGGAAGGAAAGAACATTTTCCTCTGATCTCAACACTTCTGACCCACTTCTGCAAGTTTCTTCTCAACACTAATTCTTCGCATTGTCTGGACGTCCCAGAATTCAATTATGACACTAACTACCTGGAGTTAGCGCAGACTACATAGGTTAAGGGCTCAGTTCTGCAAGACTGCCTCTACTTCAGACGCCAATCACAGTCTCAGGTTGCCACCCAAAGTTTACTTGGCTACTAATTGGGGGTTCCCACAACCTTCTCCTCAGGTTTAATAATTTGCTATAGGGAAACACATTTATCAATTTATTATGAAGGATATAATAATGGATACAGATGAACAGTCGGATAGATAAGTACATAAGGTAAGAACCAGAAATGTTCCAGGGGCAGTGGAGTTGGGATGAGCCACCCTCCTGGCACATGGATATGTTTCCCAACTCACTCTTTTTTTAATTAATTAATTTTGGCTGTGCTGGGTCTTCGCTGCTGTGCGGGCTTTTCTCTAGTTATGGCAAGTTGGGGCTACTCTCTAGTTACGATGTGTGGATCCTGCTCCAGGGATCAAACCTGTGTCTCCTGCAGTGGCAGGTGGATTCTTTACCAATGAGCCACCAGAGAAGTCCCTATGATTGATGATTAACTCAATCTGCAGTCTCTCTCCTCCCAGGAGGATGGCAGGGGCTGAAAGTTCCAAGCTTCTAGTCAAGTTTGACCTTTCTGGTGACCAGCCATCCATGAGTCCACCAAGACTTGCCTCATTAGAACAAAAGATGTTTCTATCACCTGGGAACTTCCGAGGGATTTAGGAATTCTGTGTCAGGAACCATGAGCAGGGACCAAATATATATTTCTTACTACATCACAGCAACCAACAAAAGAATAAAAATAGAATGTATATATTCAAAACTGGTGCATGGAAAACAAGGGAATAAAGAAAACTCAATTTGGGAAGGCAGGAAAGAGGGAGATAAAGAAGCAAAGACAAAGAGATAAAGCACAGAAAATGAAGATCACTAAATAAGATGATAGAAAATAAATAAACATCTATCAGCAGTTACAAATTTATCTTAAGCATGGAGTGGTTTTAAGAAGTACATAAAACCTGCATCCCAGCAGAATCCAGATAAGACGGCTTAGGGACATTGCACATAGGGAGGTGGGATTCAGGAAATAAATAGGCAAGAAAAACAGAGAGAAGCTGTTGCTACTCTCAGGCTGGAAATGACAGGAGGAATAAGTTTTGTCAGACCTCAGAGTATTCTTGAACCCCGAGGAGAGATCTCCATCAGCCATGGAGGAACATAGCTTCCACCAGATAATGTAGCTTAGATGGAGGAGGGCGGAACAAGAAATATTTGACCTCTTTCTTCTCCATTCTACAACTCCTGCCTCCCACTGGTGACCTAACCACAAGGCAGCTGGCAAGGGAGCTTGGCTGATGCAGTCTGGGGGCCAGAGCAGGGAAGAGAAGGTGGGGACCATATCGGGTCGGGGCAAATGGCATGTCAATCTTCATACTGGGTAAGAAGGACTTTAAGACAGTAAACATTATTAGGAATAAAGAGGAATTTTGCTTAATGGTAACAGGAACAAGTCACCTGGAAGATATAACAATCCTGTACCTGTATGAAACTAACAGCATGGGCTTCGCATATAAAAATAAAACATCATAGGGGTTATAAGGAGACAGCAGCAAATATACTCTCATAGTGGGAGGTTTTAAAATATCTCTCCCAGAAAGTGACAGACCCAACAGACTACATTTTTCTGTCTATAGAAAATTTGAACAACACAAAAGCTTTCATATAATGGACGTATATCATCGTCTACTCCCAATAATTTAAAACATACATTGCTACTGAAAATCTTACAAATGTCCTTCAGCTGGTGAATGGATAAACAGACTGTGGTATAGCCATACAATGAAATACAATCCGGCAAGAAAAGTGAATGAATTATTGACACATGCAACAATGCGGATGAACTTCAAATGCATTATGCTAAATAAAAGTAGTGGGACTTAAAAAGTCACATAGTTTATGATTTTATTTACATGGCATTCTAGAGAAAGCAAAATGAAAGGAGCACAAGACAGATTAGAGATTGCCAGGTGCTCTGGCAGTGAGGGAAGAGGCTGACTACAAAAGAGCAGCAGAGGTTGCTAGAATGGTTCTGGTTCTATTGCGGTAGGTAGTCATTGGACTCTGTTCATCTGCTAAAACTTAAAGAACTGTACTCCAAAACCAGGAATGTTATGCATGTAAACACACTTTCCAACCGAATCCTAAAAGCATTAGTCTATTCATGCCAAGTTGCTTCAGTCATGTCTGACTGATTGCAACCCTGTGGACTGTAGTCTGCCAGGCTCCTCTGTCCATGGAACGCTCCAAGCAAGAATACTGGAGTGGATTGCCACGTTCTGCTCCAGGGGATCTACCTGACCCAGGGATCAAACCTGCGTCTCTTATGTCTCCTGCATTGGCAGGCAGGGTCTTTACACTAGTGCCATTGGGAGCCCAATAAATTATCTACACTTTTGACAAAGCACATGACCACAAAGGCAATATTAAAGCAGGCAATATTAAAACTATCATACACACTAAATTCACTAACCACAGTATAATATAACTCTAAAAATTATAATAATTTTGCTACCAGGGAATTTGGGAGAGAATGGATACATGTGTATGTATGGCTGAGTCCCTTTGCTGTTCACCCGAAACTATCACAGCATTGTTAAGCTGTTATGCCCCAATACAAAAGTAAAAGTTTAAAAAAGAAAAATTTTGCTCCCAAACCTCATAATTTTGGAAACTAAGAAAAGACATTTTTAAAAAATCAGTGGGTCAAAGAATATCATAATATAAATCACAAAATATTTAGAGCTGAATAATAACAAAAATGTTCTTTATGAAAACTTGTGGAATGTAGCTGAAGTGGCATTTGAAGTAAAGAGCGTAGCCTTGGAATGTAATCTCAGGTAAATATATACAGAAGACAGAAATTTTACAAAATAATAAGCTAACCATTTTTCTCAAGAAGTTAAAAAGGACAACAAAAATTTTTAAGTAGAAAGGAGGAATTCTTTTTAAAAAATTACTCACAGTGTAATTCTAAACAAAGGCACATTGTAAAGAAGATTGTTAATAAAATAACAATAGAACTGTGGCTATAGCCAAACAAGAAAACTATGAGAATAATGTAGGAGCCAATCAGGTGGAAAAAAAGATAATTTAAAGCCGGTCAAGTGAAGAAGGAAGTGAGGCATATTCCAACAAGGAGTGTAGAATTTCATTCCCCTAAATCAGGTGATTAAAAAATGGAAAGAGATTGCAATCAAACTTGGTGCCCAAAGGGACAAGAGAAGCACTTGTTCATAAATCTTACCCCACCTGAAAGGTTTTGACTGGGCTGCCCATGCCTGCCCAGTCCCTGGCATGGACAGGACCCAAGTCTGCTGCTATGCTAAGTCACTTCAGTCGTGTCCGACTCTGTGTGACCCCATAGACGGAAGCCCACCAGGCTCCCCCATCCCTGGGATTCTCCAGGCAAGAACACTGGAGTGGGTTGCCATTTCCCTCTCCAAGTCTAAGGGGGGTTTAGTACGTGCCAGTCTATGACTCAGGTAGAATTGGCCTAGAACACAAGTTCCTCAGACCCCAAAGAGGTTTTATTTTTCATGGGTTTTAACTACCATGGTTAGATAGCATCATTGACTCAATGGATAGAAATTTGAGCAAACCCCAGGAGGCAGTGGAGAACAAAGGAGCCTGGCGTGCTACATGGTATGGGTCGCGAAGAGTCAGACGTGACTTATCCATAAACAACAGCAACAAAATAGACAACAACTTGGATAAGTCTCAGGGGGAAAAGCTTTTGAATGAAAAAGACAAGTGGCAAAAGAATAGTATAAACAACATTAGTAAATTTTTTTAAGGCAGAAAAAAAAATTAATTGGCAGAAGCAGATCTTTGAATGCCAGGCTGATGGACATTTCAGTAGGCAGTGAGAATTGATTGTTGAATGAATGAGTCATCAAAAGATTTTGAGCCAGAAACCCACAGTTGTGCTGTAAGAATCATCCAGCAGGTTCTTAAACTGGAGTCCAGAGACAAAACTCAGGGGGCTTACGTCCTTGCATGGGGCAGGGGGGTACTTTTTTATCTTCAGGAAATGGAGTGCTTCCTTCAATTATGAATATAGTCAACAAAGCATAATGGTATTGGCAAGACCTGTGATTTTGTCACCAAGAGAAATCACAGATATTTTCATGTCACATTACCTCATCACACTTTGAAATTAAACCAGGCATTAGATCTGCTAGTGGACCTCATGACTTAATGAGTTAATAAAGAAGTACATACAACACAAATCTGATTTTTGAAACATTTTTAAAATGCATTTCAACATAAAGATTTCTTTGCAATTCTATGTGCTTCATTTATACATTAAAAAAAAAAAAAGATTCTGAGAATGTCCATCAGCTTCACCAGACTACAAAAAGGGTCCATGATTGCAAAAAAAAAGAAGTGAAAACTAAGTAAGATGGCTAAGAGGGGAAGGTGGGGCAGATCCTTGGAGGCTGTGAAAAAGTCTGAACCAGTGATGAGAGAGCTAGAATGAGAGGGTGAAGGACAGGAGTGAACTCAATCCCCAGGTGTCACTCATTTCCTGCCCAGACCCAGCACCTAGAACAGTGCTTGGAACACGAGGCCACTAAGTCAAATTTTTTAAATGAATGGAAAATGGAAGTGGCGTGGAGGCAGTTATGAGGTGGAATATACTGGGCTGGCCCACTGAGTGGGCTTATGAGTCTAGAAAGAAAGAAGGGTCAAAGGGGTAGAAGGTGTTGCATGAAAGCTGGGGCATTCAATGAGGTCTGGCACTGGAGTAGACGTAGGAGGTTGGAGACTCGCAGTGAGCTACCACAGGGGAAGGATTTATTCATCTTCTGAGCCTCCACATCACCTAAAATCACGTACTTAACTTAAGTTTTAATTTCACCCATCTGGTTCTAAATTGCTTTTCTCCTTTATAAATGAGACTCTAGAGCCATTGTCCCAAAGCACATTTGTCAATCTTCCTGAATGTCTTCCACAAAAGCATGTTCGAATGAGGTTTTTCTAGCCCAGAACACTTAATGCAAGGCATGACTTGCCCTATATGATACTACCCAGGCAAGTCTTGGATCCAGGACCAGGATCATAAAATTCAAGAAGAGGCAATTGGATTTCATAATGGTTACTTTTATGTGTTAGCTTGACTGGATCTTTAAATGCTTAGCTGGTTAAACAAATACTGGCAGAATGGGGACAGCATACTTTCTGCCTGACTGTCTTAGAGCTGGGACATTAGTTTTCTCCTATCTTCAGACATGGACTCAAACTGAAACACTGAAATTACACCATCAGCTCTCCTGGTTCTCAGGCCTTCAGTCTCAGACTAGAAGTACAGCATTGGTTCTCCTGGGTTTCTAGCTTGTCAAAAACAGCAGATCCTGGGACTTCTCTGCCTTCATAACCACATGAGCCAATTCCTCACAATAACTCCAACTCCATATATATATATTTATATATATATGCTTTAAATCATCCACGTAAAAATGTTACATACCATAAGTACAGAGAAAAACTGCTTCTTTTGCTTTACTTAATTCATTAGAGCAGCAAAAGAACATTAAGAAACATGAGGTGATGAATTTCAGTGGGATTTAAGTTTGGTTCAAACAGTGAAGGTGAGGACTGCTTTAGAAGAGAGCAGGAATTAAGGTCATCTGGGGCATATGCTCACACACACACATACACACACACACACACACACATACACACCTGCTCCACTTCCCCCTTAACCACTCTTCATGACCTCTGGCAATTTGGCTTCCACCGTGAGGCTCCATTATTAGACCTTTACTCCTGGTTATCTCTGCTGCTGCTGCTGCTAAGTCACTTCAGTCGTGTCCGACTCTGTGTGACCCCACAAACGGAAGCCCACCAGGCTCCCCCGTCCCTGGGATTCTCCAGGCAAGAACACTGGAGTGGGTTGCCATTTCTTTCTCCAATGTGTGAAAGTGAAAAGTGAAAGTGAAGTCACTCAGTCGTGTCTGACCCTTAGCGACCCCACAGACTGCAGCCTACCAGGCTCCTCCATCCATGGGATTTTCTAGGCAATAGTACTGGAGTGGCTTGCCATTGCCTTCTCCGCTGGTTCTCTCTAGTCTCTCTCCAAACTCCAACCATTCCCACCCACTAATGATGTATATCTCTAGCCTTAAGCTTTCAAAAATAATGGAATCATAGACAGATGCTAACTACTGTCTCCATTACACAGGTTAAAAGAAAAAAACAAACCAACAACCTGAGGATCCAGGAGGTCTAGAGATGTGTTCAGGGTCAGGTACCTGCTGGTAATTAGAGCAGAGACTAAGAACTCGCGTTTCCTGAATATTAGTTTAACACTCCTTTGGATAACCCAGTTGTTCCTCTGGTCTATGAGCAACTATGAACTATCTCCAATTAGATATGCTTTGTTCAACTCAAAGACTTCAAGCTGCAACATGCAGTCAGAAAGACAGCAGTAGCTTGTAAAAATGCTGAGTCTTAAATGGAAAACTGGGGGAAAGTATGTGTCATATAAGATAGTCAAAGGGTTAATATCCTCCATTTGTAAGACAGCATCCTGTCCGTTTGACATATTTATTGAGAACTTACTAGCTGCTTGACTGTGGTAGACACTAAGAATATCATGGCGAGTGAAAACTGCATGGTTTTTACTGGCATGGGATTTACCATCTAGTAGGCAGAGACAGACTCATCAGAAATCATTGTTGGGAAGGGCAGTCACATGCAGCTTCCTGCTTCCTGCCTGGAAGGGCTGCCCTGGGCCGGGAACACTTCCTTACAAAGATAGAATAAGCCCTACAGCCTGTACCAGCCATACTTCTTTGCTTTGGAACATCTTCCCCTGTGCCAGGTTTGATGTGTACCTTTTTGTTCTTCTTGAGCACGTGGCTCACTGGCCCTCAGGCATGTCCCCAACTTTTTGAATTTCAAACCCATATGGGGGAGGGGGTGTCCTTCATCTGCAGTAGAAAAGGGGTTCGTGCACCACCTCCCTGTCTTACTCTGGGCTATGGAGTGAGACCCGCTGACCGCAGGGGATGGATGCTGGCTGTTGAAGCTGCTCTCGCTCTCTCTTTACAGGGGGAAAGTGTTGTTCCATCCGGAGCCTGTGTGAGCGAGAGAAGCTTCAACAGCCAGCATCCATCCCTTTCTTGGCAACCCCGACACCTGCGAACCATGCAGTGGGTGGACACCCTGGTACTGCTGCTCCAGGTGGGAGGCCACAGGTGTCACTTGCTCCACAACTGCCATAATGAAACCACAGCTGAAGGAAAGAAAAGCCCACTGAGGGAGCATGCCACTGAAGGGTGGGTGTGACTGAGCTGAGAATGAAAGTATAAACCAGAAAAATAAAAGAAGGGAAAAATAAAAAAAGTTAGGGAAAAATAAAAGAAGAGGCAGACACTACCCTGTCGCTTAGGCAAAGGCAAAGGAAATTATGTGCAACTGGCCTATGGCAGGAGGAAATATATTTGAAAAACTGGAGACTTCCCTGGTGGGCCAATGGCTAAGACTCCACATTCCCACTGCAGGGGGCCGAGGTTCCATCCCTGGGCAGGGAACTAGATCTCACATGCCACAACTAAACGTTTGCACACCCCAGCTAAAGATCCCATATGCCACAACTCAGACCCAGGACAGCCAAATTTACAAATTTAAAAAACTGAAAGAGAACTGGCGTGCCCTCGGGGCATAAAGTAAGAAGAAGGATGAGACTCAAAGAGGCAGAGAAAGGAAGGTTGGGACCAGACAGAGCAGGACCTAGGTTATATGAGGATTTGAGTCTGTATCGATTGAGAAATTGCTGGCATAGAGTGTCTGTCAAGGACGGGGCTGACACAATGAGATTTGTCTTTTGAAAACAGGAGGGTGGTAGCAATGGGAAAATGGATCAGAAAGGAAGAAAGTGAGACCACTGCCCACGTCCAGGAGAGAGACAATAGTAGCTTAGATCAGTGGTTCTCAAATTGAGAAATTTTACCCCTTAGAAAACACTTGGCAATGTCTGGAGACATTTTTGGTTGTTCCACTACGTGTGGAGGGATGTCATTGGTATTTAGTGGGTGAAAATCAGGGATGTTACTAAATTATGATACACAGAACCGCCCCCACAACAAAGGATTATCTGGCCTGAAATACAAATAGTGCCAAAGACCGGGAAACCCTTGCTCAGACTGTGGTGGTGGTGAAGACAGAGTACATAATGCAGAGATAATTAAGAGGCTAATATCCACAGTAATTAGTGGCTGATTATGAGGAATGAGGGAAAGATTATCTAAGATAACCCTCAGATTGCTGGCTTGCCCAAGTGGAGGAGCAGGAGTGGCATCCACCGAAACGAGAAAATTTTGGAGGAGGTGATGATCTGGTGGGAGGAGATAAGGAATTCAGCTTGAAGCCTCATAAACTGAGATGCCTTTTAAGACATCCAAAGAAGTCAAACAGCCAGTTCTCTAAGTCTACAGCTCAAGGGGGGAATCCTGAGCAGGAGACATGTATTGGAGGGGCTTTTATGAACAGAAGAGAAGGTGTGGGCATGGATGAGATTACCTAAGAAGAGAGTATAGAGTGAGAAGAAAAGAGGGCCCGGGACTACTTGTTGAGAAACTCCTGGGAGAAGATCACAAACTAGCGAAAAGCTTCTAGGAGGTGGGAACAAAACCAGGGCAAGTCACATCCCAGAAGCTTCAAAAAGGCCTGTTTCCCGCACAGCTTCTCCAACATGGAGTATCATAGATCTTTTTTGGTGGTGGTGTTACGTTCATTAGTTTGTTGTATTTTTAGATTTCATGTATCTGTGATATCAAACAGTACTTTGTTTCTCTCTGACTTATTTCACTAACCACAATGCCCTCCAAGTCCATCCATGTTGCTGCTGCTGCTGCTGCTGCTAAGTCACTTCAGTCGTGTCCGACTCTGTGTGACCCCAAAGACGGAAGCCCACCAGGCTCCCCCATCCCTGGGATTCTCCAGGCAAGAACACTGGAGTGGGTTGCCATTTCCTTCTCCAATGTGTGAAAGTGAAAAGTGAAAGTGAAGTCGCTCAGTCGTGTCCGACCCTTAGCGACCCCATGGACTGCAGCCTACCAGGCTCCTCCATCCATGGGATTTTCTAGGCAAGAGCACTGGAGTGGCTTGCCATTGCCTTCTCCGCCATGTTGCTGCACATGGCAAAATTTTGTTCTTTTTATGGGTGATATTATACACACACACACACATCACAATTTCCTTAACCATTCATCTGCTGATGGACACTGAGGTAGCTTCCATATCTTGGTTATTATAAACAGTGCTGCTATGAACATTGGGGTGCATGTATCCTTTCCAACTTAGGGGAACTGCTGTATCTTATGGTAGCTTTATTCTTAGTTTTTTTGAAGGACCTCCATACTGTTTTCCACAGTAGCTGCACCAGTTTACATTCCTATCAACAATGCATGAGGGTTCCCCTTTCTCCACATCCTCACCAACATTTGTTTTTGTGCTCTTTTTGATGATAGTCATTCATAGATAGTTTTAGCTTTGCTATTGCTCGGTTTAAAAAGTCTAATTTAAAGATATCAAAGTTTTTGGCCCAGGAAACTCTTCTCAGCTGCTGGGAAACCCTAGGGGATGTTAAGGTCAGTTATTCATCCCTTCGAGCCAGTGTTGACCCCAGGTCTGGGGGCAGCGTCAGCAGCTGTTTGTGGGTTTATGACCCTCCAGGTGCAGAGAGTCCTTCACCTTTCAGTCCTAAGCCTTGTGTTTCATTGACGCTCAGCTTTCAATGGAAAGAAGCCTTGCAATTCAGCAAGGATTTACTGAATGCCCCACTCTAGACTCTGTACAAATCCTGTTCAACAGTCCATGTCCACCAGACTTAGGGTGAATGATTGGTGCCCTTGCATACTTGTGTGTGTGTGTGCACCCACATACACACACCCAGCTTGGGACCCTCCTCCCTGGGCTCAAAGGTCTCAAAAAACAGGGGTACTGTTCTCTGAAGGCCCTTTTGTCTCATGAAGGGTTTGGCCCTACCTGCACAGGACAGAAAACTAGTGGCGCACAGGCCCTAGTTCCCAAGGACATAGTCGAGGTCTCAGCAGTTCCTTTCAAAAATTCAGGAGCCACAAAGAGGGATGATTCAACAGAAGCCTGCTTATGCATCTTGCTGAGATCATTCCAAGAGTCCTTGGGGGTCACTCAGAGGGGCCACAAGGCCACCTGCTGGTGTATTAAAAGCAGACTCCTGGGGCATGTGAATGGCTGCCTCTTTGCCACTTTTCCTATTTGGCCTCTTCCAAGAATTGCTTGGACTGAATTTTGGCCTACAAAATGCAGTGACGGAGAGCATTGCTCAGTAACTGGCGAGAATGTCCCTGGGCATAGTGAAGGCAGTTCTGCTAAACTGAGAGGGAAGGATTCTGTATTACTTTGCTCTCCTGGTCCAAGTGACCCAGGGACCAGTCTGTTTACTTGTCTCAGCCCCACCATTACAGATGTTTACAGGTGTCCTCGACGTGCCGGAAAGATGGAGCACGCCCACAGAGTGCCTAGTCTCTGCCCTGCCCTGACCCCGCTTCCCCTCTACTGAGGCTTGGGGTAACAGTGAAGGAAACTAACAGATAAGCCAAAAGGCTCTTGGCCTTGACATCAAAGAGGGCAGCAGGTAGAAGACATCACCCCCGCTCCACTCTCCTCAGGTAGGCCCGGGCGGGATCGCTAGTGGAGAGCCAAGGCCCCGCCGCGGTTCTCAAACCTCCCCGCCCCCACTCCGCATGATAGTGAACTAGAAGAGGGAAGGTGAGGAGGTGCTCGGCCAGGACCAGGGGGCGGGCCTAGGACACGGAAGCCCCGCCCCGGCCCGCCCCCGCCCCGCCTCCGCAGGAGCCCCTGGCGCTCTGGCCGCCGGCTGGCACTGCGGCAGCGCCAGTCGCCTTCCTCCGGTCGTCTGCGCACAGGTGAGGAGAGGACCCCGCGTCTGAGCCGCTGCAGAAGGAGTGGGAGCTTCGAGGGGCCGAAATCTGGGAGGGAAGGAAACGGAATCGAATTCCTCAGGGGGCCGGAGGGAGGGTCAGAAGTACGCGAGCCCCACGTCCTCGGGCCGTGGGGAGGTGATCCATGCGGCCCCCGGAGAGGTGGATGCGTCTTTAACCAAGCGCTTCTTCGGGTCCAAAGGAGCGCCGGGAGCTTGGATGCCTTGACTCTGTGGGGATTCAGTCCAGAGTGGGGCCTCCTAGATCCTGGGGCGCTGGATGCCGGGGGCCCGACATCCTCTTGCAATGGTCGCCAGCGAGCAGCGACAGATACTCGTCCTGGATCTTGAAAGGGCGACCTCGGGCTCGCAAGCCGCGAACACACAAAGAGACCTCCCTTGCTGGCGTGCTTTGAAAAACAGCCCTGCCTCAGACTGTGAATGTTGATAATAGGTTGAAGATTTGTTCTGCCCCAGGAGGTGTGTACAGGTGGGAGAATCTGCAGGAAAAGCTCGACTTCTTCGAAATTTTTTTGAATTTAAAATTTCAGCAAGTCCGTGCTTCCTTTTTGCATGGTGGGAAGTGGGGGTTGGTGAGAGATGACTCTAGAATATAAGCCCCGCTTTGGGTCTGCCTGGGAAGTTCTAGGTTCATCTGGCCCCCAGAAGGCTTTCCTTTGGAAAAAGTGAAGTGGGTTTGTGTTTTAACGCGGTGCAAGTTTTAGGAACTTAAGTCAGGGACCAAGTTCGCGCCGTCATTCTATGTTCTCTCACCTGCAGCTGGAAGGAGAGATGTTCACGGTGCTGACCCGCCAACCCTGTGAGCAAGCAGGTCAGTATCACTCAGCAGGCAGCGAGTATGATTTTGTCATATCACCGAAGAATCCCAGCTTCAGCCCACAGGCTCTTTCATCCACGTCCCCAGCAAAAGACGGTTTAACTTCTTTGGTGGGAGACTGAGTCATCACCGGGCTTTCACCACCGGCACTCAGCAGATAAAAGTAATTCTTTTTGTCAAAGCGACACAAAACAAGGACTAGCATGCTTGTTTCGCTTAAATGGTTTTTCCGGTTTGCATAATCCATTAATTTGGCCCTTGTGGTTTCCCTTACCCAGCTGTGTGTAAGGTCTGCTTTAGAATATTGTTGATTTTGTGATGAACTGTAAAGTACTTGGAGCTTGCCTCTCTTTCCATCCAAGTTACTGCTGGCCTGGCGCCTACAGCATCCCTTCCCCCACCCACCCCCACCCCCGCCCCCGTGGTCAGCGTTGTTACCACCTTTTACTGCAGGCACATGGACAGAATTTGCACACACACGCACACACACATACACACACACTTCTGAGCTTGTCCTGTCTGCCTCTGGAGCACATTTTGCAGTTGCTCCCTGTGGAAGCCTAGAAGGGTCTGGCCTCTCCACTCTTGGGAGGCACCTGGTAATTACAGTGTTTGTCCAGCCCTAATGACAGCACAGCTCTAGGCTGCAGTTCCCTAAATGAATGAGACCTGGTCCAGTCCATTTTGGTCTATGATAGGCTTTTCTGCTGGAGCAAGGGTTTGCTTAAAGTAATCACAGCTTTTTACCTGAAAACTGCTGAAGCGCAGAAGACTTAGGAGGCCAGGCTCGTGGCTGTGGTCAGGAGACTGCTTACATATCACCCCCAGTTCCGCCCCATGGATAGATGTTCTTTAGTGGTGCCCCTAAATTGGTATTCCAAACACTTTGATAGTTTAACACATTTACTGTAACATCACACATGCAGACTGACTTGTTACATTCCTTCCAAAGGACAAGTTTAACTTGGCAGATTAAACTTCTACCTTGTCTTGTATATAACTGACCTGGCATATGCACTGTTTAACAGTTGATGCAAAAATTTGCCTCTGTGGATAAACCGGTTTCTGTCTGGGTCATATCCTTTGATCTGGAATCACAGAAAAGTGAGCCAAGACCCCTTCAGAGGCTCTGAAGGTTAACTCACAGTGGCTGGCCTCCCTCCAGGTGCTATGACAAACGATTCTGCAGTGAGTAACTTGGTGTACAAGTCATTTAACACACTTGGGACCAGTTCTGTGGAATAAATTCCCAGAAGTGGGATTGTGAGGCAGATGGTATATATACTTGCAATTTTGATACATGCTGACAAATTCCCCTCCAGTTCACTCCCGGTGACAAGGTAGGAAAATTAAGGCACCTTGGACATCAGGATGTGTCTGTGGCAGTATTTATACTGCAGGGGAGTCAGGTGAGGTAGTTAAGAGTTGGCTTTTCTGAGATACTGAGACCCACTGCATGACTGACCTCCCCAAGTAATGAGCACTGTGATGAGACTGGATATTGAGGCTGAATCTAACTCTATATGGCAGTAAATACACGCTCTTTTTTCTTCCAAGAAAATATCTCCTAGAAATAATGTAAAGAATAGCTTATGATGATCTAAAAGTAGATGTTCCAGAATAGGACAGGTTCTACCCCATTGCTGTTCAATAGAACTTTCTGTGATGGTAGAAATGTTGGGTAATTACACTGTCCAATATGGTAGCCGCTTTTGATTACTGAACACTTAGAAAAGTGGCTAGTGCAACTGAGAAACTGAATGTTTAAATTTTATTTACTTTTAATTAATTTAAATACTCGGTGAGACATATTTGGATTCTCTGAATTCAGTGATCTTCCTATTATGCTAGTGTTTATCACAGTTCAGCCATTTGAGTGTCACCACTTATGTTTATGCTATAATAGTTCTACCAAGACTATTATTTTGTCAATATTTTACTTTAATGTCTTTTAAAAAATTAGGTATAAGTTATATATAGTGATAGGTAGTGGTGGTGGTGGTTAAATTGCTCAGTTGTGTCCCACTCTTTGCGACCACATGAACTGTAGTCCACCAGGCTCCTCTGTCCATGGAATTTCCCAGGCAAGAATACTGGAGTGGGTTGCCATTTCCTTCTCCAGGTGATCTTGCAACCCAGGGATCAAACTCGGGTCTCCTACATTGCAGGTGGATTCTTTATGCTGGTAAATGCAGGAGACCCACGTTTGATTCCCTTGTGGGCTTCCCTTGTGGCTCAGACGGTAAAGGATCTGCCTGCAATGTGGGAGACCTGGGTCTGACACGACTGAGTGACTTCCACTTCTTTCATATATAGTGAAATGGATAGATTTTAAGTTGTGTCCCTAAATTTGGTATTCTCACCTTCTGGAAGGATTATGTTTTTAGGAAATGGACAATTTATAAAAATATTTTTTAAGGGAAATTGTATCTAACGGAGCTGGTTTGCTGTGATTTTCAGTTCTTTTCCAAAGGACTTTGGAAAGTTTGATAAATTTTGAAAAATGCACAAACTCATATACCCCTATTTAGATATAAGAGCATTTTCATTTCCCTAGAAAGTGCCTGCCCCAAACCCCTATGCAATCACTGTTCTGATTTCTATCACCCACCTGTTTTAGAGCTTACCATAAATGGAATCATTTCAGAAAGTTTCTTTCCTTCTTTTCTTTTTTTTTTTTAAATAAATATATTTGCTACTTTATTTATGAAATTTTCATTAGCCAGCACTGGTACGTTAAGACCCAAGTAAATATTTGCTCATAATCATCTAGTTAAGAAATATTAGCTTAAATTTAATAAGTAGAAATAGTCTATTATGATACATTATATATTATCATATAATGCATATAATTATATAATTACTTAGAGGCTATATATTTAGTTGAAGACAACTCATATGCTACATTTTTTTTCTTTTGCATTTACATGTTGTGATTAAAGTATAAAATGTAAATACCAGAGATTACATGACCCCTTCGGGAGGGAACATGTGGACTAGGGTCTAGTTACTCTTGATTTGTAAAGATGTCTTTGTCTTTACCATTGACACACAGAAAATGACTGAGGTTGAATTTTTACTGGGCACCCACACATCTTAGGAATTCAGACACATTACCATTTGCTTGACAGTGTCACCAAGTACTACATTTTATAAGCATTGATTATATCTGAAATAAAATAGGAATTTCTTCTTATTTATCTGAGATTATTTTTAAATGAAATATTTTATCACCTGCTTTAATAGGAAACTCATAATTTTCAAATATACACTGAAGTAAATGTTATTGGAAATCATCTCAGGGACAACCAGTAATATGCATAACACACTTTGGGAAACACCAGAGAGCTAGACTATGCACACCCTCCTTGAAAACACTGTTTTAGTCCACTCTTTGCAGGAAAGATACTCAAATGGGTATTTGAGCCCAGTTGTAGTTCTAAATGTTTGGGTCTCACTAAAGCCAGAGGAAGTGACTTATGCATGCAGCTAAGCACCCAGGTAAGCACCCGATTCACAGATTCTACGAAGAAGGCCAGGGCCCTGTTCCTGATTCCCTCTCATGTGTCTTCTGGGTTTCCTCATTTTAGGCCTCAAGGTCCTCTCCCGAACGCCAGCCATCGTTGCCTTGGCGGTCTTGTTCTTGAGCATTGTGGTACTTATGGCTATCACACTCATCCAGACACACCAGAAAGAGGTCCTCTTTCCAGGACCAAAGGTAGGTGTGAAGGGGTTAGCACTGAAGGGAAGAAATGGGCTCTGACATCAATGACTCTCAAGCTATGAGTTAGAAGAGAAGGAAATTCTTGCCCTTCCTCACCTCCAGCTGGAGCCAGGGAAAGGTGGGGTAAGACCCAGGGAGAAAAACTGGACATGCTAGGTTTGTGGTGTTTGAGGTGACAGATTGATAGTGGTGACACCTTCTCCTAGGATGATGTGGTCTTGCTTTGACTCCTGACTGCTGGAACCAAAGCCAGACTTTGTTGCCAAGAATTATGGATGACTACCAAAGATTTACCAGCTTGTCAGTCTCCCCAGATGACCCAACCCTGCTCATGAGCAGAAACCAGGAGACCCAGGCTCTTCTTCTGGCCTAGCCTGGGTAAACAAAATCAAGGACCTGAAAAGTCTCCTTGATCTGTGCTGTGCTACCTCTCTTGAGTCTAGAAGTATGCCATGATCCCTCTGACTCCTCCCCCCACCGAAATAACTCAGGAAATTATGCTAAGTTCCAGAGACCTCTCTCAGCCCTTGATAAAACCATCCCCAAATGGATGGACTCTGGTAGACAGAATTGTATGCAGCCCTCTGTCTTGGCTGTAAGGGTGACAGGAGGTGATCCCCTGAGGGACTGTCGAGTGAAAGGTGAAGAGAATCAGTGAGTCCTTCAATTAAATTGAGTAGAAGTCAGCAATGGAGAAGGCAACGGCAAGCCACTCCAGTACTCTTGCCTAGAAAATCCCATGGACGGAGGAGCCTGGTAGGCTGCAGTCCATGCGGTTGCTACGAGTCAGACATGACTGAGCGACTTCACTTTCCCTTTTCACTTTCACACATTGGAGAAGGAAATGGCAACCCACTCCAGTGTTCTTGCCTGGAGAATCCCAGGGACGGGGGAGCCTGATGGGCTGCCGTCTATGGGGTCACACAGAGTCGGACACGACTGAAGTGACTTAGCAGCAGCAGCAGCAGCAGAAGTCAGCAAACTTCCTCCGTAAAGAGTCAGACAGTACATATTTTAGGTTTTGAGAACGATTTATAGTCTCTATTGCATATCTTCTTTTCTTTTTGTCTTCTTATGACTCTTTAAAGCTATGAAAACCACTCGTAGATGGAGGGCCATAGGAACCATGTTATTTGAACCTCTTTTAGTATTTATCTTTGACCTTGGGTCTTTTCTATATCTTCCTGCTGTTAGGGACTGTTCATAGGCTATATTTGATATAGAGGTTTTTAAAAGATAAAAAGAACCATTTTTGCCTTGACTCTGTGGGTGAATTTGATCTACTATCCAGAGTCCACTTTGCTAAAGGAGCAGAGAAAAACCTGTTTCTTTCTTTCTGTCTGTCTGCCTTTAGATTAATTAAATTTTTTCTGGCTGCAAAAAGAAGCTTGTGGGATCTTAATTCCCCAACTAAGGATCCAACCCAGGGCCCCAGCAGTAAGAATGCCAAGTCCTAACCACTGGACTGCCAGAGAATTTCCTAAAATCTTTTCTAGATAATAGAATTTTGTTATTTTCTATTTTACTTAAGAATCTCAGCCTCCCATGAATAACATGAATAAAAAAGAAAAGTAAAAGCCTCATGCAGCTGTCCAGTGGTGAGAGGAAAACAAATTATCTGGCTGTCCAAAGACATTAGCTAAGGCCTAGAGAAGCTGTTTTCCCAAGCTCCAGACACTGCCTTCTTCTATAGACTATATAATCAGGAGTGCAACTACAGGAAATACCATCTCCTTACTCTTTGTAAATTGCTAGTCAGTTGAGTGAGCATTTTCCCCTGAATTATCTCACTGAAATCTTGTGCCAGCTATGGAAGATGGTCAAGCCCTGTCACCACCATTTTGCAAGTAAGGAAACATAGGTTTGCTCAGTGGATGGTGGGACCATAACTGAAACCTGAACATTCCTTTGCCCACCGCCAGGGCTCTCTTCATTTACTTCCAACTGCTCCTTGATCCTAAGTTCTGAACAGGGAGCCCAGGAGGAGATACTGGCCTCTGGTAGGAAAACGTTCTCCTTTGCACGGGAGGGGAGGAGGGGAGGATGGGCACAGAGACAGGAAGGTGCTGAATTGCAGGAGTGACCTGGGGGGCACGTAACCATTCTTAGACCCTAGTACCACCCTGTGCATGCATGCTCAGTCGCTTCAGTCGTGTCTGACTCTGCGACCCTATGGGGAGAACCCCACCAGGCTCCTCTGTCCATGGAATTTCCCAGGCAAGAATACTGGAGTGGGGTTCCATTTCCTCCTTTAGGGGATCTTCCCAACCCAGAGATTGCACCCATATCTCTTACATCTCCTGCATTGGCAGGCAGGTTCTTTACCACTAACGCCACTTGGGAAGCCCAGTACCGCCCTTAGACCCCATAAATCAAAGGAACCAGCTCTAGCTGCACTCCAGGTACACCTCTCCATGGGACAAGGGAATGTGCCCACCAAGAGTCATGCTTCCCCTTCTAAAACATGCTGGGGACCCCAGAATCCAGGGTCTCTGTGGGCCTTCCCCTGAGAGCAGGCCTCACCACTGATCTGAGGGGTGGCAAAGGGGCAGCTGCTTGCAGGGAGAGTAGACAGAGCATGGGCATGGTCTATAGTCTGAGCTAGCCCACCTTCTACAGTCAACATACATGTGCATGAGGCTGTTCACACTGTGGATTTGCCTGTGGATGAGAAGAAGACAGGCGGGGGGTGGGGGCGGGGGGGCAGGACAGGGCAGAAGTCTTCCTTTATGAAAAAGTGTCCCTGGGCCCTTCAAACATGAGGGATAGGCTGGTTAAGACAGTTGTTTGGGGAGATGAGAGGTAAGTTCAAACTGGAGGGACATGGAGGAATTAGAGACCTGAAGAGTAAACTGAGTAGAGAAAAGTGGGTCCCAGAGCAGTATGGAGGGCGCTGTTGAAGGAGACCATGTTTAGTTCCATTGTTCAGAGGGGTTTCCCTAGTCAAAGATGCCTGTGCAAGACAGTCAGAAGTGAGACAGAAGGGAAGGCAGTCAGTGGAGGGGCTGATACCCAGCAGGTTACCACTGTGGGCAGCTGGGGCTGCCCTGGGAGCCAGTGCAGAACTCACCTCAGGGATGAAATCTGTCACGGGCATACGGAACACCTGCCTCACAGTCATCTGAGTCCAGGGCGTATTTACACACCAGCTTCCATTAGTCATCAGTTGAGGGCTGCTCCCTAGGGGACATAAGCTCTCTAGTATTTCTGGCATACTGTGAGCTCAGGTAGGCTGGGCCAATGGAGACAACCTTCAGGCAGGTAGAAAGTGCATAATTGGACATCACAGGGGTGAGGTCTGAGAGCTTGTGGGCGGGGAACCCTCAGTGACTGTCACCCTGTAGATAGATTATTTTCATTCCCGTTTTGAAAATGAGAAAACAGAGGAACAGAAAGGGCAAATAGCTTCTAGCGATTACACAGATTAGAAGTAACATAATTGGCATAGAGGGGCTTCCCTGGTGGCTTAGAGGTTAAAGCGTCTGCCTGCAATGCGGGAGACCTGGGTTCGATCTCTGGGTCAGGAAGATCCCCTGGAGAAGGAAATGGCAACCCACTCCACTTGCCTGGGAAATCCCATGGATGGAGGAGCCTGGTGGGCTACAGTCCACGGGGTCGCAAAGAGTCGGATATGACTGAGCGACTTCACACACACAATTGGCATAGAAGGAAGAAAAAAGCAGAGAACAATGGCCTTAGGCAAGAGTTTGGAAGGATCTGTATGTATATCCTCATTAGCAGACACAGTTCAGAGAGGGGATTTTTAATTTTTCAGCCCCGGCCGTAGGAGAATGAGTTGTATGACATCAGAATATTGGCTCAGGGGCGCATCCTGTTTCACTGAGAGAGTTAGGTGTGAGAAAAGACAGATGTTGTGGGCCAGCTGAAGTGGAGTGGAATGACAGCTTGGAAGGGGGCCCTTCACATGCAGCTTTTCTCAGGCTGTCCAGAGACCTGTCCTTCTGTTGTGCAATGTGTGCTGGGGGTGGGAAGGGCAGTGTGGAGGTGGAGGCAGTGAATATTTAAAAAAATGAAAAAAATATATAAGTTTTTCATTGTCTGTGTTTTCATACCTTGCCTTATCTTGCTTTTGTGTGCAGCTGGTGGTTCTGAGGGGCCAGCTCCACGGTGGTCTGCCTATATAGGTGGCCCTGGAATGTTCCTCAAGACATGAGAGGTCAAGATATCTGGCTATTAAATCCAATGTTGGCCCACCTGACCTTGTTTTATCTGAGTGTTCCGTTCAGTTCAGTGGCTCAGTCGTGTCGAAATCTTTGCGACCCCATGGACCACAGCATGCCAGGCCTCCCTGTCCATCACTAACTCCCAGAGTTCACCCAAACTCATGTCCATTGAGTCAGTGATGCCATCCAACCATCTCACCCTCTGTCATCCCCTTCTCCTCCCACCTTCAATCTTTCCCAGCATCAGGGTCTTTTCAAATGAGTCAACTCTTTGCATCCGGTGGCCAAAGTATTGGAGTTTCAGCTTCAACATCAGTCCTTCCAATGAACACTCAGGACTGATCTCATACAGTGGAACTATTGAAACTTAGGCAAAGATGGAAATATCCCCAGTCCCTTTATCATTGATACTGGTTTGACCTGCTCTATCAGCTTGAAGAGTAAACATGACAATGTTGCCTTTGTTTTTCACCTACCCTGCCACTTTATTATCATTAAGTCTGATAGCTTCCTCTTGAGGTTTTACCCTCCCAACCCTGTCACAGTTGCTTAGAAGCCCTGAAGCCTCTCAATCCCATCTGATCAATATCCCAGTGCCACTGCCACTGCCGCTTGCACCCACATGGTGTCACTGTTGAAGAAGGGCATGTAGAATCCCAGGTTTCAGGGACACTGTTTTTCTGCCATGACCTGCTCAGGTCACATTAGAGCCCAGGGTGGGTCACACAACTCTCCAAAGCACAACAACTGGACCGGGCTGTGTTAAAACCATTTCCTTCTAACCCTCATCCATTCTCAGTCATCAGCCTGGGTATCAGGTGCCCTGTGGCCCACCTTGGTTTACCTCTTGGAAAACAAGAATTGGGTAATTGGTTTCTTCCTTTCTAGAAAGCCCTGGCTCCTTATTCACATTGGTCATTCTCCTCTCCACCCAGATCTGCACACCACTTAACTAAGAGTTTGCTTTCAAGGGGCTTTTGTCTGAACAAAGTCTGCCATACCATACCAGGCACCTTCTTACTAATCAGTCACCCTGTTAAGACTTGTTTTTCTTCAACAAATATCATATATTAATGCATCTCTATGGAATCTAGAAAGATGGTACTGACGAACCTATTTGCAGGGCAGCAGTGGAGATGCAGACATAGAGAACAGATTTGTGAACGCAGAGTGGGAAGGAGAGGGTGGGACGAATGGAGAGACTAGCATGGAAACATATACACTGCCATATGTGAAATAGACAGCCAGTGGGAATTTGCTGTATGACTCAGGGAACTCAAACTGGGGCTCTGTGACAACCTAGAGGGGTGGGGTAGGGTGGGGTGGGGTGGGGTGGGAGGTGGGAGGGAGGTTCAAGAGGGAGGGAACATATATATACCTATGGGTGATGTATGGCAGAAATCAATACAATATTGTAAAGCAATTATCCTTCAATTAAAAATACATTTTAAAAAAGACTTGTTTTTCTTGGAACTCAGGGAAAGTACAGGGGCTATGAGTACAGGTTTGAGAGTCAGACCCCAGCTTGATCCCAAGTCTGTGACCTTGGCTAATTATTTAACCTCTGTAAGCCTCAGTTTTCCCATCTGTCAAGTGGGGATGATGATAACACCTGCCTTATAAAAGAGACACTAAGGCCCTTTCTGCAATGCCTGACATAAGGATTCAGCAAATGTTTATTACTATCCCTGTTCTTATTATAGTAAGAGTACTGATGATGGTGATGATGATAAACACATCTAAGAAAGCTGATCATATGATCTTTGCTTTTGCTTTTCCTAGAAGCTCACACAGTCCATGACCACGGGTTAATACAGAAGACTGTTTCTTTTCGGTTGACCCACTGAGTGTGTCTTTAGTTCTGCATCAGGCCATGTTTGTTTTTTTTTCTGACAGTGCATTAAACAGAGGGTGACTTGCTGCTTTTCACCCAAACATCACCCACTTCGTTGAACTGAATAAAATTCATTCTCCTCTTACACCTTTCTCCATGGAACCACATTGAGTTGCACTGATCTAGGCAAATGAACTCTGCTGCTGCTGCTGCTAAGTCACTTCAGTCGTGTCTGACTCTGTGTGACCCCATAGACGGAAGCCCACCAGGCTCCCCCATCCCTGGGATTCTCCAGGCAAGAACACTGGAGTGGGTTGCCATTTCCTTCTCCAATATGTGAAAGTGAAAAGTGAAGGTGAAGTCGCTCAGTTGTGTCCGACCCTTAGCGACCCCACGGACTGCAGCCTACCAGGCTCCTCCATCCATGGGATTTTCCAGGCCAGAGTACTGGAGTGGCTTGCCATTGCCTTCTCTGAAATGAACTCTGAAAACTGGTTAAAAACCAATTTTTCCACTTTTTAAAATGCCAGTGAAAGATGGTGGGGTGGGGGTGGATTGTGTTAGTGAGAAGTAGCCCTGGGCCTCAAGGCTGCCCTGTCAGTATATCAGCAGGTGCCCAAGGGGCCGCCATTTCTGCAAATCTCAGAGCAAAGTCTCTGGCTGCACCCACTGTGGTAAAAACTAAATTCCATTTTTCTGGAGTTACAAATGAAAATGGACATTCTTCTTTATTTCTGATCTTGGCCCAGGAACCCTAAGCCTTCTTCATAAAGGGTTGGACTAAAGAAGATTTGGGGATAGACAGTATGGTATCCTCTGGAGTGGTTGCCTTCTTATGCTCGCTCTCCTCTTATCAGTACCTGGCCTGGAGGGGCCAGTGGACGGGTAATGAGCAGGTTGGCAGCAGAGGGAAGGAAAGAAAGCACTGACATGGAGGCTCAGACCTCTGGAGTGCCTGATTTCCTTCAGTTTCAACCTGTAGTTTAATCTCATGGGGAGCCTCTGCCTGGAACAGATTGTGAACAATGCCTCCCTTGTTCGCCATAGAGGGGTGTCATGTCAGGATCCCAAGCAACACGCGTCATCAGACTGAAGAGGCTGTTCAAGTTCAAATACCAGTGTACACAGGGTGTTCTAAATCTTAATAGAATGGAGGAGCTGGAGTAACATTTTTTTATTTGCTCCTATTTCAAATGAAGCAAGTGTTCATGGCAGAAAGTTTAGAATCAGGGAATTGGATAAATGAATTACTGTACATCTCATAATCAATGTGATGAATGTCTTAAAAATCATGATGTCAGTATTTTTACTGATAGGGAAAAATGTTCTTGATATACTTTTTTAGTAAGAAAAGAGCATTGGAGAAGCTTCTGTGTAGTAGAATCCTGTGTTGATTTAAAAACATATGAAACATAAGTGTATATGTAGTTGTACGCACAGAAGACCACTGGAAAAGATATATAACAAGGTGTTAAAACAGTAGTTGGGTTTGAGGAGTGTTATTCACTTTCCTTTCTTCTTTTTCTTGCTGTGTAATTTTATTTACTTTGCTTACTGGTTTTTCTATGTAGTCTGTATTTATTGAACAGCTAGTAAGCATCAGGCAGATGGTCTCCTATTTACTTCCGAAAGGAAGCTGTCTGAAGATGATGGAATCCAGAGAGGTTAGGTCTCTTACACAATATCGGAAAAGTAGGAATCCATCCGATTTGACCTGCCTCCAGAACCCAACGTCATCTTCCTCTCTGAGATAGGCTAGGCTAAGTCAGTGGCAGAGGAATTGGGGAAAAGCTGCCACCCAGAAGCCTCTGATGCCCTGGGCTGACTCCAGCCCAACCAGATACTGACCTAGGTCAGCATAACTCATTCCCATGCCCCTTGGCTGCTACTGCATGCTCCATCCTGGGCAGGCCTGGTCCAGGGCCTGGGCTGGGCCACACCTTCAAGCACGGCTCTCTGGTAACTGCCTCAAGCTCGGTGAGATGGCTGGCAATACCCTCCTGTCCATTCTTCCACACATGAGTCACCAAAGTGAGATGATATATCAACAATCTTTTGTATTTTGGTTTTTTCCTCCTTAAGTACTTCCTACCCTGGTTTCCTATTGGTTGCTTATTCCTGGACGTTTGGAGAAGAAACGATAGCAGGTGACTGACGATTCATTTTCCTCCTGAGACCCAGGTGGCTTCTGACCTCCCCCACCTCCACCCTTCAGAATCTGGATGGAGAGAAATCAGGAGATTGTCTTTGCATGCACAGCCCTTGGGGTACTCGTCTTTAACCTTGGCTGCATATCAGAATCACCACGGGAGCTCTAAGAACTGTTTGTGCCTGGGTCGACTGACAGAGATTCTGATTTAATGAGTCTCGGGTGTAGCCTTGGCATTGGGAGCTTCAAAAGCTCCCTAAGTGATTCCACTGTGAGCCAAGACTCACTGTGGCCTAGAACACCTGACCCACTTCCGCCCCACCCCTCCCTCCAGTCTACAGACACAAAGTTGGTTTGGAGACAATAGTTTTTTCTTCTTGGTCAGGTTCTATATAAAGGAAGTGGTGTGGGTTAAACTCTTGGGATGACTCAGGGTTCTCTGGGAAAAGGGGTCCTCAGAGAGGCTGAGCCTGTAATTAACTCTCCGTCCTCCCTTTTATTCAGTATGGAATTGTACTTGATGCCGGGTCTTCCAGAACCACAATCTACGTGTATCAATGGCCAGCAGAGAAGGCGAATAATACTGGAGTGGTCAGTCAAACCTTCAAATGCAACGTGAAAGGTAAGGCCCAAGGGAAGAAGGGAGAGTCCGAATGTCCTTTGGAGGCCTGCAGGGGTCCTGAAATACTGCCTGGAGGCGAGGAGTGAGCACTGGGCTGGGTGTCAGGGAAATATGAGACCTCTTGTTAGTGCTGCTACTCTTCAGTACAGTGACTTTAGGCTAGTCCCTTCCCTTCTCTGGATTTCAGATTTCTCATATGTAAAATGGGAGGTGGGGGGGTCAAGAACTGTGAATGGTGTGATACAGATGCTGGTGAAAGACCCAAAACTCCTGTCAGAAACAAAGGAGGGTTTATTACTCACACAAATGCCCAAGGATCAGCACTTTCTTGTCCTGGTTCTCTGGGCCCCAATTTGCACAGGGTGACGTAGAGAGCGCCAGATGGTACCTGCTTGCACAGGGGGTTATATTACCAAAAGGGAACCCTGAGATTAGAGAACCTGAAAGATTTATAATGGGCGCCTGCCTTGCTCTGGAGGGAAACACTATCTGTATCTTCTTAGCCTGTTCATTATGCAAATATCCCTGAACAGATAGTCCAGAACAACCGCAGTGAGTGCCTCTGCTCATAAGACATGCAGAAATGCGAGAAACTCATGGAAACTTATACTCCAATAGGAAAATTATGTTCCAGTTGGCTGTGTATGGTGGGAGGGGAGGGTAAAAAGAGATAGAGATGGACCATCTGTAAACAAACAGGCTTGTGTGGCTCTGTTCCAGTAAAGCTTTCTTTATGGACCCTGAAATTTTGAATTTCAAATAATTCTCAAATGTCACAAAATATTATTTAAAAAAATGTTCAACACCATCTAAAAGTAATGCACGAATATCTCAGTTCATAGTCTGTATAAAAGAAGGTGGTGAACTGTATATGGCTAGGAAGCTGCCGACTCTGAAACAGAACGTTATCAGTGTCTTTAATGACCCTCCATGCGCTTCCTGCTTCCTCCACAATATATCCTGAGTGTTATGTTGACTATTTACTTGTTTTTTTTTTATAGTTTTGTCCTTATGCATTTAGTTTTTCCTGGTTTTGGAAATGGAATCAAGCGCATATTTATACAATCGGAAGCAAACACTTATTCTGTAATTTGCTTTGTTCACTACCACTCGGTTTTTAAAATCCATCTATGTTGCTATGAGTACCTGGTTCATTTTTCCCTGTTGAGGGATATTTGTATTTCCCTGGTTACTAATAAGGTTAAGTATCTTTTTATATATTTATGACTATTTCTGTTTCTGTGAAATGCCTGTTCATGTCTTTTGCTCATTTTTCTACTGAATTGCTTGACATTTTCCTATTGAGTTGTGAATTCTTTGTCTATATTCCAAATATGAATGCTTTGCTATATTATTATTATATTGTTGCTAATATCTCTCACAGTTTATGGTTTGTCTTTTTAGTTTTTCATGATGTCTTTTGACGAATTAAAGTTCTCAATTTTTACGAAGGTACAGTTATCAGTCTTCTCCCTTTTCGTTTGTTCTTTTGTATGTTTTATTTAAGAAATCCTTCCCTAACTTGAAGTCATAAAGATATTTTTCGATCAAAAGTTTTGGACTTCCCTGGCAGTCCAGTGGTTAAGGCTCCACACTTCCACTGCAGGGGTCACAGGTTCAGGCCATGTGGCACAATCAAAACAAAAATGTTTTATAAATTTGCCTTTTACAATTAAGTCTTTAGGCCACATAATCAAGCCCAGTTAGTGAGTGTATATGTATGTGCCACCCTCTTTAGAGCACTGTGATGTTTGACTTGGCCTGGATCTTCCCAACCAGTGGACAGGATAGGTTACAGGGATACCCTCAGCCTAGAGGATGAGTTAGACTCTGGGCCAGTCATCCCAAGCAACTTCCTTCATTTCCCTCAATGAGCTGCTCAAGTAGAATACTCTCTTGCAGATCGTGGTATAGAAAATGTTGGGAAGCAGAATTAGTCTTTCCTGTAGAGAGATCAGGAGTTGTCTCTGGATAACCAGGGTACATTCTGATCATCTGCCCTTCCATGGAGGACAGCCAGGAGCTCGCCAACCCCGGGACATAGGTGTCACAGTTAGGGTCTCAAGAAGCAGATGTGCAGACAGAGGCTGGGGTGCAAGGGAGTGATGAGTGATCCACAGCTGTGGAAAGGAGGCAGAAAGAGGAGGATTGCATGCACAGAAAGAGAAGTCAGATTGCAACTCAGGTGTAGCAGAGCTCCAGGCAATTAGAGGTGTCCTGCACTGGGTATAAATGGTCGGAAATGACTGGATGGTGATTCCTCCTGTCACTGTCAGTTACTGGATGTTGCTAGCTTGGGAAGAAGATGTTGACCAAGACAGTTTTCTGCAGCTAAAGAAAACCCTGAAGGAACTAACATCTGAACACTGAGCCTTTATTTGAAGGGGCATCTGTGTGGCACTTCTCTTGCCTCCTCACAATAGGGAACTTCCCTGTCTTCTGAGCACAGCTTGCATCATTACCTGCAGTTCAGCAGCAGCAGCCTTTCTGAAACTTCAGCTAGAGATCCCATCTCTGTTCTCCTAACTTCTGAGCTATTTCTTCACTCTGAAGCATGAAACAGGATGCTTTTTTAGAAAAGATAGACCAGCGACTCCAAGCAGAGATGATAATGTGGGAGAGTGATTAAGACATCACCCTCAACCCTACTATGAAAGCTCTGGAAACTTATCTGAGCTCTCTGCATCTTGACTCCCTCATCGCTAAAATAAAAAGCATAACAACAGTAATACCCACCCCACAGGAATGGTTTGGATTAAATGTCATAATATGTATAAAGCAGGTCCATGGGATTTTTCAGGCAAGAATACTGGAGTGGGTTGCCATTTCTTCCTTCAGGGGATCTTCCCGAGAGCCTGGCGGGCTACAGTCCATGAGGTCACAAAGAGTCAGACACAACTTAGCAACTGAGCACCAGCACGTATAAAGCAGGTAGCAAAGACCTGGCATACAGTAGACACTCAATAATTGTTAGCTATTAATTATGTGGCACCACACTTTAGAATTCCCAGTGGATATTCTTGCTAAAAGGCTGTTCTAACATAGTTGTAAGATCTGCCTCTAGCCTTGGGATAGCAGTTCAGCCAAGTCAGTCGTGATGGGCTCAAACTGCAAGAAGAGGTGGCACTTTCGTGGGGAGGGACCCAGGCAGTCTCTCAGGGGCAGGGGCCCTTGGCCCACCCTGAATGTGATTTAGGGGAGGGGCAGGGTCATGGAGCCCACACCACATCCATAAATGGATCTTCTCTTTGATCACAGTAGCCTCAGGGATCCATATATACTCGGAATGACCAGAAGACCACAAACTACAGCTCAAATAACAGAGCTGAAGTTTGGCAAGTGTCACCCACTGGAAGACAAGTGGCTTTGCCAAGCATAATTTGGGTTTCTAGTTTCTCAGTTGCAGATTTCCCCAGGACTCCCCTGCCGTGGCCAGTGTGAGGGAGTGGTGAATGTTTGCTTGCCTAGCAGTGTTTCCTGAATGCCCAGGGCCTTAGAAATATCTTTCTCAGGGCGTTCGTGGTGGGCGTCATCCTCAGGTGCTGCTGTTTTCTATAAGCTCAGTGGGTGCTGCCTTAGCTCCTGGTCGCCATGCCGGTGTCTGTTACTCTGGCTGCTTATTTTAAAGCCATTCTCTGAGGGTCACTGGTTCCTTGCCTGTCCCTCATCTCTTGTGCAGGATGCACTGCTCAGGCTTCCTGCTGCCTTCTCTCAGAGGTGACAGTCATGCTTTCCCTTTACACCAGCAGTTAAAAATTTTTTTCAACTCCACTGAGACTAGACTTAACCATCTCCATTGAAATACCTTAAAAAGTTGCTCTAGGGACCAGGTCACTATAGTGTTGAAAACCATCTTTTGCTCAGAACATGTCTTTTGCTCCTGTCCCACCTCAAGTAAGTCTTATGCCAGCTGTCCAACCCTCTCTTCTCAGATTGGAATACCAGTTTTAGCTCTTTCGTTGGAGTTTCCCAGTATTCCATGAGCCTGTGAACCCAATCTCCTTTTGCCTCTGGGAGGCTTAAGGGAACATTATGAAAACAGGTCCCTGAAGGACATGCTCAAATATCCCACATTTCAACATTCTAGCAAGGCTCCTAACCAGTCCCCATCAGAGATCAGCTCTCGCAGAAATATATTTTGTTTGCTCTAGACTGAACTACACAATCCCCTTCCTATAGTGTGGTGGGCTGATCTGAAAATCTCACTGATTGATTGATTTATATATTTAATAAATATTTATTTGGGTGCGTGCTATTTGCCAATAATTGTTCTTGACACTGGGAATTCTAAAATAACCAAAATGTACGAAGTCTCTACTGTTACAGAACTTACAGTCTAATGAAGGAGAGACAGCAAATAAATGGGTGTATGATGTCAGTCAGAAATGCTGTGAAGAGAAACTAAGCCAGCTAGGTGGATAGAGAGTAATCATGCGATTTCATGGGAGAGCAAAGAAGGTGACAGCTCAGCAAAGACCAAAGTGAGATGAGAGGGTGAGCCATGCACATGTTTGAGGAATGTGCTAGCAGAGGACATGGCAAGAGAAAAGACCACGGGTGGCAGCGGCTCAGCATTTTCTAGGAAAAGCAAAGGGGCCAGTGTGACTGGAGCAGAAATGCCAGCTCAGGGAGAACCTTGAGATGCAGTAAGGGGTTTGACTTCTACTCAAATGAATTTTGTTCAAAGTATATTGGGAAGCCATTAGGAGATTCTGACCAGGGAGCTAACATGAGATGACATCATTTTAACAGATCACTCTGTCAATGTACAACATGTAGTCAGGAGACTAAGATTAGAGGCAGGGAAACCAGGGTTACTAGAGCAGTGCAAGTGGGAGGTGATGTTTGGGTGGTCTAGCCTAGACTCGTGCTTCTCAACGTAGGGCAATTTTGCCCCCCAGGGAACATTTGTCAATATCTGGAGACATTATTTTTTTAATTATTTTTATTTAATGAATTTATTTGGCTGCACCAGGTCTTAGTTGTGGCATATGGGATCTTAGTTCTCTGACTAGGGATCGAACCCAGGCCCCCTGCATTGGGAGCATGGAGTCAGCCACTGGACCACCAGGGAAGTCCCTCTGGGGACATTTTTGGTTTTCACAACTGGGATTTGTGGTGCTGCTGGCATCTAGTGGTAGAGAACAAGGATGCTGCTAACCATTGCACGACTTGCAGAACAGTCCCCACAGCAAAGAACGATCCAGCCCAAAAGGTCAGTAGTGCGGAGGCTGAGAAACACTGATTGAGAATGGTTCTGGGGAAGGAGTGAGAAGTGCTGAGATTTGGCGGTATTTTGGAAGTAGAGCCAACAACATTTTATGATCATTTTAATGTATGGCATCCTGGCTGATTGTACCTGAGCATCAGTTCTGACCTGAGTGACTGTGTGCATGAAGGTACTGTCTCCTGAGAGGGGGCAACACTGAGGGTTGGGGCTATGGCATGGATTAAGGAATCTGGTTTTGAATATATTAAGTTGGAAGTGCCAATAAATCATCTAAGTCAGCGGACAGCAAACTTTTTCTGCAAAGAGCAAGAGGATAAATATTTTTCATTTGTTGGCCACGTGATCTCTGTTGTAACCATTTAACTCTCCTCCTTTAGCATGAAAGCAGCCATAGGCCATCTGGAGACAAATTAGCATGTATGTATTTCAAGAAGACTTTATTAATGGACACTTGTATATGCCTAATGGGATATACCCTAAGGACAAAAAGAACTTCAAAAAAATTTAAATTGTTTTCAATAATCCTCCAACTGGTGGTAGTGCTGGTATTGTCATCGTCATACTGAGACTGTTGCTTGTGGATTGTGAAAGAAAGCAAATGAGTTATTAAGTTGGAGTGGCTGGGGAACAGGATTTTTAGCATAGGAAACGGAAGATAAAGATACAAGATCAGTGAATTCAAGGGAAAAATTGAAGTTCTGAATTAGAAATACCACTAAGAATTCATGACATGTTTTCTCTTGAAATCTGTCTTCTGGAAAGGCTTGCAATGAGCACCCTAACTTCTAAATTTTGGATACTAGATACCATTACTCAATAAAAGAAATCAGGATTTCTTGGAGAAATGGCAGATTCCAGATCTGGGGCAGGAAGTATATAGGTCATTGATACATCTCATCTTATCAGAAAGCAGAGAAGTTCTTAAAGGTTTCTGGGATAATGTCAAAAGGACTCAGCTGCCAAAGTGAAGAAAGCCCCACTGGATAAAGATGGGCCATCAATAAGAATAATAACTGCAATATCACATATCAAACATATCTGTAGATTCATAAGCCCTTAAAGATATTAAACAAACAAAATCCCTCATTGGTTAAGTCAAGAAGATACTGGAGATGTCATGTGGCATGTGGGATACTGGTTCCCCAACCAGGGACTGAACCTCCGCCCCCTACATTGGAAGCATGGAGTCAACCACTGGACTGCCAAGGAAGTCTACAATCAATATTTTTTAAGCTGGTAAATAAAGGGAAAGAATCAAGCACATATCTATCCAGCCTTCCCTGTACAAACTGTACTATAGGGTAACCAAGTAGTTAATGATGGAGAAGTTTTCTTCTTTTAAAAGCATTTTAGATAAAAAGTGAAACAAGAATGATGGAAATAAAATATCACCATTTCACAAACCCTAATGGGCTAATGGATCTAAGCAATGATCATTGATGCCTATTAATAGCACAAGGAGAGAAACAACCAGATGCTTGTGCCTCTTATTGGAAATGCACATCCCTACAAATTACTCTTTCTGAAGAAGTTCAGACCTGAATCTGATTAAGCCTCTGTGTTCAGTTACCAATTTATAGAAAACACTGAAACCAAAAAACATATTAAATGAACCATGGAGATGCAGTCAGCAAATTCTAGACTTTAGGAAACTATAGGACAAATGAGATTGCAAGGGAAAAAGTCTTTAATTACAAAGAAAAATTAGAAAGAGAGGGTAGAATCTATATATTAAAGGATACTTAAAAGACATGGCAACCAATTATAATGGATGGAATTTATTTGGGCCCTAGTTCAAACAAATTAGAGAGAGGTAGAGGGAGAGAAAAAAACATGAATATGGGGGAAATGTGAATCTTAATTAGATATTTAATTATATTAAGTGATTATTTTTTAAACTTTTAGATAGACTAATGAGACTATGGTTACGTTTCTTTAAAAGACGTCTTATCTTTTAATGATACATACTGAAATATTTATAGAATGAAATGATATCATGTCTGCAGTTTGCTTCATGGGGAGAGAATGGGAGAGTGCAGATGGGGCAAGATTGATCACTGTTAAAAATGGAAGATGGGTGCATGGGTTTGTTATACTCTTCTCTCTACTATTATTTATATTTGAAATTTCCATAATGAGAACCTTTTTTCAAAGCAGGTCTCAGCTCATTGTTTTTTGCCTTTGTAATTCTTTCCTTCTACATTTTGGGAACTGACTCATCTGTGTGGCCACATGGAACTTAGCACATACACTGTTTTCAATCCCCTACCAAAACCCATTAATTTCCAGGGCTGATTTTCTTTATTTAAAAGTTGTATGGCTCTTGTTGGTTCCTGGGAATGCTAAGAAGTGATGAATGCTTGCTCTTCAGGCTCTGGGATCTCCAACTATGCGGAAAACCCCCAAGATGCCCCCAAAGCCTTTGAGGATTGCATGCAAAAAGTCAAGGGGCACATTCCAGGCAATCTCCATGGGTCCACCTGCGTTTACCTGGGGGCCACAGCTGGGATGCGATTACTGAGGTAAGAGCTCGAATGGCACAGAGGAGCCATTGAACTAACACAGTCAGGAATGTGTTGAACCTTTCCAATAATATAACTGTATTTCTGGGAAAGAAGTCCATATTCTGCCATAAATTTAGGCTTTAAAAGTTGGGAAACTTTTAGTCTTAATACACAGAAAGAAACAGTTCTTTCTATATTTGATTCCCTTCCCCATGGTGATTTTATTGAGAACTCTGGGAAAAAAGGAAAGTAACACGAAATCTAGTCATGGGATGTACCTTTAGTTTTCTTGAAAAGGAGAAACTGTTTTTGACCACCAGGGGTTTTCCTGGTGGCTCAGTGGTAAAGAATCAGCCTGCCAGTGCAGGAGACTCAGGTTTGATCCCTGATCTGGGGAGGTCCCCTGGAGAAGGGCATAGCAACCCCCTCCAGTATTCTTGGAAATTCCACGGACAGAGGAGCATGGCAGGCTACAGTCCAATGGGTCATGAAAGAGTCGAACACAACTGAGCGACTAAATAACAATTTTAATACTTGTGCACAACCAGTTCCACTAAATGTAAGCCACTATACTACTAAGCTAGACCACATACAAGATGTCACCAAAATATCTGCTTTTAAATAATGGGAATTCTGCTCCTTGCCCCAAAGCCTTTGGAGTTACTATAAAAAATACACATTTCATTCAATTAAGCAGTTCCTTCTAAATTTTCAGCCATGACTTTTAACCCCATTGTATTGTTTTTGAATGTTCTTTCTCATTTTTTTCCTCCATGATAATATTTCCTTGACCTTGAAATAAGAGAAAAACAGTTTTTTAAAAACCCATCAAACTTAAAAACTACCGAAATTAAAGGGCAGATGCTGCCCTAAACTTTGAAAATAAGGCTTTCTCCCCAAAAGATGACACTCATTTGGTTGCAAAGTCACTTTGTCTATGATCCTAGGAATGTAAAATTACATGTATTTTCTTCACCACATGAAGAAACTTCAAAGGAACAAACAGAGTTGCTTTCAGATGATAATCAAAAAGATCATGAAGCACTTTCAGTTGGATTGAGCTTTTTCCTTGTAGTTTTCCTCTCATTTTTTTTCTATTTCTATGTCCTGGGTGATCAAGTAGAATGTGGAAGGAAGTCAGATTTCTTTCCTTACTCTTGGATTCTGCAGTGTATTTTCAAGATTGCTGTGTTTACCTGAAATAGAAATGATATAGAAATCCCTTCCTTCTGCCTTTTCTTTCTAATGGAAGCAAAGAACTCAACTTTGTCTGGTTGCTTTTTTCTCCCAGTCCTCTCAGTGAGAAATCATTCAAAGGCTCTGTAATTTATAGCCATGGAAAAAAAACATGGAATAGAAAGTTTGCCACTTAGCGAGGTGAATGTTACACTTGAATAAATTAAATATTGATGCTTCTTTTATGAACTTTTTCACAACTTCCTGGTGGTGATTCATTTCTTCTGAGGAACTAGTTGATATTTTAATTGCTAGAAAAGTCAAATATAGAAAAAAACAATAATTTGAGTCTCTGGGATGGGAACTAATAAAACTAGGAAAATTATTCATTATTTTCCAGGGAGTGATAAATTGCTACTGAACTGGAATGGACTTGAGCTTGTAGCGTTGCTCTTTCTTCTTCAGCCAAGAGTGAGACAGTGCCCCCTGACTTTCTTTAACCCACTGATGAAAGGGAAAAGAGTGTCCCAAGTGAGCTTTCTTCCATAAAATGGCACAGATGAATGATACAAATACACTATGTCATGGCTGATATGAATGCTATGTCACCACTCCTCCACGGGTCAGTACACTAAAGGATTTCAATTCAGCAGCAGCCGTGAAGGCCATCATATCCCCTCATGCCAAAGCCCTCCCAAAGAGCAAAGCAGGGACAGCGGAAAAACCCCTCTCCCTTTCCACCTCCCTCCTAGGCTCCCCATCCTTCTGGCCTGATGAGGGTTTCTTTGCATAGTGCCCCAAGCGAATACTTATGCTACTCCTATGCCTTCACTAATCTCCTTTCCTCTGCTCATCTGAGACAGAACAACAGTGATTGAGTAGGAGGCTCTTTAGCTGGTTGCTAGAGAGCAGAATAGGAACAGGTAAGGGAGGAGAGAACAAGTGATATTTTTACTGGTAGCTATTTCCCTGCTTGGCGGTTTGACAGGTAATAAGTGGAACCTGCCTTCATGGTTGCCTGGGAGGCTTCAACTTGCAGAGGGGGTTCCTGTGTCTTACCTACATCTGGAAAACAGTCCCTGCCTGAGGGAGTGGGGAGGTTATTTTAAGATTGTTGTCTGGGCACTCAGCCTGTTGTGTTCTGTGCCTTGCATAGGTTGCAAAATGAAACAGCAGCTAATGAAGTCCTTGAGAGCATTGAAAACTACTTGGAGTCTCAGCCCTTTGATTTTAGGGATGCTCAAATCATTTCTGGGCAAGAGGAAGGGATATATGGATGGATTACAGCCAACTATTTAATGGGAAATTTCCTGGAGGTGTGTGAAAACAAATGCATGGTTTTTAATCTCGCTGTTTACTCTGTCCCCTGGGGTTGGTAGCTTAAGCAGAGGTGCATGCTGACAGGGCCATCTGTCCTTCATCGTTTCTTCAGGGAAACAGCAGTGACACAATAGTCAAGAAAAGACATGTACAGCTGGGACAGAGCCTTGGATCCCAAATAAGACAAATGCATGGGGGAGGGGGAAAATCATTTTACCAACCAACAAGAACTTGAGGGGGGAGGGAGGATCTAAATCTTGCAGTGGGCCATGAGTCTTTTGAAATACAACTAGAGAATGACCCTTCCCAGGAGTCCTGTAGCCGGCGGGAATTTACAGAGCCCTCGGGCAGCCTTCCTCCACTCACTCTGTGTCCTCAGGCCTCCTCACACTCCAGTCTCCACACTCCCTGCTCCTTCGGTGCAGAGGAAAGCTGACTCTGAACGCTAATCACCGTGTCACAGAGGGTGTAAACTGAGGATACCCCTACCATGTCCAGCCCAAGACCTGTTTTCTTCTCCCTTGAATATATTTTTAGTTAAAGTTAATTAATTTAGTTAATATTTTGGAAAATTCATGTAGAAATCCATGATTCTAGATTCTTCTGGACTCCCTCACTCCCCAAAAGTTGAAAGAGCTGGTCACAGCAGACTCACATTCCTGCATGCCAACAACCAACTGGAACAGAGCCTGTATCTCATGCATTCCCCAGATGGCCACAGTCCTCACCATGCCCTGTCAGGTGCACCTAATCTACTCACTCATCTGTGTTGCCTGTCCAGTCCCTGAAAGCATTTGAGTTCACCGCCCGTGAAACAAAGGAGAGATCTGGCCCTCAATGCACCCCATGTCAAACTTCTTAGCAATAAGAGATGGATCCTGGGTGATGAACCCTGGCCAATCAGAGATGGCACCTTTGGTCGTTTTTCTTGCTTTTTTTCCCCAACTGTGTAGAAGAACCTGTGGCATATGTGGGTGCATCCGAGTGGAAAGGAGACCACAGGTGCCCTGGATTTGGGTGGTGCCTCCACCCAAATATCCTTTGCAGCAGAAGAGAAGGTGGGGCTGAACACCAGCGACATCATGAAGGTGACCCTGTATGGCTATGAATACACGCTCTACACACACAGCTTCCAGTGCTATGGCCGGAACGAGGCTGAGAAGAGGTTTCTGGCAACCATCCTTCAGGTACCTGAGCCGGGGGCAACAGGTGTTCCCTCGGGGGTCTTGGCTGAGGGGAAGATAGCTTGCCTTCTGGGGTCTGTCCTTTCCACTCCAATTAGAAGGCGGATGGAAACAGCAGCATTTTCCTGTTAACTTGTAGGGGTCCAAGCGCTCTCTTCCTCTCTCTCTCTCTGATACATTGACCACTTCCAGTGTATTTGAGTCAGAAGTCCAGGGCAATTCCAGAGCCCCAGAGGTTTTATAAATGATTCAGCACTTGGGATCCCTTTATGAACACAGCTGCTTTAAACTAGTAGCTAAAGAAGCCAGAGATTGCAGAGACTCCCCTGAGTGCACACAAAATAATAAACCTGGTCACAGGAGAAATGCTTGCTGACAACAGAGAGGGTAGAGGACCTCCCCAGGCTCAGGCTTCTTTTAGATGAGCCTGTATTAGGCAGATTTGATACGCTTTATCTGGCGGGATCTTAGAGCAACCAAATTCCATCACACTGACCAGTAACTTATGCGCTAACTGAATATGATGGCCGCGTCAGGCATCAGTCAGGCTGTCACTAATTTAAAGTTGGTGTGAATACTGTTTGCAGCAACGAGAGCGCTAGTGCCATGGATGTGACCCCGGGCCCCAAACTCGAGCGCTCAGGGGACATCCATCTCGGCCATGGCTGAAAAGGGAAAATGAAGATGAAAGGAGGATGGAGGGAAGGCATCTTGATCTCCTGGAGGGGCATGAGGCCAACTGGAGGCCACAGATCCTGACTCCTGAGGGGCCCTGGGGCAGGGCACAGCGGCTGAGTCAGCAGCTGACACAGCATCAGTAGGCTAACCCCCACCTCTGCAGCTGACTCTGGTCATGAGGAAGGAAGCAGTATTTCCCAACCACTTGCCTAGAAAATCACATGGATGGAGGAGCCTGGTGGGCTGCAGTCGGTGGGGTCACTAAGGGTCGGACACGACTGAGCGACTTCACTTTCACTTTTCACTTTCACACATTGGAGAAGGAAATGGCAACCCACTCCAGTGTTCTTGCCTGGAGAATCCCAGGGACGGTGGAGCCTAGTGGGCTTCCGTCTATGGGGTCACACAGAGTTGGACACGACTGAAGTGACTTAGCAGCAACAGCAGCAGCAGCTGTACAAAAATTGGGTTGGTTTACAAAGAGTCATCAGCAGAACTCACATCTTCAGATCCCTACATTTACTGAGTATTCATGCAGGGTGGATTGTGAGAATTCACCCTCCAGGTCTGGCCCTCTTCCCAAAACTCCTCTTTCAGCCTCACAGGAAAGGCTGGAGCCCCAGCATACATGTATGCCACATGTATTTTGGGGAGGGGCTGGGCACTCCTGGGAAAGACAGAGCGGGGGCCCTGCAGGCAGCCCTGAGCTACTTCTCCACACCTCAGGAGACTCAGTGCCCAGGCCAGACTCCCAAATACACCCCCCGACTCGGCCAAACCAAACCCCGCAGGGAGCTTAGTCAACCCTCTCTAACTGGGCTCCTCTTTTCTCTCTCCTTTTATTTCTAGCAATACTTAAGGCCCCTTCCTCCAGCTCTGGCCCTAGAAGGGGTGAAGGGTGGGGCAGGGAGGGCAGGGCTCCTCTGAACTTCAGATGGGAGAATGGAGGCAGGGGAAATCACCCTTTTCCCAGGACGAGTCTAGGTTTGAGAAGCTAACCTCTTAAACTTGGCTGGCCATGAGGGTGTGTGTATATGTATATTTGTGCGCACACTCCTACAAGATTTATTAAAGAATGACTGTCTATGTACCCAACAGTCTACAGTAGAGAAGTGAATACTCCATCTGGGTGAGGTCTCATTTGAACTTGAGAATGCAGGTCTCAGGTGTGAGCCCAGGTCTGGGGGCAGAGGTGGGACACCCCTGCCTCTCACTGTATACAGTCAACTTACAGGGACAAGGGGCATCTTCAACTTGCCTGATAACATGTGGATGCCTGAGAGAGTGGCTTTGCCCTCTAAGCCTTCTGACTCATGTGTGGGGAAGGATCCAGGTGTGATGAGGATCACCCACAAATGCATGTCCCAACCTGCTTAGCCAATACTTTCATGTTCCAAAGATGTGTTGCCAAACCCCAACTTAAAGGTTCCCAAAGCTTATTGCATCATGAACGCTGCCTGAGTAATTGCTTCCAGTCCAGGTCTCAGTTCCTGGACTGAAATATAAAGGGCTACAGACTGTGGTGAGAGTGACACCTAGATATATGGAAAAGTGAAAGCGTTAAGCAGCTGTGTCCAACTCTTTGCAACCCCATGGACTGTAGCCTGCCAGGCTCTTCTGCCCATGGAATTCTCCAGGCAAGAATATTGGAGTGGGTTGCCATTTCCTACTCCAGGGGGTCTTTCTGATCCAGGGATCGAACTCAGGTCTCATGCATTGCAGGTGGATTCTTTACCATCTGAGCTACCAATATATACTTTGCAAATTATTTTCTTAATAAGCGGTCTCCAGTGACTGCAAGGCTCAAGTCTCACTCTGATAGCATGTTAGACATTAGGGACATGCATTCACTTTCTCTCCCTTGTTAAGTAAGAATTTTTTCTTCTGGTTTTAAAGTAACACATATTCAGTGGAGGAAAAAAAAAAGAAAATACAGACATAAAGAATATAAATAATAAACAACAAAACTTGGAATTACCCATCATCAACATATTACTGCATTTTCTTCCAGTTTTTTTTTAAATGCGAGAATGTGTGTATTTACAAATTTGGCTTCATATGGTATATATATGGACTTGCCAAGTGGTGCTAGTGGTAAAGAAACCGCCTGCCAATGCAAGAGACATAAGAGACACAGGTTTGATCTCTGGGTTGGGAAGATCCCCTGGAGGAGGAAATGACAACCCACTCCAGTATTCTTGCCTGGAAAATCCCATGGGTGGAGGAGCCAGGCCAGCTACAGTCCGTGGGGGTTGCAAAGGGTTGAACACGACTGAGCGACTGAGCACAAGCACAGGCAGTATTCCAAATACATTATTTAAAAAGAAAACTGTGTTGGGAAAGTACATGACCCTTTCATGCTAATGCCCTGCAAAGACTAAATTCAGGGAAGATTTATTAAATGTTGAGGGACTAAGTAACTTGGCACACTGGCAAGTTATATTTCAGGAATGCTATAACAAATAATTCATGATCCAAAGAGAACTGAATTAATCTTTACCAAGCTTCTTCTAGCCAAAAATAATTTATATTATTTTGCTTCTTCTCCAAACCAGGCCAGAAATGACGTATTTTAATTATTAAAAAAGTATAAGTCAGATTTGGAGGGGGAAACTAAATGATTAGCTATTGATTTGATTTTTTCTTTCAATGATTATTTCAGCCATAGGGTGACCATGATGTGATATGTTACAAATTAGACCTAACAACTTTTGAACACCATAGACTTTTTCACGCCACTGAAGCAGAAGGGGCCCATTTGCTGCGTTCATAGTCATATTAAAATCTTTCTGTAGGACCCTCATATCAGCTGAGTGCTGGACTTCTGGAGGAATCTGCACAGAATCCTATGACTGCCTTTCATTAAATGATTTCATTATTTTGATGTGTACCTCAGGTTCCTCAGCAGTAAAGTGAGAGAGCTGAGCTAAGTGTTTTCTGGGCCAAGATTTTACTGTAGAGGATAAGATACACTTTAGTAGCTTTGAAATTACACAGAGTTCAAATCCAATTCCTTGGGAAAAAGAGTCCATAAATTGAACCAAACACATTTTGGAATTTAGCATTAAATAAAGGGAACATTTTTCACCATAGATAGAAGATTGGATAATCATCTGGAGAAAGTAAAATCAAATCCCTACCACAATCTTAATACCAAATAAATTACAAACAGATCGAAGATTTCTATGTAACAGGGTATTTATTACATCACTGTTTTGTAATGGCACATGATTGGAAATTTTCCTCTAGATGGGATGCCCTAAATAAAGTACAGTTTATTTGTACAGTGGAGTTCTATGTAGCTAGCATGAAAGAAGCTAGTGTAAAAAGAAGAGGTCACTCTTACATGGACAATGAAAGGAAAATCTCAAAGATATATTCTTAAGTAAGAAGTGCAAGGGACAGGGAGTGTGCATAGAGCACTACCATTTATGATTTAAAATTTAAAGAAAGAAACAGAGGGGAAAAGAAAATGTAATTGCACACGCATAGAAGAAGCATACACAGAATCTCTGTTAGAACACACTATAACTGGCAATAGTGGTTACTTCCAGGGAGGCAACCTGGGCAGATACAGTGGGTGGGAGTGAGCCTTAATTTTCAAAATACATTTATTTGTACCTTTTTAATTGTTATTTGTAGGTGGACAGATAACATGACCTTCAAAATGGTCAATTAACCTAAACATATCTTGCTTTCTCATCAAAATGGAGTTCATAAATCCTGCTTCATGGAGCTGTGCTAAGTGCTGGAGCAGAGCCTTGTATTGTGCCTGGTGTGGGGTGACAATCCCCCACCCCAAGTAGAGTTATCTAGACAACCTGGGACTTCCCTTCCACTGGATGTATAATGGCCTTTTTTCCATTTCTCTCTTGGCACTGGAGGGGAACAACAGTGAGGACTTGCAAAAGGAAAGTACTTGGACCTCCACAAGAGGGATTCCTAACACCTTACTCTTGTACCTATAGGACTATACCACTGAAACCAGGTTCACCAACCCTTGTTACCCTCAGAATTACATCACCACCTTCACTGAGGCACAGGTGTTTGGCAGCCTGTGTACAGAGGACATGAGACCTGAAAGATATAATCCCAACAACATCATCACTTTTGAAGGAACCGGGGACCCACCACTGTGTAGGGAAAAGGTGGCTTCCCTGTTTAACTTCAGCGCTTGCCGTGATCACGAAGCTTGTTCCTTTGACGGGGTGTATCAGCCAAGAGTTAAAGGGTCATTTGTGGTAAGAGAAAAACAACAGAGATTCCTTTTCCCCCTACTGAGTATTTCTCACCTTCCTGCTTTTCCTCTGCTGAGGTGTTTCCCACTTTCTTATTCCCTGCCCTGAAACCTCCATTATATTGCATTCTGAGAAATGATTTCCCTCTGTACAACTTCCTTACAGGCTTTTGCAGGATTCTACTACACAGCCAATGCTTTCAACCTTTCAGGTAGCTTTTCTCTGCACACCTTCAACTTGAGCACCTGGAATTTTTGCTCAAAGAATTGGAGTCAGGTCAGTATTTAAAGAAAAAGGATCCATATTGGTACAAAACAGTAGAGCAGAGTAGATTTCATTTGCGCCTGTGTGTGTGTGTGTGTGTGTACATGTGTGTATGTATGTTCTGAATTTGACTTTTATGCTGTTCTCCTTCACCACATCTGTAAGATGGGGGTAATAAGGAATCCCACCTCACAGCTGTGTTGTGGATTAAATGTCTTTCTATTCATGGGCACAATGTTTATAACAGTGTCTGGCATGTAACAAGCACTCTATAAACTTAAGCTTGCTCTTCCATGATATTGTATGCGTGCTAAGTCGCTTCAGTCCAACTCTTTGCGACCCTATGAACTGTAGCCTACCAGGCTCCTCTGTTCATAGGATTCTCCAGGCAAGAATACTGGAGTGGGTTGCCATTTCCACCAGGGGATCTTCCCGACCCAGGGATCAAACCTGCATCTGCTGTGTCTCCTACATTGCAGGCGGGTTCTTTACCACTCAGTTATGTTGTAAAGGGATTTGTTTTTAATATAGGAGATGTGGTGTATATATACAATGGAATATCACTCAGCCACTTAGAAGAATGAAATTTTGCCATTTGCAGCAACATGAGCAGAACTGGAGGGTATTATGCTTAGTGAAATAAGTCAGACGGAGGAAGACAGATACTGTATTTTATCACATATATGTGGAATCTAAAAAATGAAACAAATGAACATAAAACATGGATTTTTTGTCATTGCATTATTTTATAGTAATTTTAATTATTAAATTCTCTGGGTGATACGACTCTTTAAAATATGACTGCTGAACTAAGCTGTTCTGAAATGCGCATTTTAAAACCTGCCTCCTCCCTGTTTTGAACTTGCCTTCAGATCTCACTGCTGCTGCCCCAGTTTGATGAGCAGTATGTGCGCTCCTACTGCTTCTCGGCCCACTATATCTACCATTTACTTGTAAGTGGATACAAATTCACCGAGGAAAGCTGGCGCCAAATACATTTTAAAAAGGAAGTAAGTCAAAGCACAAATTGTTTTCCTCTTCTTCCTCTCAAAATAGATGTTTGTTTGTATGTGTGTTAAAGAAATGTAGGAGATAAGTGGGAATTGGGGATTTAAACTTGCTGAATGGGAGCCAATGAGGCTTGATCTCTGGTGAGCTTATGAGAAGAGATATGGAGAATTTAGAGGAAGTGGTCATCAGAAACCTATGTGAGCTAAGGAAGCCAAGAACTGTGGACTCTAAGCTCTGTGGGGGCAGGACTTGCTTTATCATCCTCATATTCCTAGCACTCACACAAGGCTGAGAACATAGAAGGCTGTTAGTAAATATTGTTAAGTGAATCCATAAATATGTTAAGGAACTGAGATTTTTTATCCTGACAAGAAGCTTCAAATACAACAGTTTTGTTAAGAGAATAGTAACTAACTGATCTCCATTTTACACAGATGTCAGAGGGAGATCTATTCTTTAGAGCACAGGGATTAAGCAAGCAGCATTAAATAAGAATTTGATCTTGGAATGAGTCTGAGGTCACTGTATTCACTTTCAAGTGTCCAGAATGGTCTGATGCTGGAATGACAGCTGACTGTTTGGTGAGGCACCTCTGTACTTTGCTTCCAGGACTCAGCCTTGCTGTTATGTTGATCCAGTGCTCTGTTCCCCAGGTTCTTGGAGGGTTTTCTCATTTCAGGAATAGCAGATGTAAAGCCTGAAGTATGTCTGGAGTCAGTCTGTTCAATATGAGCTTCAGCAGTAATTAGATTAAAGCAAGCAATATCCAGTATTAGGCTTGTGACTGATTTACATAGATAAAATTGAGTCAGCCATAAAAAATAAGAATGTCTGGAGACAGATAAGGACTGTTGTTGGCATGTACTCTCCAAGCTTTGTTTCTAATTAATCTAATTACCAGGAAAGCACATTATGATTTTCCATTAAATACCAATTTGGGGGGGGGGATACATAATTCTAGGTTTCAAGTTCCTTTCTTTTATTTATAAAGAATTTAATATCAGTCAAATCAGTATTCAAATGTGAGGATATAAAAAGACTTCAGGAGATTTGCCAAACAAAGATTTATATCCAAAATATCTGGGGGATTCCCTTGGTGGCTCAATAGATGAGAATCCACCTGCCACTGCAGGGGACATGGGTTCAATCCCTGGTCTGGGAAGATTCCACATGCCAGGGAGCAACTAAGTCCACGCACCACAACTACTAAGCCTGCGCACCTTCGAGTCTATGCTCCACAACAAGAGAAGACACTGCAGTGAGAGAGAGGATTGAAGATTACAAATGTGAAACATTTATACATCTACTAAAATGGCCTAAAACCATGCAAACAAAAACGGATGGAACTACCAGATGAAACTGGCACAGTCTGCTTCCCACTTAGACTGACCTTCTTTTCTTAGAAACTGGTCCTGGGTTCGGTAAAACATGCGTCACTTCTTTCTTTAGCTATAGACACTTCTGTACCCAGTGATAGGAAGACTTCCACTGCTATTAACTGTGCCCTCTTCACGCTGGCTGTGATGAGGCTGTGAGGATTAGTTCTCTGCAATGTGGGAGGTTGGACCTCAAGCCTTTGTGGTCATGATGACCTGGGTTCTAGCCCAGTCTCTGCAATTTCTGAACTTAGGCAAGTCCATTGACCTCCTTTGGCCACAGTTCCTGGGGGTGTCTCAGGAGGGTGACCATGGTGTGTCCTGGGGATATAATCGGTGCCTCAAGCCCAGTCCTGAGAACTGAGCCGTCTCCTCTACTCCACAGGTGGGGAACAGCAGCATAGCCTGGTCTCTAGGCTACATGCTCAGCCTGACCAACCAGATCCCAGCCGAAAGCCCCCTCATCCGCCTGCCCATCAAGCCTTCTGCCTTCGTGGGCACCCTCGCCTTCTTTGCAGCAGTGGTCTTGCTGTGTCTGACATATCTCGTGTACTTGTGTGTGTTGTCCAGAAATCAGAGGCACTCCCAGCATGCCTTGGACAACATGGTGGACTCTGAGTGAGCCTCACAGAGTGGTTCCTAGAGCCTGAGAGCTGCCCATAACCAGCTTGGGGGGCACCAGACAATGCAAGCAAAATGTTCATCTTCAGGAAATACAGCTAAAGTCCAATGCCTAGGTCCTGTGCCTCTCAGTTACTGATTTATGTCAAAACACCTCTTGAGAAGTCCCTCAAATGTTCTGTGCTCATTCCTCTGTCAGAGACCCCTGCTACCCACTAGCTGACCTATTGGGGAACAGAGGAGAGACAGGCCATCAAGGTCAGTCTCCTTATTCCAAGTGTCCCACAGGAAGAGTAAGTTGGAAGATGACAGATGAATGTGGAAGAGTTGACCTCAGGGCTCAGTTTGCATTTTCCCTCCCTCAAAAATGCCATAGTCTTCCCAGTAGAACTGGAAACTGGCAGGTGTCTAGTAAGCATCTGGTCCAATCAAATATCTCATTTTATGGCTTCCTCTCATTGGTCCTTAACTAAGAATTTCCTTAACAATCATTAATAACATTGAGCTCCCTCAGCTTGGTAGAATATTGTATCTGGGGGAAAATCCTCCTTCACCCCCAAGGACACAGGCCACAGCCAAGCTTCTGTCATGCAGGCAGAACCTGAAGGGCAGAGCCACACAGAACATCTACCAGAACACTACAGGCCATTCCTGAAGTAGGATTCCCTCTCTCGGGGCTCTGGTCATTAGATCGCCACCTGCGTGTGTATCATCCTCGTCACCTCCCCTTCCCATTTCTGAGTGCCCTTGTAAAATGTTTATTCCTAGCAAGGCTATCATGCTCCAGATCATTTTGCCTTTGCTAGGTTTTTGCTTCAGAGAAGGCAATGGCACCCCACTCCAGTACTCTTGCCTGGAAAATCCCATGGACAGAGGAGCCTGGTAGGCTGCAGTCCATGGGGTTGCTAAGAGTCGGACACGACTGAGCGACTTCACTTTCACTTTCATGCATTGGAGAAGGAAACGGCAACCCACTCCAGTGTTCTTGCCTGGAGAATCCCAGGGACAGGGGAGCCTGGTGGGCTGCCGTCTATGGGGTGGCACAGAGTTGGACATGACTGAAGTGACTTAGCGGCAGCAGCAGACTTTTGCTTAGGGTTGCCCTTCCATCATTAGCACCCTGTGTATATTTCACCCACCATTCCCACAGGTCCACCTGATGCTGTCACAGGACACCCTCTTCTGATTTGCTTACCAATCACTTTCCTAGATGGTAGACCTTTGCACAGTAGCCATAGTTCCTGACTTTGAGGGGTGAAAGGAAGCTGCAGGGATATTTAACTCCAAAGTGGGAAGGGGCTTTAGCAAGTCCAATGGCTACAAAGTAAAAATAAACATTCTCTCAGATTATAGTTTGTTCACTGAGTACAGAATAAAGGAGACTTATTTTATTGTGACTTGCAGTGTGTGTGTTTGTTACATGCATATGGTACTCTTTCTCCTAAGGACCCAACGTGGCATTTATGAAAATAAACTAAACAACTAAAAAAAGTTTCTTGAGCAGACTTTCCTAGTGTGTTAAGTAAGTCATGCATCAATATCATCTTTATTCCAGAGAGCTCAAAGTGTTTTGTTTCACTTTAATAAACCTTTGGTTCCTTGAGATAAGTGAGTCCAACATTTCCTTACCTTATCTGACATTACAAAGCTTCTGTGAGGCTACAACCTGCCACTCACATCTTGATTCCAAACCAGAATGGCTGCTCCCATCCCAAAGTGCACCACTGTTCACAGTTTTCCCTACCTAGACTGTGGGTTATCCTCCCACTCATCCAAACCACCATATTTCTCAAGGTGCAATCCCAGCTCTATTTCCTTCACAAAGCATTCCTTGCACACACTCATGCATGCATGCACACACACATCATGATCTATCTCTTGGACTACTTTTTAAAAACTACATAAATTCTCATATTATTGCTAATCATGCAACTGAACTACAAAATTCTAATCTAATCGCAACTCACAATTTCCATGACTTCTTTAAAGGTAGAGTGTTTTCTCCAGGCTTCCCTGATAGTTTACTTAGGAAAGAATCCACCTGCAATGCAGGAGACCCCACTTCAATTCCTGGGTTGGGAAGATCTGCTGGAGAAGGGATAGGCTACCCATTCCACTATACCTGGGCTTTCCTGGTGACTCTGATGGTAAAGAATCCTCCTGCAATGAGGGAGATCTGGGTTTGATCCCTGGGTTGGGAAGATCCCCTGGAGAAGGGAAAGGCTACCCACTCCAGTATTCCAGCCTGGAGAATTCCATGGACTGTATAGTCCATGAGGTCATAAAGAGTTGGACACAAGTGAGCAACTTTCACTTTCACTTTTTCCAGGAAAGAAAGTCATATTCAAAGCATTAGGAGGATTTGACTGTTACTCCGGGAGTTGGTGAGGGACAGGAAGGCCTGGCGTGCTGTGATTCATGGGGTTGCAGAGAGTCGGACACGACTGAGCGACTGAACTGAACTGAACTGAATTTGAAGATGGAGAAGGCTAGGTGGAAAGGGCCTTAGGGCAACCCCTAGGAACTAAGAGTAACCCCTGGCTGACAGCCAGCATGGAAGAAGGACCTCAGTCCTACAACTGCAAGGAGTTGAGTTCAGCCACAAACCTAAGTGAACTTGGAGGCAGATCTCCCCAGAGCCTCCAATCATTTCAGCCTTGTGAGTCTCTAAGCAGAGAACCCGCCCAGACTTCTGACCTCCAGAACTGCGAGGTCAGAAATGGGTGCTATTATAGGGCACTGAGTTTGAGGCCACTTGTTACACAGTCATAAAAATTAACACAACTACAGAACTCCAAGCCCCTAAGCTCCAAACAGGGCAAGTGCTTACATGTGAAATATGTACTGATAATAAATCACTAACTATGATTTCAGTTCAGTTCAGTTCAGTCGTTCAGTCGTGTCCGACTCTCTGCGACCCCATGAATCAAAGCACGCCAGGCTTCCCTGTCTATCACCAACTCCTGGAGTTCACTCAAACTCATGTCCACAGAGTCGGTGATGCCATCCAGCCATCTCATTCTCTGTCGTCCCCTTCTCCTCCCACCCCCAACCTTTCCCAGCATCAGAGTCTTTTCCAGTGAGTCAACTCGTCGCATGAGGTGGCCAAAGTATTGCAGTTTCAGCTTCAGCATCAGTCCTTCCAATGAACATCCAGGATTGATCTCCTTTAGAATGGACTGGTTGGATCTCCTTGCAGTACAAGGGACTCTCAAGAGTCTTCTCCAGCACCACAGTTCAAAAGCATCAATTCTTCGGCAATCAGCTTTCTTCACAGTCCAACTCTCACATCCATACATGACCACGGGAAAAACCATAGCCTTGACTAGACGGACCTTTGTTGGCAAAGTAATGTCTCTGCTTTTTAATATACTATCTAGGTTGGTCATAACTTTCCTTCCAAGGAGTAAGCGTCTTTTAATTTCATGGCTGCACTCACCATCTGCAGTGATTTTGGAGCCCCCAAAAATAAAGTCTGACACTGTTTCCACTGTTTTTCCATCTATTTCCCATGAAGTGATGGGACCAGATGCCATGATCTTTGTTTTCTGAATGTTGAGCTTCAAGCCAAACTTTTCACTATCCTCTTTCACTTTCATCAAGAGGCTTTTGAGTTCCTCTTCACTTTCTGCCATAAGGGTGGTGTCATCTGCATATCTGAGGTTATTGATATTTCTCCCAGCAATCTTGATTCTAGCTTGTGCTTCCTCCAGCCCAGCGTTCCTCATGATGTACTCTGCATATAAGTTAAATAAGCAGGGTGACAATATACAGCCTTGACGCACTCCTTTTCCTATTTGGAACCAGTCTGTTGTTCCATGTACAGTTCTGACTGTTGCTTCCTGACCTGCATACAGGTTTCTCAAGAGGCAGGTCAGGTGGTCTGATATTCCCATCTCTTTCAGAATTTTCCACAGTTTATTGTGATCCACACAGTCAAAGGCCTTGGCATAGTCAATGAAGCAGAAATAGATGGTTTTCTGGAACTCTCTTGCTTTCTCCATGATCCAGCAGATGTTGGCAATTTGATCTCTGGTGCCTCTGCCTTTTCTAAAACCTGCTTGAACATCTGGGAGTTCACGGTTCACACATTGCTGAAGCCTGGCTTGGAGAATTTTGAGCATTACTTTACTAGCGTGTGAGATGAGTGCAATTGTGCGGTAGTTTGAGCATTCTTTGGCATTGCCTTTCTTTGGGACTGGAATGAAGACTGACCTTTTCCAGTCCTGTGGCCACTGCTGAGTTTTCTGAATTTGCTGGCATATTTAGTGCAGCACTTTCACAGCATCATCTTTCAAGATTTGAAATAGCTCAACTGGAATTCCATCACCTCCACTAGCTTTGTTCGTAGTGATGCTTTCTAAGGCCCACTTGACTTCACATTCCAAGATGTCTGGCTCTAGGTCAGTGATCACGTTATCGTGACTATCTTGGTCGTGAAGATCTTTTTGTACAGTTCTTCTGTGTATTCTTGCCACCTCTTCTTAATATCTTCTGCTTCTGTTAGGTCCATACCATTTCTGTCCTTTATCGAGCCCATCTTTGCATGAAATGTTCCCTTGGAATCTCTAATTTTCTTGATTAGATGTCACAAATTATGCCTACTCCTTATAATAACCATGCAAGAAAAACATGGGCTCAAAGGTAAAATAACACACCAGCATTGCCAGCTAGTAAGCATTTTTGGAGATGGAGATTGTGAGTTGAGAGTCTGGTTAAGTCTAAAATACATTTGGAAAAAACAAACAAACAAAAATTTAGGAATTCCCTGGATGCCCAGTGGTTAGGACTCCACACTTTGACTGCAAGGAAACCATATTATGTCCATCATATTTCCCTTCACAAAGTCAATATCATGACAGTTAGGCATCTGACTTTAGAATTTTGTAGTCCAACATACCCATTCATATATAGTTGTGTGATTTATGACAGAGGTGTCTCATCAGAGCAGTAGTGAAAAATGTGGGACAACTGGATTTCCACATGGAGAAATAAGGAAAATTCAACCCTTCCTCTCACATTTTCAAAAATCATTCCCAGGGACTTTCCTGGTGGTCCAGGGGGTAAGACTGTGCCTTGCAATGCAGGGAACACGGGTTCAATCCCTGGTTGGGGAACTGAGATGACACGTGCTGCAGAGCAAGTAAGCTGATGCACCACAACTAGTGAGTCTGTGCGCCTCAACGAAAGATCCTGCATGACACAACGAAGATCCTGTGTGCCAAAATTAAGACCCGATGCAGCCAAATGAACAAATAAGGATCTGAAAAATATCATCCCCAGGTAGTAAGTTTGAAAGATAAACCTACAACGGTTTCAGAATAGAATGTAGGGCGGAAAATGTAAGATCTTGAATAAGGAAAGGGTTTCTTAAACACTACACAAAAACCATTAACCGTAAAAGAATACTGGATATGATGGATCACATTAGATTAAGAACTTCTATTTGTCAAAAAACAGCACTAAGAATGAAAAAACAAACCATAGAATGGTAAAAGGTATCTGCAAAGTATATAGCTGATTAACTGTATGAAGAACCACAAATCAGTGAGAAGAAGGCAGATGACCCAGTTTTCCTCAGTGGGCAAAAGGTTTGAAAAGACGTTTTACAAAGGAAGAAATCTAAATGTCCAATAAATATAAAAAGGTGCTCAATTTCATTAAACAGGGCAATGCAAATTAAAACTACAAGACAGCACAATATACCCATTATTCTGGCAAATTTAAAAGTCTGACACAAAACCAACCAATATAATATTGTAAAATAATTAGCCTCCAATAAAAAAATAAATTAATTAATTTAAAAAAGTCTGACAATACCAAGTATTAATGAAAGTATAGAAAAATGGAATTCTCATTCATTGCTGGTGGGACTATAAGTTAGTGCAACCATTCTGGGAACCTGTGCTATTATCTAATAATGTTGAAGACATGCATACCAGATGGCCGGAAAATTCCAGGCCAAAGTATATACCTTTGAGATATGTGTTCTAATGTATATCGGGATACATGCCTAGGAATGTTCTTACCAGCAACCAAGACTCCCATCTCATATAACGGAAGAATAAATAGTAACATGTTGGTACTAGAAAATACCATACAGCATTAAAACAAAAGAACTACAAATATATACTCAATATGGACAGCTCTTACAAATATAATGTTGAGGTTAAAAAGCAAGTCATTAGGTAGGTAGGTAGAATAATTCTATTAATATAAAGCTCAAAAACAGGTAAAACTAAACAAAGAAGGTAAAATTGATACCTTTTGTATGGAAAGAGATAAACAGATATTTCAGTCTGTTAGGGCTGCCATAATAAACTACCACAGACTGGGTGGCTTAAACAGAAGTTTATTTTCTCACTCTTCTGGAAGCTAAGAAGTCCACGATTAAGGTGCTGGTCAGTTCAGTGCCTGGTGAGAGCTCTCTGCTTTGTAGATAGCTACCCTCTCACTGACCTTTCCTCTGTGCTTATGCAGAAAGGGAAAGTGAGCTCTCTCTTTTTATAATCATCTCATCATGATTAGTGAACCCCCCTCATAACCTCATCTAACCCTAATTACTTCCCAAAGGTCCCATACCCAAACACCACCACATTGGGGGTTATGGTTTCAACATATGATTATTGGGGGCACACAAGCAGTCAGTCCATAAAAACAGGACTTATGGACTGACAGTTCAGTTCAGTTCAGTCACTCAGTCGTGTCTGACTCTTTGCGACCCCATGGATTGCAGCATGCCAGGCTTCCCTGTCCATCACCGACTCCCAGCGTCTGCTCAAACTCATGTCCATCAAGTCAGCGATGCCACCCAACCATCTCAGCCTCTGTTGTCCCCTTCTCCTCCTGTCCTCAATCTTGCTCAGCATCAGGATCTTTTCAAATGAGTCAGTTCTTCGCATCCCATGGCCAAAGTATTGGAGTTTCAGCTTCAGCATCAGTCCTTCCAATGAATATTCAGGACTGATTTCCTTTAGGATGGACTGGTTTGATCTCCTTAGGGACTCTCAAGAGTCTTCTCCAACACCACAGTTCAAAACCATCAATTTTTCAGCACTCAGTTTTCTTTCTAGTCCAACTCTCACATCCATACATGACCACTAGAAAAATCATAGCTTTGACTAGACAGACATTTGGTGGCAATGTCTCTGCTTTTTAATGTTATCTAGGTTGGTCATAGCTTTTCTTCCAAGGAGCAAGCGTCTTTTAATTTCATGGCTGCCGTCAACCATCTATGTAGTGATTTTGGAGTCTATGCAGTGATTTTGGAGCCCAAAAAATTAAAATCTCTCACTGTTTCCATTGTTTCCCCATCTATTTGCCATGAAGTGATGGGACCAGATGCCATGATCTTAGTTTTCTGAATGTTGAGCTTTAAGCCAACTTTTTCACTCTCCTCTTTCACTTTCATCAAGAGGCTCTTTAGTTCTTCTTTGCTTTCTGCCATAAGGGTGGTGTCATCTGCGTATCTGAGGTTATTGATAATTCTCCCGGCAATCTTGATTCCAGCTTGTGCTTCATCCAAGCCAGCATTTCACATGATGTACTCTGCATATAAGTTAAATAATCAGGGTGACAATATACAGCCTTGACATTCTCCTTTCCCAATTTGGAAGCAGTATGTTGTTCCATGTCTGACAGTAAGGTTCTATAAATGGGTAGTAGTTACAGGTATTCCCTGTTTCAACCATTTATACACTTTCTGTATGTCCTACATGACATTTAAAAATAAAATTATAGATCTGGGCTAACTCAGGATTTGCTATCTCTATGATGTTCATAAAGTCTTTCACTCTCTTTGACCATTAGATTTTCTCATGTATAAAATGGAGATAATATCTGCCTCCTGTTAAAAATTTTAAAAAGAGAAAATGTAGCATTCAGCTAGTACCTGGCACAGAGTATAGCCAATGAATAAAAGTATAAAAAAGTATTTCCTTCACCCATTTATTTATTCACTCATCATACATTTACCAAGGGCTTTCCAGGTGACTCAGTGGTAAAAGAATCCACCTGCCAATGCAGGAGATGCAGAAGACTCAAGAGACTGGGTCGGAAAAATCCCCTGGAGAAGAAAATGGCAACTTACTCCAGTATTCTTGCCTGGAGAATCCCACAGATAGAGGAGCCTGACAGGCTATAGTCCACTGGGTCGCAAAGAGTCAGATATGACTGAGCACGCACACACTAACATTTTCCAAGTCTGCTGCTGCTGCTGCTAAATCACTCCAGTCGTGTCCAACTCTATGCAACCCCATAGACGGCAGCCCGCCAGGCTCCCCCGTCCCTGGGACTCTCCAGGCAAGAACACCGGAGTGGGTTGCCATTTCCCTCTCCCATGCACGAAAGTGAAGTCACTCAGTCGTGTCCAACTCCCAGCGACCCCATGGACTGCAGACCACCAGGCTCCAAGTATATCAGGTGCTAAATCTCTCACTAGGCTGAAAGACTAAGGTTGGAAGAGAAAAGAACTTTCCTCTTGAAACATATGAGACACTAACACCCCCTACTGGAGATATGGAGAAAACTCTTCCCAGTTATGCACTTTTTAATTAAAGATGCTGAAAAAAAAAAAAAATTAAGAGTTCCAAACTATTTTTAATTTTATAACATAATGAGACAATTGGAAATTTAAACATTTGGTAATATCAAGGAATTTCTGTTAATCTTTGTTTAGGTGAAATAATGGTATTGTGGATTTCTTTTTCAAGAATAATCCTTAATGTTTACCTACCGCTTATGAAAATAAAAACAAAAATAAACAAATGGGACCTAATCAAACTTAAAATCTTTTTCACAGCAAAGGAAACCATAAACAAATGAAAAGACAACCCTCAGAACTGGAGAAAATATTTGCCAATGAAACAATTGACAAGAGATTTATATACAAACAGATCAAACAGCTCAATATCAAAAAAACAAACAACACAATTAAAAAATGGATGAAACACTTAAATAGACATTTCACCAAAGATATACAGATGGCCAACAAACACATGAAAAGATACTCAACATCACTAATTATTACCAAAATGCAAATCAAAACTACAATGAAAAAAGAAACTGCAATGAAGTACCACCTCACACCAGTGAGAATGGCCATCATCAAAAAATCTACAAACAATAAATGCTGGAGAGGGTGTGAAGAAAAGGGAATGCTCTTGCACTGTTGGGAATGTAAACTGATAAAGCCACTATGGAAAAGAGTATGGCGGTTCCTTAAAAAATTAAAAATATGACCCAGCAATCAAACTCCTGGGCTATACCCAGGGAAAACCATAATTCAAAAGACACATGTACTCCAGTGTTCATTGCAGCACAATTTACAATAGCAAGGACTCATGTCAAGCAACCTAAATGTCCATTGACAGGCAAATGGATAAAGAAGATGCAGTACACATATAGAATAGAATATTACTCTGCCATAAAAAGGAATGAAATAGTGCCATTTGCAGAGATATGGAAGGACCTAGAGATTGTCATGGACTTCGCAGGTGGCGCTGGTGATAACCTGCCTGCCAATGTAGGAGACATGAGACTCAAATTCGATCCCTAAGTGGGGAAGATCCCCTGGAGGAGGGCATGGCAACCCAACCCTGGATAATCTTGCCTGGACAATCCCCAAGCTCCACAGAGGAGCTTGGCAAGCTACAGTCCATAGGGTCACACAGAGTCAGACACGACTGAAACGACTTAGCACACACACAGAGATTGTCATAAAGAGTGAAGTAAGTCAGAAAAAGAAAAATAAATATCGTATAATATCACTTACATATGGAATATAGAAAAATTATACCGATAAACTTATTTGCAAAGCAGTAAGAGAGTCACAGATGTAGAGAACAAACTTACAGTTATCAAGGGGGAAGAGGAGTTGGAGGAATTGGGAGACTGGGATTGACATATATACATTTCTGTGTACACGACAGATAACCAGTGAGAACCTCCACAGCACAGGGAACTCTACTCAACAATGTGTGGTGACCTAAATGGGAAGGAAATCTTAAAAAGAGAGAATATATGTATACATATAACTGATTCACTTTGATGTACAGCAGAAACTAACACAACATTGTAAAACAGCTACATTCCAATAAAAATTGAAAGAAAAAAGAATCCTAACCATTCAGAAACTTTTTAAACTATTTCAGATGAACTGACATGTCTATTACAGCAGTTAGGATTTAACCCATGAAATAGAACAAGTAGGAAATACACTGATACATACAATTTCAATTTCACGAGAAATTGCTTTTGCTAGTAACTTATGTGATTGTAGGGGCTATCGAGGCAAGTCTGAAACCCACAGGACAGCCTCAGCTAGATTACCTAGGATAATTTCCTATACTTAAAAACTAATTATGGTTTTAGTCACTTTAGATTAATAAATAACACAGGACTGTAGCCTAGCCACAGTGACACATAAAACTGACCATCACATTTGTGAACTGATTCAAAATAACATGGAAGGGAGAATGCAGACGGAATAGGACTGGCCCATGGTTTGACTCACTGGAAAAGACTCTGATGCTGGGAGGGATTGGGGGCAGGAGGAGACGGGGACGACAGAGAATGAGATGGCTGGATGGCATCACCGACTCGATGGACATGAGTTTGAGTGAACTCCAGGAGTTGGTGATGGACAGGGAGGCCTGGCGTGCTGTGATTCATGGGGTCGCAAAGAGTCGGACACGACTGAGTGACTGAACTGAACTGATGGTTTGATTGTCTTGGAGGCTAGGTGATGGGTACATGGAGGTTTGCTATAGTTCTGTCTGCTTTGTGTATGTCACAATTTTCTACAATAAGAGAGTTCTAAAATATACTTTAAATAACTCAGAAACCCACTGCTTTATATTTGGTATCTTTATTTCTGGATCTTTTTCTTTACATGTTTTCACATAGTTAAGATCATACTGGAGTTACAACTTTATATCTACTTCTTTTATTTATTTATTTTTTTAAAGTGGTAAGTGGTTCTTTTAATAACTAGTTCTTACCCCTCCATATATCTACTTCTTTTATAGCATTTCATTACTTATTTCATTAGCACTTTCATACCTCATTAAAAATTCTTCCCAAATATCAAACAAAAGGATTAATAATTCAGGCACTGACATCACACAAACCTGGTTTGTATCCTGGTTCTTCTACTCGCTGCTGAGTGACCCTGGCCTACACTTCTTAGGCCATCTCTATAACTCCGTTTCTTTTAATATAGTCATCCATTCGTTCAACTAATACTGTGAGTATCCTCTGAACCAGATCCTGTTCTTTTTTTCTTTTATTGAAGGATAGTTGTTTTATAGAATTTTGTTGTTTTGAACCAGATCCTGTTCTTGATGCTGTGGCTACACCAATGAGAAAAACAGACAAAGGCCCTGCTCTCATGGAACTGACACTACTGGTGGAAACAGACACTAAGTACATACTGTGCAGGGCTTACAACTAACCCAGAGGGAACGGGGCAAAGTAAAGCAGAGGGGGCGCAAGTGTTGCTACTTCACACCAGCCAGCAGTCTTGTCTGATAAGGCAACGCCTGGACGAAGACTTGAAGGACGTGAAGGAGTCAGCCATTTGAAATTATCTGGTAGAAGAGCACGCCAAGCAAAGGAAATAGCATGTGCAAGTAGGAGCGCATTCAAGGCACAGAAAGAGGCCAGACTGATTGGAGGAGAACGAACAACTGGAAGATGTGGGAAATGGGGTTGGAGAGTTAACAGGAAACAGACTGTGCAAGATAAAGGAGGGACATCTGACTTCTGGTTTAGAGGGTTTACTCTCTAGCTGCACTAATAAATATAAAGCGAAAGGGGCAAGGGCAGAAACAGGAAAATCAACTGGTAGTCTATTAGAAACATACAGACAAAAGATGCTAGTGGCAAGGACCAGGCTGGTAGTGCTAGAGACTCTGAGCAATAGTCAGAGCCCCAAGATTTGCTGTTGTATTTATTAATATGCGGGGTGAGAGAGAGGCAGAGTCTAGGATTATTCTAAAATTTTAGCCTAAGCAACTAGAAATATGGGGTTGCCATTAACTGAGCAGTGAATGCATCAGAGAGTTAACTCTGCATTGTACCAGCACAAATACACAGGTATGGAAAAGAGGAGAAAAGAAAACGGCAACAACAGCTTTGGCACCTGAAAAGCTGATGGACCAGGCTTAATGGCTTAGCTATCCAAGAAAGCCTAATCCTAACTCAATGAGGAAATTGAGAATCAGCATCTTTAAAAAGTTCAGGAGTTCATGGTATCATGTACAGCTGGAAGCTGAGTTCATGGGTATAAAATAAAGATGGTTAAAAGGTTAAAACAGTTTAAAGCTGTTTAAGAATGTGGCTCCCTAATCCCTTCTCCTACTCTGCTAAAGAATGATTATCTCTCCCCAACACAGGCAGAGGACTGGATAGCACAAGTCACAGCTGAAGTTGGAGGTATCATACCCAGAACAGCAGGATTTAGAGAACCAGACAGCGCACACACAGTGTTTAGATTTCAAGTCCATCCCTCGGGTTCTGTGAAACTCTCCCTCCAGACAGGACTTTGGAAAAGTTTTCCATTATGGGAAACCCAAACAGCCCAGGAAGAAGGACAAAATGTGCTGACATTTGCAGTTCCCCAGTCAGATCACTCTACAGTGAAACTTGAGTCAAGAACGTAGAACTCACATCAACTTTTCATCCTATCCACCAACATCCATGCTCAAAAGTGAGATGATAAACAAGGATTGCCAAGTATGTAGGCAGAGCCTCATTGTACTTTTACTGGAGTGTCAGGAAGGAATGCAATTAGATGCTGGTGTTCTATCAGACATCTTTACCCAGAGTCTGTCTGTTTGATTTCTACTTCCCCACTATCTTTTTTCCTTTGCCCTATTCTTTCCTAAGAAATAAAAAAGGAAAGAAAAAGTAATATTCCAAGAGGCCCCTGGTTTTGGTCCTTTGTTCTTATCTGCCTAAAACTCACGTCTGAATCATCTTAGAACTTGACCTTTCTTCAGGATGAAAGTCTCATTGCCTTTCTCTGGATTTCAGAAACCTAGTCAGGAATAAAAATACACTGCATGGAGTGATGTGGACCCCATCAAGCACTCCTGATGGGGTGTAAATTGGTGTCAACTTTCTGGAAAATTATTGGTAATATGCTGTAAGATTTTAGATGAGCAATCCAACAATCTAATTTCTAGAAATGTATACTAAGGAAAAATTTTAATGTGAATACTATTAGAAGTAATACATACTGAAGTGCTTATGAATATACTGATACAATGTCTAAAACTTGCTTCAGAATAATCATAGTGGGTATATTACATTTTATCATATGAAAGCCACTATGTACATAGCCTCATTATAGTGTGCTGTAAATGTATAGTACACACTGGATTTTGAAGACTTAATGCTAAACAGAAAAAGTGAAATATGTCATTAATAACTTGTATATCGGTCATCTATTAAAATAATATTTTGGATATATTGAAAAAAAGAAAATGTATCATTAAAATTAATTTCTCCTATTTCTTTTCTCTTTGTGAAATGGAACTACTAGAAAAGTTTAAATCACATTTAAGTAACATTTTTAATTATAAATATGGCTTGTATTAATATTTGTGGTTTACATTATGTTTCTATTGGACAGCACTGGTATAGAATCTATATACCATCAGTCCGACATATCTGCAGGTTTCACATCCTTCGGATTCAACCAATCTCAGATAAAAAATATTCATGGAAAACAAAATTCTAGAAAGTTCCAAAAGGAAAACTCGAATTTGCCATATGCTATAAACTATTTAGAGCAGTTGACCCTTCAACAACACTAGGGTTAGGGGTGCCAACCCTCTGAACAGTGGAAAAGAAAGAGCTGGCCTTCCATGTCCATGAGTCTTCTATATTCAAGGTCACCAGTTATAGATTCAACCAACTGTGGATCATGTAACACTGCAGTACGTACTATTTAAAAAACCTGAATATAAGTGGACACTTGCAGTTCAAACCCAGGTCAACTGTATTTACAACTATTTATATAGCTTTTATATTGTATTATGTATTATGAGTAATCTAGGGATAAATTAAAGTATATATACAGGAAGATATGTGTAGGTTACATGTAAACAGTAAGTCGTTTTATACAAGGTACTTGAGCCTTTGCGGATTTTAGTATCTATGGAGGTCCTGGAACCAATCCACCATGGATACAAAGGGATGACTGTATTCCTATCAATAAAACAAAATTTTGCATTAAACATGAACATGTTTGAATGATTGACCATAACCGGGTAATTATTGAAACTAGGTGATGAGTACATAAGAATTCATTATATCACATTCTCTACTTTTGTAACTTTCCATAAAAAATGTTTTAAATATATGACTAAAGCTGTTTTCAAGAAGGTGCTCATTCCTGTTTATACAATAGTAAAAAGTGAGAAAAAATATCCAGTACTCATAATAGTAAGTTCACTTCAGTCACTCACTTGTGTCCGACTCTTTGCGACCCCATGGACTGAAGCATGCCAGGCTTCCCTGTCCTTCACCATCTCCCGGAGCTTGCTCAGACTCATGTCCATCGAGTTGGTAACACCATCCAACCATCTCATTCTCTGTCGTCCCCTTCTCCTTCTTATTTCAATGTTTCCCAGCATCAGTGTCTTTTCCAATCAGTCAGTTCTTCACATCAGGCGGCCAAAGTATTGGAGTTTCAGCTTCAGCATCAGTCCTTCCAATGAATATTCAGGGCTGATTTCCCTTAGGATGGACTGGTTGGATCTCCTTACTACCCAAAGGACTCTCAAGAGTCTTCTCTAACACCACAGTTCAAAACCATCAATTCTTCGGTGCTCAGTTTTCTTTATAGTCCAACTCTCACATCCATACATGACTACTGGAAAAACCATAGGTTTGACTAGATGGACCTTTGTTGGCAAAGTAGTGTCTCTGCTTTTTAATATGTTATCTAGGTTTGTCATAGCTTTTCTTCCAAGGAGCAAGCGTCTTTTAATTTCATGGCTGCAGTCACCATCTGCAGTGATTTTGAAGTCCAAGAAAATGAATTCTGTCACTGTTTCCATTGTTTCCTCATCTATTGTCCATGAAGTGATGGGACTGGATGCCATGATCTTAGTTTTCTGAATGTTGAGTTTTAAGCCAACTTTTTAACTCTCCTTTTTCACTTTCGCCAAGAGACACTTTAGTTCTTCATAACAACAAAGGAATGGTTAAATTATGTTCACCCATGTGCTGCATGCAATCACTAAATAGTAAAATAAAAGTAACATCTAACATTTGAATTCTAATTATATTCCCGGCTTTGTGCTAAACAAATTATATCATTATATCATTTCATAGTCACAATAGCTATATATGGTAGACAAAGTTCATATTCTCTGACCTCTTTCCTTCACTCCAGATTTATATATCTAATAGTCTGCCAACTGACATCTACTAGCTGGAATATAAGGGTAAAGAACAAAACAAATCAACAGGAAAATGTGAATTGGAAGAAATAGAAACTATCCATTGAAAAGAAAAAATTTTTTAAAAAGGAAGTTTTGATTAATTAAATTAGTTGAAACTACACACCCATATCACTGATGAACATGAATGCAAAAATCCTCAACAAAATTCTAGCAAACTGAATTCAACAACATATTAAGAAGCTCATATACCATGATCAAGGTTTATTCCAGGGATGCAAGGATTCTTCAATATATGTAAATCAATCAGTGTGATACACCATATTAACAAACTGAAAGATAAAAACCATATGATCATCTCAATAGCTGCAGAAACAGCCTTTGACAAAATTCAGCACCCATTTATGATTAAACCTCTTCAAAAAATGGGCATAGAAGGAACCTACCTCAACATTGTAAAGGCCATATATGATAAGCCAACAGCAAACATTATTCTCAATGGTGAAAAACTGAAAGCATTCCCTCTAAGACCAGGAACAAGACAAGGGTGTCCACTCTCAACACTATTATTCAATGTAGTTTTGGAAGTCCTAGCTACAATGATCAGAGAAGAAAAAGAAATAGAAAACCCTAAAGATACTATCAGAAAATTACTAGAGCTAATCAGTGAATTTAGCAAAGTCACAGGATAACAAAATCAATACACAGAAATCACATGCACTCCTATATACTAACAATGAAAAATCAGAAATAGAAATTAAGGAATCAATCCTTTACTACTGCAACAAAAATAATAAAATATATGGGAATAAACCTACCTAAGGAGACAAAAGAACTGTATACAGAACATTATGAGACACTGAGGAAAGAAATCAAAGATGACACAAACAGATGGAGAGATATTCCATGTTCCTGGGTAGGAAGAATCAATATTGTGAAAATGACTACACTACCAAATGCAATCTACAGATTCAATGTGATTCCTATCAAATTACCAATGGCATTTTTCACAGAACTAGGACAAAAAAATTTCATAATTCATATGGAAATATAAAAGGCTCCAAATAGCCAAAGCAGTCTTGAGAAAGAAGAATGGAGCTGGAGGAATCAACCTTCCTGACTTCAGACTATACTACAAAGCTACAGTTATCAAGACAGCATGGTACTGGCACAAAAACAGAAATATAGACCAATGGAACATGACAGAAAGCCCAGAGATAAACCTATGTACCCATGGTTACCTTGTTTTTGACAAAGGAGGCAAGAACACACAATGGGACAAGAACAGTCTTTTCAATAAGTGCTGCTGGGAAAACTGGACAGCTACATGTAAAAGAATGAAATTAGAACACTTCCTAACACCATACACGAAGATAAATTCAAAATTGATTAAAGACCTAAATGTAAGACCAGAAACTATAAAACTCTTAGAGGAAAACATAGGCAGAACATTCAATGACATAAATCAAAGCAAGATCCTCTGTGACCCACCTCCTAGAGTAACGGAAATAAAAAATAAAAGTATACAAATGGGACCTGCCTGATTTGCACAGCAAAGGAAACTATAAGTAAGGTGAAAAAACAACCCTCAGAATGGGAGAAAATAATAGCAAATGAAACAACTGACAAAGGATTAATTTCCAAAATATACTATCAATGGATATCTAGGACATCTATTGTTCATCTGTCAATGGACATCTAGGTTGCTTCCATGTTCTAGCTATTGTAAATAGTGCTGCAGTGAACATTGTGGTACATGTGTCTTTTTCAGTTTTGGTTTCCTCAGGGTATATGCCTAGGAGTGGGATAGCTGGGTCATATGGTGGTTTTATTCCTAGTTTTTTAAGGAATCTCCATACTGTCTTCCATAATGGCTGTATCAATTTATAAGCTTAATATATTGAGTTTGTACTACTCAATACCAGAAAAACAAACAACCCAATCAAAAAGTGAGGAAAAGACCTAAACAGATATTTCTCCAAAGAAGACATACAGATGGCTAACAAACACATGAAAAGATGCTCAGCATTGCTCATTATTAGAGAAATGCAAATCAAAACTACAATGAGATATCACCTCACACCAGTCAGAATGGCCATCATCGGAAAGTCTACAAACAAAAAATGCTGGAGAGGGTGTGGAGAAGAGGGAGCCCTCTTGCACTGTGGGTGGGAATGTAAGTTGATATAGCCATTATGTAAGACAGTATGGAGATTCCTTAAAAAACTAGGAATAAAACCACCATGTGATCCAGCAATCCCACTTCTAGGCATATATCATGAGGAAACCAAAACTGAAAAAGACACACGTACCTCAATGTTCACTGCAGCACTATTTACAATAGCTAGAACATGGAAGCAACCTAGATGTCCATTGACAGATGAATGGATAAAGAAGTTGTGGTACATATACACAATGGAATATTACTAAGCCATAAAAAGAAATGCATTTGAGTCAGTTCGAACGAGGTGGATGAACCTAGAGCCTATTACACAGAGTGAAGTAAGTCAGAAAGAAAAGATAAATATCAAAAACTAACACATATATATAGAATCTAGAAAGATGGTACCAAAGAATTTATTTGCAGGGCAGCAGTGGAGAAACAGACATAAACAGACTTATAGACACGGGGAGAGGGCAAGAGAGGGTAAGATGTATGGAGTAATGTGGAAACTTACATTACCATATATAAAATAGATAGCCGATGGGAATTTGCTATATGTCTCAGGGAACTCAAACAGGGGCTCTGTGTCAACCTAGAGGGTGAGATGGGGAGAAAGATGGGAGGGAGGTTCGGTGGGGGACACATATGTATACCTATGGCTGATTCATGTTGAGGTTTGACAGAAAACAACAAAATTATTTAAAGCAATTATCCTTCAATTAAAAAATAAATTTTAAAAAGGAAGTTTTAATTAATATCCAAGAGAGATAATAGAAGATATTGCTTCTATGAGGCAGCAACAGTTTTTTGTAAAATGCAGGTGGGATTAAGAAGAAATAATTCTTGAAAATTAATAACCTAATCAGTTCAGTTCGGTTCAGTCGCTCAGTCGTGTTCAACTCTTTGCGACCCCATGAATCACAGCACGCCAGGCCTCCCTGTCCATCACCAACTCCCGGAGTTCACTCAAACTCATGTCCATCGAGTCGGTGATGCCATCCAGCCATCTCATTCTCTGTCATCCCCGTCTCCTCCCACCCCCAATTCTTCCTAGCATCAGACTCTTTCTCAGTGAGTCAACTCGACACATGAGGTCTATAACCTAATAGCAGACATTAAAAACTAACTAGAAGGGTTGGAAGATGACATTTCATCAAACCCTCAGAAAGTAAAGACAAAGGAATGGGCTCACACCAGTCAGAATGACAATCGTTAAAATCTCTACAAATAAGAAATTCCGGAGATGATGTGTAGCAAAGGGAATCCTCCTACACTGTTGGTGGGAATGTAACTTGTTAAAGTCACTATGGAAAACAGTATGGAGGTTCCCCAGAAAACCAAAACAGAATTACCATATGATCCAGCAATCCCACACCTGGGCATATATCCAGACAAAACTGTAAGCCAAAAAGATACATGCACTCATATGTTCACAGCAGCACTATTCACTATAGCCAAAATATGGAAACAATCTATATGTTCATGGAGAGATGACGGGATAAAGAAGATGTAGTACATATATACAATGGAACACTACTCAGCCATAAAAAGAACAAAATAATCCCATTTTCAGCACATGGATGCAACTAGAGATTACCATACTAAGTGAAGTAAGTCATACAGAGAAAGACAAATATCATATGATATCACTTATATATGCAATCTAAAAATATGACACAAAGGAACCTGTGTATGAAACAGAAACAGACTCATGGACATAGAGAATAGACTTGTGGTTGCCAAGGGGATGGGAGTTGGGGGTGACGGAGTGGGAGGTTGGGGTTAGCAAATGTAAGCAATTATATACAGAATGGATAAACAACAAGGTCCTACTGTATAGCACAGAGAATTATATTCAATATCCTATGATAAACCATAATGGAAAAGAATATTTTAAGAAGAATGTACATGTACGTATAACAAAACCACTTTGCTGTACAGCAGAAATCAACACAACATTGTAAATCAAACTATATTTCAATTTAAAAAAAAAAAGGAGGGGGGAGACAAAGGAATGAGAAAAAGGAAAAGATTCTAAAGTCAAAAGCATTCTAAAACCAGTCCTCAAAGGTCCCCATTTGCATAACACAAAATCAAGGATGACTTCCTACTAGTCTGCTAATCCTCCCATCCAGTGCCCAGCAAGAATCTGGCCTCTTTTTTATTTACCTGAAGACAAGGAAGCCCACAGCTCTTAGAAAATCCACCTGGCACACACTTAAATATTGAATACATTATTACAGAGACTAACTGAAGATGGATTCTGTGACAGGTTAAGCACTTTATCTATGCAAGGGGGTTGGCAAAGGATGGTCAATTCTAGCTACTGCCTATTTTGGTAAATAAAGTTTATTGGAGCAGAGCCATATCCATTCATTTTTGTGTTATCTATGGCTGCTTTTCCACTAAAACAAATGAGATATATAATTGTGGTTGAGATTCTATGGCCATAAAACCCAATACATTTACTATAAAGCCCTTTAAAAAAAAAAGTTTGCTGATTTCTCATATAGATTATTCCTTTTAGACCTAACAGTCCTGGAAGTTGATGTTTTTCATCCTTATTTTACCACGAGAGAAGCTGAGGTTTACAGAAGGCAAATGGCATGCCCAGATTCAGATTGTAAGTATTGGGAACATGATAAAACTGTCTTTTGACAATCACATACGGTCTCCTATTAGAGTAATTTCTCCACCTCATGGGACATTTGTCTCATAAGAAATCAATGAGAGGACACAGTAGGTCACAGAACTCCGACACTGAGGTATCAAGCCAGTCAAGATAACGTGAGTATTCTTTCTGGAACTGAAGGCCATCCCATGTGCCTCTATCCTTTTACTTTTTCAGAAGTGACCCTGTCCACTGAAATAGGAGCACCAGCCTTGATCTAGTATCCCAACCAACCCTCTGCTTTTATTGTTGTTCAATCACTAAGTGATGTCTGACTCTTTGTGACCCCATGGACTACAGCACACTAGGCTTCCTTGTCCTTCACGATCTCCCAGTTTGCTCAAATTCTTGTACATTGAGTCAGTGATGCTAACTAACTCGGAGAAGGCAATGGCAAGCCACTCCAGTACTCTTGCCTAGAAAATCCCACGGACAGAGGAGCCTGGTGGGCTACAGTCCATGGGTCACTACTAGTCGGACAAGACTGAGCGACTTCACTTTCACCCACTGGAGAAGGAAATGGCAACCCACTCCAGTGTTCTTGCCTGGAGAATCCCAGGAATGACGGAGCCTGGTGGGCTGCCATCTATGGGGTCGCACAGAGTCGGACACGACTGAAGTGACTTAGCAGCAGCAGCAGCTAACTAATTATCTCATCATCTGTGGCCTTCTTCTTCTTCTGCCCTCAATCTTTCCCTGCATCAGAACCTTTTCCAATGAGTCGGCTCTTCACATCAGGTTGCCAAAATATTTGAGCTTAAACTTCAGCATCAATACTTCCAATGAATATTCAGGGTTGATTTTCTTTAGAATTGACTGGTTTGATCTCCTTATGGTCCAAGGGACTTTCAACAGTATTCTCCAACACCACAGTTCAAAAGCATCAATTCTTCAGCACTCAGCATTCTTTATGGTCCAACTCTCACATCCATACATCACAACTGGAAAAACCATAGCTTTGATTATATGGACTTTTGTCGGTAAAGTGACATCTCTGCTTTTTAATATGCTGTCTAGGTTTGTTATAGCTTTTCTTCCAAGGAGCAAGCGACTTTTAATTTCATGGCTGCAATCACCACCTGCAGTGATTTTGGAGCTCCCAAAAAATAAAGTCAGCCACTGTTTCCATTTTTTCCCCATCTATTTGCCATGAAGTGATGGGACCGGATGCCATGATCTTCGTTTTTTGAATGTTGAGCTTTAAGCCAACTTTTTCTCTCTCCTCTTTCACTTTCATCAAGAGGCTCTTTAGTTCTTCTTCACTTTCTCCCATAAGGGTGGTGTCATCTTCGTATCTGAGGTTATTGATATTTCTCCCAGCAATCTTGATTCCAGCTTGTGCTTCATTCAGCCCAGCATTTCCCATGATGTACTCTGCATATAAGTTAAATAAGCAGGGTAATAAAATACAGTCTGACATACTCCTTTCCCAATTTGGAACCAGTTCGGTGTTCCATGTCCAGTTCTAATTGTTGCTACTTGACCTGCATACAGATTTCTCAGAAGGCAGGTAAGGTGGTCTGGTATTCCCATCTCTTGAAGGATTTTCCAGTCTGTTGTGATCTGCACACTCAAAGGCTTTAGCATAGTCAATGAAGCAGAAGTAGATGTTTTTCTGAAATTCTCTTGCTTTTTTGATGATCCAGCATTTGTTGGCAATTTGATCTCTGGTTCCTCTGCCTTTTGTAAATCCAGCTTGAACATCTGAGTGTTCTCGGTTTACATGCTATTGAAGCCTCACTTGGAGAACTTTGAGCATTACTTTGTTAGCGTGTGGGATGAGTGCAATTGTGCAGTAGTTTGAACATTCTTTGGCATTGCTTTTCTTTGAATGAAAACTGACCTTTTCCAGTCCAGTGGCCACTGCTGAGTCTTCCAAATTTACTAGCATATTGAGTGCAGCATTTTAACAGCATCATCTTTTAGGATTTGAAATATCTCAGCTGGAGTTCCATCACCTCCACTAGGTTTGTTCGTAGTGATGCATCCTAAGGCCCTTTTGACTTCGCATTCCAGGATGTCTGGCTCTAGGTTAGTGATCACACCATGTGGTTATCTGGGTCATATTTGTACAGTTCTTCTGTGTATTCTTGTCACCTCTTTTTAGTATCTTCTGCTTCTGTTAGGTCCATACCATTTCTGTCCTTTATCGAGCCCATTTTTGCATGAAATGTTCCCTTGGTATTTGTAATTTTCTTGAAGGGATCTCTAGTCTTTCCTATTCTATTGTTTTCCTCTATTTCTTTGCAAATGAGCCTCACTTGGGTGCTTATGGGTAAGCGCCTGCACACTAAGAGAAAAGTTATATAACCTAAAGCTGTCAACCAACTTGTTAAATAACACAGGACAAAGGGAGGGATCACTACTCTAAAAAACCCAATACTATCCCCACTGCAGTCCTGCTTCTGGTTTCCATCAGGCCTGCTCTCCTTTTCTGGAAGCATACTTTTGCTTTTTTTTAACTAAAACTCTGGCTGCTTAAAACTGTGCTAAGTCTGTTGACTGAATTATTTTCTTTGGGACCACAAGAACAAAGATATTCCCATTTCGCTGGTAACACTACTTCCTCTGGTACAAGTACAAACTCCATTTACACTGGAAATTCTTTTTAAAACAATTTTTTTTTTCTTCTGGTTTCACCATGCAGCTTGTGAGATCTTAGATCCCTGACCAGGGATTGAACTCAGCCACAGTAGTGAAAGGGCTGAGTCCTAACCACTAGACCACAGGGAATTTCCTAAAACGATCTTATAAAACAGATAGCAAATCTCAGAAACATGCTCAGCAGACACATTTGCCCTGAGGCAAATTCCAAGTACCCATATATTTCAGCAACTCAGAAAACATTCCAGCCACTGTCAGTGTCAATAAAGCAGAAGTAAATGCTTTTCTGGAACTCTCTCGCTTTTTCAATGTGTGGATCGCAACAAACTGTGGAAAATTCTTCAAGAGATGGGAATACCAGACCACCTGACCTGCCTCCTGAGAAATCTGTATGCAGGTCAAGAAGCAACAATTAGAACTGGACATGGAACAACAGACTATTTCTAAATCAGGAAAGGAATATGTCAAGGCTGTATATTGTCATCCTGCTTACTTAACTTATATGCAGAGTACATCATTCAAAATGCCAGGCTGGATGAAGCACAAACTAGAATCAAGATTGCCGGGAAAAATATCAATAACCTCAGATATGCAGATGACACCATCTTGATGGCCAAAAGCAAAGAAGAACCAAAGAGCCTCTTGATGAAAGTGAAAGAGGAGAGTGAAAAAGTTGGCTTAAAACTCAACATTCAGAAAACTAAGATCACAGCATCTGGTCCCATTACTTCATGGCAAATAGATGGGGAAACAGTAGAAACAGACTTTATTTTCTTGGGCTCCAAAATCACTGCAGATGGTGACTGCAGCCATGAAATTAAAAGATGCTTGCTCCTTGGAAGAAAAGTTATGGCCAACCTAGACAGCATATTAAAAATCAGAGACACTACTTTGCCAACAAAAATATGTCTAGTCAAAGCTCTGGTTTTTTCAGTAGTCATGTATGGATGTGATAGTTGGACTATAAAGAAAGCTGAGCACCAGAGAATTGATGCTTTTGAACTGTGGTGTTGGAGAAGACTCTTGAGAGTCCCTTGGACTGCAAGGAGATCCAACCAGTCCATCCTAAAGGAGATCAGTCTTGGGTGTTCATTGGACAGACTGATGCTGAAGCTGAAACTCCAATATTTGGCCACCTGATGCAAAGAGCTGACTTATTTGAAAAGACCCTGATGCTGGGCAAGATTGAAGTCAGGAGAAGGGGATGACAGAGGATGAGATGGTTGGATGGCATCACCAACTCAACAGACATGAGTTTGAGTGAACTCTGGGAGTTGGTGGACAGGGAGGCTGGATGTGCTTGTCCATGGGGTGGCAAAGAGTCAGACACGACTGAGCAACTGAACTGAACTGTAACTGTAAATATAGGTCAAAGTCATTCAAGACTTTGCATATTAGGTGTCCTGAGGAATACCCATTAGGGGAGCCAAAGCTCTTGCTTCCTTCCAGAATGCCTCTGACAGACTGATCCTTTCCACCCCCAGGTGGGACATGGACAGGTAAGAATAAAAGTGAAAGTTAGTCGCACAGTTGTGTCTGACTCTTTGCAATTCCATGGACTGCAGCCTGTCCCGCTTCTCTGTCCAAGGAATTCTCCAGGCAAGAGTACTGGAGTGGGTTGCCATTTCCTTCTCCAGGGAATCTTCCTGACCCGGGGATCGAACCTCGGTCTCCTGCATTGCAGGCAGATTCTTTACCAACTGAGCCACTAGGAAAGGCCATAGACAGGTATAGTGGCTAAAACAGTGACCATAATGAAGAAGGTTGTATTAATGCTGGCATAGGAAACAATGGTAACTAATTCAATCTCAGACCCTTTCCCCCTCTTCCTGAAAATCAAAGGATGGGACTGAAAGTTCCAACCCTCTAATCACAGAGTTGGTTCTCCAGGCAACCGGCCCCCATACTACTTTTAAAAGTCACCTTATTAACATAACAAGAGACACCTTTAAAAGTTGTAACAAATACAGCTGAGTTAAAAAGAAAAAAAAAAGACACCTTTATCACTCTCAACATTTAGGAAATTCCAAGTTTTAGCCATCTGAATGACCAAATAAGTATTTTCCTTATAAATCACAATGTCCCACTTCTCTTCCTCCTCCCAGTATTCACCCCCATTCATTCAGGGATGCCTGTATCAAACCCAGGTGAGATCCAAAGTGCTTTGAGAATGCTTTTAGTGGTACCATGACTTTGGCCATAGTGTCTACAAGTTGATGACTGACTCCACTGCACAGGACGAAATAATAGCTGAGTCCAGCTCCTGTAGCTTAGAAGCCAGGAACAAATTCTTCCAGCAGGCCACTCATGAGATCACCCTCTGATCATCAAAACCCCACAGTAATTCCTTTGGTAAACCCCAGGCTGCTATTCTCTACAAGAAGTGTTAGGTCGGGAGATTCTAACAACAGCCTCTACAAAGTCAATTAGATATTAACAAAGCTCCACTTACTTTCCTTACTCTGGTGAAAACAGCACACAAAAAGGGGGAGATTTTCTTTGGAAGAGATTTTGATCTCACTCGAGAATTCAGCTGCTTTTACCTGCTCCGGGAGCTTGTTCTGGATTTGAAGGCTTATTAGCTTATCGTCATTCTGTATTTATTCAGTTATTCCCAGAGCACTGTGCAGTACATAGCTTATGTTCTCTTTCAATACTGGGTCCAATCCTGTAATATAACGTGAGAGTGCATATTTAATCCTGGTGTTAGTGAGCCTTTATGCGACAGAATATTCTATCTCCCACAGAAAGTGAGTTTAATGGTCTACTTTAGATCATGACACCTTTTGTCAACAACTTCTAATACTAAGGGGCAACAAAAGCCTCCAGCTTTGCTGTGACCTTACTACATTCTAATATGTTTCCCCAAGTATAGATCTGACATGTTTCCCAAGTATTATTTTGAAATTTATTTTATTGAAGTATAGTTGATTGTGAAGAAAGCTGATCGCCAAAGAATTGATGCTTTTGAACTGTGGTGCTGGAGAAGACTCTTGAGAGTCCCTTGGACTGCAAGGAAATCCAACCAGTCCATTCTAAAGGAGATCAGTCCTGGGTGTTCATTGGAAGGACTGATGCTGAAGCTGAAACTGCAATACTTTGGCCACCTCATGCAATGAGTTGACTCACTGGAAAAGACTGATGCTGGGAAGGATTGGGGGCGGGAGGAGAAGGGGACAAGAGAAAATGAGATGGCTGGATGGCATCACCGACTCGATGGACATGAGTTTGAGTGAACTCCGGGAGTTGGTGACAGACAGGGAGGCCTGGCGTGCTGTGATTCATGGGGTCGCAAAGAGTCGGACATGACTGAGCGACTGAACTGAACTGATAGTTGATTTAGTGTTAATTTCTGCTGCACAGCAAAGCAATTCAGTTACACATGTGTGTGTGTGTGCTTGTGTGTATATATAATAATAAGGTCCTACTATAGAGCACAGGGAACTATATTTAATATCCTATAGCAAACTATAATGAAAAAGAATACATATATTTTTTCAATATCCTGTGGTAAACTCTTACATATATTCTTTTTCATTATAGTTTATATAATAATCTATACTAAAATACAGCATAAATGAAAGAATATATATATCATTATAGATTATAGCTTACCACAGGATACTGAATGTAGTTCCCTGTGCTATACAGTAGCTGCTTATTATTTATCCATTCTATGTATAATAGTTTGCAAATGCCAATTCCCTTGATCTAGCAATCACTATCACGTAATTTCTTGACACTGGACCAGTTTGTATTGGCACAGAAACCAACACTACCTCCTTGGTTGTTAAACAGAACAGACAGACCAAAAATACTCCATCCAGACAACTTGTACTAAAAACAAAACAAAACTGGGCATTACATCCCAAGAGTCCTGACCCACTTCAGAGTCTGTCAGCTTCTTTGTGAACTGGAAGTCAGAAGTGAGGAACCACTGGGTTAGTTAAGTAAGCTTCATTTGATATTACTTAGGCTTTTGTGGGAGAATGCAATGGCACCACTCTAGTACTCTTGCCTGGAAAATCCCACGGTCGGAGGAGCCTGGTAGGCTGCAGTCCATGAGGTGGGGAAGAGTCAGACACAACTGAGCTACTTCACTTACACTTTTCACTTTCACACATTGGAGAAGGAAATGGCAACCCACTCCAGTGTTCTTGCCTGGAGAATCCCAGGGATGGCGGAGCCTGGTGGGCTGCCATCTATGTGGTCGCACAGAGTCGGACACGACCGAAGTGACTTAGCAGCAGCAGGCTCTGGTGATTTAATAGGCCAATGTCTTCCTCATGATGGACATTTTATTCATCCATGGATGTGTAATTTCCTGTGGCTTGTGAGTTTACCTCCTGCTTTGCAACAGAAAAGATTTAAAACTTCCCCATGGATGAAACCCTCAGGATATTTTCCTGTATATCATCAACATTTCTGTTAATTAAAAATTAGCTCTGTCTCAGAAAGTAAAATCTGCATGACTATTCACTATGCAGGAAAATCAGATACAAATAAAGTAAATAGGCAAACAGTATTTCTGCCAATGAATGCTACATCTGTGAAGAGTCATGTTAACTTTCTTCTTTAAGTGACTACTGCTTTCTTACTCATTGAGAAACTTTGTTGTCTAAAATCAAAGCGTCTGGAAAACCTTGTGCTTTACATTTTATCAGTAAGAATGAAACAATTTCAATTTACTTTCCAGGGATAAAGCTTCAGAAAGGGTGTTTCTGTACAGCATTTTATGTGTCTTTTTTTTTTACTTTACATTATTGTATTGGTTTTGCCATACACTGACATGAATCTGCCCCGGGTGTACTTGTGTTCCCCATCTTGAACCCCCCTCCCACCTCCCTCCCCATCCCATCCCTCTGGTTCATCCTAGTACACCAGCCCCAAGCATCCTGTATCATGCATTGAACCTGGACTGGGGATTCGTTTCACATATAATATACATGTTTCAATGTCTGGACAGCATTTTAATAAAATGGGTCCGTTTTGTTGTCTTAGGGCTGATGTTGATCACTTTAGAAAATTCTGCTTTGCTTTGTGAAAGCAATATTTCATTTGTATTTTATCTAAACTTCACATCCCCACAATCCTATAACCCTACCTCATTCTTTCCTTCAGTTATATGTCCCATAACGTCTCTGGTGTGCAGTGTCCTTCATTATAATTTTATCAAGAGATCTGACTTTGCTCTACTACAGGTTTATTCCTGGTGGTCTTAGGTTGATGGGGCTTGAACCCTGTCTTGTTCAGCTTCCAGGGTCCAATCACGAAAAATTTTTAAACATTTGTGTGAATGAAAAATGCTGCCATATCAGTAACAAAGGATGTTGCAGCCATCAATTACTGTAACCACCACAACTATGCACCGAGGGGAATCACGACGGAAAAAGAACAGTATATTGTTTCTAGACAGCCCTAGAAGGACTACAGCTATAATACACTATAGCTATAATAGCTAAATTATTGCTCAGTCATGTCCAACTCTTTGCGGTCCCGTGGACTTGCAGCCCACCAGGTTCCTCTACCCATAGAATTTTCCAGGAAAGAATACTAGAGTGGGGTGCCATTCCCTTCTCCAGGGGATCTTTCCAACCCAAGGATCAAACCCGGTCTCCCACATTGCAGCAGATTCTCCATGGTCTGAGACACCATGGGAGCCCATTATCAAAGCGATAATTGCAGAGTCCACACTCTTGCATTTTCCCATACATAAAAAAGCACTAAATTCATGAACTTCACAGGTGTTACTACAGAACTCCTGTGTATCCTGGCTCCTCCCTTACCTCTTTAGTAGTCCCTCAGAGAGATCTGAGAGGCTCTCTTCCAATCTTAAGTCCTCAGAAAAGCCACCAAATACAACATAATTCTCAACTGTTAGGTGGTATAGTATTTTGACTTGACTGTAATATGCATTTTTCATCCCTAAATATAATATGCCAGGTAGGCATACTCTCTACCACGCCAGTTTCATTATAATTGGGATGAGTCCATATCCCAGAAAGGGTACAGGAAAAAGGTTGTCACGGTACTCGGTGACTTTTACTTCACTTCTTGGAACAGGCTTAGATTTTCTTTTCCTCTTTTTAGTCTCAGACAAAACATTTCCTCTGCTAAACTGATGCTTCCATCCCTCATGACTGAGGGAAATAAAAAACTCGAGACACATTTACTCAGCTGAAGCTGTACAGGTAGACAGCTCTGGCCACGTTGACATTCGCAGGTATTGTGGAAACGCGGGGGAAGGGGACAAGCTGCTGCCCACCCCCGCAATCCGAGGCCCGGATCCAGGACCAGCGTACTCCTCTGCTGTCGGCCTCAAACTGAAACCCGAAGCAGGGCTCCCGCCTCGCCTTTAACATTCACTTCTTGTCACAAATAGGCACTAGGGCGCGCGGCTTAAAAGGAAACATAGTTTCCAAGACACCTCACGCTGACGAAACATACGAGCTCTACAATGCTCTGCGGCCGCCATGATTCTCGCGGGCGCCGGCTTTGACCCGCCTTTCCTCTCGGTGATTGGACGAGTAGGACCGGCGTACGGCAGGGGCGTGGCCCCGCAGGGAGAGGCTGAGGAAACTACCGGAAGGGGCCAGACGCCATCTTGGATCCTGGCATCCTCCTCGAGTTGCCCTTCCTCCTGGTGATTGAACGAGCCGGTTAGGTGTCCCGGAAGGGTCGTAACCAGCCAACCAGACCGGGGAGCGTGCGTTTTCTTTTTTCATGTTTCAAGGGTGTAACTGTATGAAATGCTCTTGCTCACTCCTGGATGACCCTCACGTTGCGAGGCAGAAAAGGCCTGCTTGGAGAGTTATCTTGCATTTTAATGGAGCTTCGGAGAAACCTGAAAACTGCCTGGGGCTGCTTGGGAAGGCGTCTTAAAATGCTTCAAGGATTTTTTGTCATTTTTCAAAGAGAAAGATGGGGAGCACTTTCTAGGAAGAGGGGCCTGATTACATGAAAAGTCCCGAAACTTGTACCTGTTGCTATATTAGGGGTAAAGGAGGCAGAATGCCCAGAGAAAAAAGCTAGGAAGGGGTTGGGATTAGACTATGGAGGACTTGAATTGCTGGGGAGTTAGGACTTTATCCTGTAGATTGGGTCAGCGGTCCCCAGTCTTTTTGGCACCAGGGACCAGTTTCGGGGAAGATAACTGCTCCCCTCCTGCTGTCAGTCCTGGTTGCAGGGAATTGGGGTCCCCTGGATTATGTGGTGGCAAATGGACTTTTGGAGTACTTCAAACAAGTTTGACAATCATTTAGTGAACTCTAGAAAAATAAAAATAACTGGGGAATCCCAAAGTCTTTCCCAAAGTATTCAGTGAATGACTAGGGGAGCTTGCTTATTAAATGCAAATTCTTGCTCCTCTGCAGACCTGCAGATCAAGAGTCTCTGGTTGTAGAGATAGGAAACGTGTTTGGGGGAAAGAAATGCACAAATCATAAAGGGAGATATTTGAAAGTTCACAAGCTGAACACACTCGTGTAACCAACACCCAGATGAAGAAACTCACCAGCAGCTCAAAAACCCCGCTTCCCCCTGCAAGCCACTGCTGCCTGCACCAGGGGTAAAAGTGACTACTAGGCATCACCGACTCGATGGACATGAGTTTGAGTGAACTCCGGGAGTTGGTGATGGACAGGGAGGCCTGGCGTGCTGTGATTCATGGGGTCGCAAAGAGTTGGACACGACTGAGTGACTGGACTGAACTGAACATAGATTAGTTTGCCTGATTTGAAGTTTTTATAAATGAAATTACAGAGCATATACTTGAGACCTATAAAACAATTAGCCTGTATTTTTAAATGTCAGTAATATAACGACAAGAATAGGTTTATTACAGATTTAAAGACCAGACATAACTAAATGCAGGGCGAGGGTGGGATGACGTGGGAGAATGGCATTGAAACATGTATATTAGCATATGTGAAACAAAGTGCCAGTCCAGGGTCGATGCATGATACAGGATGCTCGGGGCTGGTGCACTGGGATAACACAGAGGGATGATATGGGGAGGGAGGTGGGAAGGGGGTTCAAAATAAATAAATAAATAAATGCAGGTTTTAACCCTTCACAGGATCATAGGCCCGGAAGGCTTTTTTCATTTGCTGGGAATAACGTAAATGGAAACATTGCTAATAGTTAAATAAAGTGCAAATTAATAAATTACGTGGGAATTCCCTGGTGATCCAGTGGTGAGGATTCTGGGCTTTCACTCTGGGTCAAGAGTCCGGACCTTTGGTCTGGGAACTAGGATCCCGCAAGCCTTGAGGCACAGCCAAAATAATACATACATACATACATGCATATACATAAGTGTGTGTGTGTGTATGCATACATATACATATACATATACATATACATATATATGACTATTATTAACTTACTGAATTTGACTATTGTACTGATTATGTAAAGTCATGCCCTTGTTTATAGGAAACATCACATTTAAGTGTAAAGGAACATGATGTCTGCAGTTTCCTCTCAAATGGGTCAAAAAAATTATTAAGCAATAGGAAAATGTTAACATTTGGGAACTCGAAGTGAAATGTTTACGGGAATTACTTATACTTGTTTTGTAACTTTTATGTAAGTTTGAATTCTTTTAAGAAAGGTTAATAAAATTGACGGGGTCACTTATGGAGAGAAATCGTACCAAGACATCAGTAACATTTAGACGAGTAGTGGAAGAAAAGATAGAAGAACGTTAAAAGATGAAGTCGAAAGGGCTGCAAACAGTCACAAAGGAAAGCACAGCTTCTGTGCCCTTCTGCACCCTGAAATCTTAAGAGACAGCTGTTGACGCGCGGTGTCGGCTAAGCCAAGCTCACGAAACCGAACCGCGAAACCACAGCCGAGCTCCAGCACACTCCGCCATGTTTTCCCAGTGAGCATGTGTGCGCGTACGTGCGTACGTCCCAACCAATCGGTGCCCACGTCGGCGATACGTTCACTACCGGGGCGGGGCGGCCCTCTACACATGCGCAGGGTTGGGCGGGCCTTCTTCCTTCTCGCCGAACGCCGCCAACATGGTGAGTACAGCCGGCGCGGGCTCCATATCTGACCCCTATGCCGCACCAGCTTTGCCTGGGCTGGGGGCCGGAGGCGAGCAGCGGCGCTCAGCGGATCTTAGGTATCGTGCAGTGAGGTTCCCCGGGTGGGCAAGACACAAGAGTTGGAAGCTTTCAGGATGTGCGCCTGAGGAGCGCGTGGAGGGCCCGCCTCGCTGGGCACGCGTGCGCGCTCTGGCCGCCTCCTCCGGATCGTTGCGCGGCCCGTGGCCTAGCCGGCTCGCCGGGGCCGAAGCAGGCAGGGCATGGTGGTCTGGCCGTGGTGGCTTCGTAGACCTGGAGGCCAGCGGGAGCCTGACTTACCACTGTTTCCTCTGTGGATTTCGTCCATCCTGCTTGTTCCATGGCACTTCGGCGTGTTCTCCTCAACATTCTTTTTTCCTGATTTTAGCCACACTATCTTTAAATTGCAAAACTGGCAAACTGGATCGTGTTTTTAATCAGTCTCGCTGTTCACTCTCCCCCCGCCTCCCTATTTTAGGTGTTCAGGCGCTTCGTAGAGGTTGGCCGGGTGGCCTACGTCTCCTTTGGGCCTCATGCCGGGAAGCTGGTCGCGATTGTAGATGTTATTGATCAGAACAGGGTAAGTGTAAGGAAAAGTGTCACGGCTTCACATGGCAGTGTAGACAATGGTAATGGTTCCAACCGCCCTCTTAAGATAGGAGTACTATGGGTGGTAGTTTTCAACAGCCAACGCAGATAGATTTTACAGAGCAAAGGCTTGAATTGACCTGTATTGCTATGTTTGAGTAATACTTTTCTTAAACTAGGCAGTTTTAAACTAAAGGTGGTGTAAAACACTGGCGAGATATAAGTCATTTATTATGTTCAAAGCGAGTTTGGAACAAAGCCAGTCACATAGAAAGCCCTTGTTTCCTGTTGTCATTGCTTGAGCACCACAAACTAAGGCATTGAGCAAAGATAGTTTTTTTGTGGAAAGTGGAAGGATTAAAGACAAAACTATATGTTGGGTTCTATACTTAACTATTACTGCTAAGTCTTTTTAACCTTTAAGAAAGCATTTAAATGTAAGAATTTGATGATTCTGAAAAGACTAATATTATGTAGGAAATCTGCATTTTGAATACTGTTCCATTTTTGTACTGAGATCCTTGATCTTCTGTCTTCTAGGCTTTGGTGGATGGACCTTGCACTCAAGTAAGGAGACAAGCTATGCCTTTTAAATGCATGCAGCTCACTGACTTCATCCTCAAGTTCCCACACAGGTAACTATGCAACTATCACTCCTCCCATAGTTTTGTTAATACTAGTAAAAGTTTGCTTAATTTCATTTAAAAGTGTTGATTATTTTGTTTCTCTCTTGAGAATTTAGTAAGCTATGTGAGAGTGAGCCATTTAGAGGAGAGATTTGCATTGTAGAAGTAGACAGACATTGTTTACTTCTAAATGCCCTGCGATCCGGTGGTTCTCTGGCTTTCCTTTTGTCCAGATTTCCCATTCTCTTGTACCCTTTTCTTTCAGAATTTACACAACAAAAAACTTTCTGTATGTGTGGTTCCCTGAACATGGTTAGTCAATTTTAGCTTTAGAACAACAAATACTATCATTAGTTGAACTTTGCATATGTGTCAGCTATGGGCTTCCCTGGTGGCTCAGAGGTTAAAGCGTCTGCTTCCAATGCAGGAGACCTGGGTTCCATCTCTGGTCAGGGGATTAGATCCCAAATGCCACAACTAAAGATCTTGTCCCTGGTGGCTCAGAGGTTAAAGCGTCTGCCCCCAATGCGGGAGACCCGGGTTCGATCCCTGGGTCGGGAAGATCCCCTGGAGAAGGAAATGGTAACCCACTCCAGTATTCTTGCCTGGAGAATCCCATGGACGGAGAAGCCTGGTAGGCTACAGTCCAAGGGGTCGCAAAGAGTCGGATGCGACTGAGTGACTGAACGGAACGGAATGTTTAACATAACATCATCTCCTTAGGACAACCACCAGAGAGGTTCTATTCCTGGCTGTTCATGAGCAATGAAGGCAGTCATTCTGTGATTCTTGACATGATGCAGGTTATAGAAGTTAAAAACTGGTGTGGTGGTGTGTGGTGACGACTGTTTGCAATATAACCTGTGCTATGACTGGTTTCCCTGGTGGCTCAGAGGTTAAAGTGTCTGTCTCCAATACGGGAGACCCGGGTTCGATCCCTGGGTCGGGAAGATCCCCTGGAGAAGGAAACGGTAACCCACTCCAGTATTCTTGCCTGAAGAATCCCATGGACAGAGAAGCCTGGTAGGCTACAGTCCATGGGGTTGCAAAGAGTCGTACACGACTGAGCGACGGAACAGAACGGAGACTGGTTTACTTTCTAAGCATATTGGATTTTGATGTTTGAAAGAAATTCCAAAGTGGTTATAATTCCATTTTATGGCATTTGAACACAAATCTTTAAGCCTTACTGTACAGAATAAAACAAGGCATAAGGAACAACTACATTATTCTTCATGAACAGGAAATTGCTTTCTACTCATCCACTATTTGAATGATATATGCACATTATTAGAAGTGATTTTAAAACCGAGAAAGTGGAGTGGTTCACATATTTTTATTAAAAAATTGTGTGTTTTGAGGATATAAGCCATCCTGGCTTAATGAACACTGTTGGAATAAGTGGAAGATAACATTGTGCCCTGTGCTGTTTTCTGCGGAGACAACTAGAACTGGAAGTAGAAAAAACAAGGGTTCTTGTGGCATTTTCCTTCTGCTTTTTTAACTTGTGCTTTTTCAGAGGAAGAAAAGCTGTCCTTGAATCTGTGTGACCTCAGAACTGATTTCTTCAATCTTTGTTCTTGGCTCTTTCTAGTGCCCGCCAGAAGTATGTCCGGAAAGCCTGGGAGAAGGCAGATATCAATGCAAAGTGGGCAGCTACAAGGTGGGCCAAGAAGATTGAAGCCAGAGAAAAGGTAATGATTTAGAGTCATTTGAATTTGGACATTTTCTGATTTTAGAAGATTAGAAGGTGGTTTGATGGAGTTCTTTTTTTTTTTTAAAAAAAACACAGAAAGCCAAGATGACAGATTTTGATCGTTACAAAGTCATGAAGGCAAGGAAAATGGTAAGTTTTTGTGATTGTTGTATTCCAGTCCTGAATTTATTTGTCCAGTAATTTTGTTTGTCTAAGTTTATAGATCACAAAGTTGACTTCATAGACATCTTAGATGTTATAAGGGTGATCTTCTGTACTTACCTACATATCCATACATACAGGATGGGTAAGAGTCTTGTATGCATATGTGATGAATATTTTTATTGACATTTTTCAGAGGAACAGACTAATCAAGATTGAAGTTAAGAAACTTCAAAAGGCAGCTCTCCTGAAAGCTTCTCCCAAGAAAGCCCTTGCTGCTAAGGGGGCAGCTGCAGCAGCTGCTGCCGCTGCCAAGGTTCCTGCAAAAAAGATCACTACTGGGGGTAAGAAGGCTCCAGCCCAGAAGGTTCCTGCCCAGAAAGCTGCAGGCCAGAAGGCAGCACCTCCTCCTAAAACTCAGAAGGGTCAGAAAGCTCCATCCCAGAAAGCACCTGCTCCAAAGGCATCTGGCAAGAAAGCATGAGTGCATAAGAGGCTATTCGAATCAGAATAAAGGTTCTTTTTGACGTGCTGGCAAATTATTTAATCTGTGGATTAAAGTCTTGTTGCTGGGACTGGGTTTATGAGGCAGATTGATGGTAGGATTGTTCCTGTCTTCATTGTAGAAGGAATTCCTGAGTCCAACTCTGTCCAGACTCAGATACTATCAAGTCATCACACAAAGTCCTAAGTAATGTTCTTACGGGAAATCATGATAATTAGACCACTGGGTCGGAGAAGGCAATGGCAAGCCACTCCAGTACTCTTGCCTAGAAAATCCCATGGATGGAGGAGCCTGGTAGGCTGCAGTCGCTGGAGTCGCTAAGGGTCGGACACGACTGAGCGACTTCACTTTCACTTTTCACTTTCACACATTGGAGAAGGAAATGGCAACCCACTCCAGTGTTCTTGCCTGGAGAATCCCAGGGATGGAGCCTGGTGGGCTTCCGTCTATGGGGTCACACAGAGTCAGACACGACTGAAGTGACTTAGCAGCAGCAGCAGACCACTGGGTTAATTTTCTTTCCTTGTACAAATATACATCTCATAAATAACTAAAATTCCAGATGCTTCTGATGCTCAAGAGTAAATTTTCTTACAAAAGTATACTGTAGGTAAACAAATACTACATTTTGATAGGTTGGTTACTTAGTTTCCCAGTCATTTCTCACTTTTGTTTAGTGGCATTAATAGGCAAGTGATACAGTGCAATAGTTGCCATGATAGAGGAAATGCAGGCAATTTTGAGTTATTTGTCCTTCTAACAAGGACAAGGGTTGTCTAAAGTGGAATCTTCAGCTTCCACCCAGAACAAGGTGTTGGGGGAAGGGAGGTATGAATCTCCGGCATGTAGAAGACTTACCAGAGACCACAGGACTAGGAAGCTAGGTGTTGGCTCTGTGGTGGGTGGATAGTGTGTAGAAAGCCATAGAGTGCATGAACTGAAACATGGGACAGGAAGAGTTGGGAAGGTCAGGTGGTTTCAAGTTTGGCAGTACTCTGCTGTGTAAAGGTCCAAAGCCCAAAGTGGCACTGGTGAAATTGTATTGAGGTTCATGAACTACATCTTCTAGTATTCCTAGAACTGCATATTCTAGTTAGCATTCATGAGTATAAAAATTTCTGAAAGCTTTTTTGTCTGAAATCTTCCCTGATAGCTCAGTTTGTAAAGAATCCATCTGCAATGCAGGAGACTCTAGTTCGATGCCTGGGTTGGGAAGATCTGCTGGAGAAGGGATAGGCTACCCACTCCAGTGTTGTAGCATGGAGAATTCCACGGATGATTGTATGGTCCATGGACATGTACATGTATATTTTGGGCTTCCTGGTGGCTCAGATGGTAAAGCATCTGCCTGCAATGCAGGAGACCCGGGTTCAATCCCTGGGTCGGGAAGATCCCTGGAGGAGGAAATGGCAACCCACTCCAGCATTCTTGCCTGGAAAATCCCATGGTTGGAGGAGCCTGATAGGTTACAGTCCACAGGGTCACAAAGAGTCGGACACACCTAATCATCACTTTCAGTTTTTACTTGGCTTGTCTGAAAGTAGTTATTTCCCCCTTAAAAATTTTTACTTCCAGCACATCTGATAGAAACTGTCCAGGTGAGCCACAGACCACACAGGTGAACGGGTGTGTGCATGGTCATTCACTTAAATCGTGTCACACTTCGTGTGACCCCATGGACTGTAACCTGCCAGGCTTCTCTGTCCATGGGATTATCCAAGGCACGAATACTGGAGTGGGTTCCCATACCCTCCTTCAGGGGATCTTACTGACCCAGGGATTGAAGCCATGGTGTCTCCTGCCTCTTCTGCATTGCAGTTGGATTCTTTACAGCTGAGCCACCAGGGTAGCCCCAGAGGGGTGTGCCCTGACTTCAAATGCCAATTGCAAGGCTCTCAGGCCTCTTGTACTTCTCATGGTGCAGCTGTAATTGAAGTTCCCATGACTGCCTCCTTTGTTAATAGAACTAAGGCATGTTGCAGGGTTCCCAGGTGGCTCAGTGTTAAAGAATCTGCCTGCCAAGCAGGAGACTATCCCTGCAGGTTCTATCCCTGGTTCAAGAAGATATGGAGAGGGAACTCGGAAACATTTGTTACAGACCTGTCAAAAAAGGTAACTGGCAACAGTCAAATGGAAGCATGAGTTAAGGTGTGAGGGAGGGGGCACACAGCTTACATGCCCTCTCTAGCTTGCTACCCTCCCAGCACCTTTATGTTCATCCTGGAAGCTGCCTTCCCTTTAGAGTTCTTATGAAATTTCATTAGGCATGTTTGATTAAATCATTGGCTATTGGTGATTAGTTAGATTCCCAGCCTTTCTGCTTCAGGCAGGTCGGGTGTGGTGGTGATGGTGGTGACCCGGTCACCCATAATGGATGACTATGAAGTCGTGGTTGTTTCTCTGCTGACCAGCCCCGCCCCCCATCCCCATCCTGAAGTTAGGAGACCCTAGCCACCGGTCATCAGTCAAAAAGGACAGTCCTACCACTCTGGAGGCTCCCCAAGAATTTGGAAGCTTTTTGTGTCAAGAACTGGATGCCAATACCAAATACGTATTTCTTAAGTCACAGTATTACACCCTGTATGTCTGTAATAATTTTCAGTTTATGAATTGACTCAGTTAATCCGTTGAATTTATGAGTTTGAAACTTTCCACTTTCACTTGAGAAACTGAGGAAGAGTTAGTAATTTGCCAAGGCCATACAGTGAAGACAATTCGAACTTAGATTTCATGATTTTAGGTCACAGTCCAGGCCATCAGCCACTAAACAGGAGAGACAGGCTATATTCATTAGGTTAAGTTGCTGCTAGCAAGTGTGGGGCTTCCCTGGTGGCTCAGACGGTAGGAATCCGCCTGCAACGTGGAAGATTGTGTGCGCGATCCTTGGGTTGGGAAGATCTCCTGGAGGAAGGCATGGCAGCCCACTCCAGTATTCTTGCCTGGAAAATCTGCATGGACAGAGGAGCCTGGCGGGCTACAGTCCGTGGGGTCACAAAGAGTCGGACAGGACTGAGCGACTAAGCACACACAGCAAGTGTTAGCGCCAGAACCTAAAGCATCACAAGTATAATGTGGAATCTGTCTTTGAGGAAGTGTCAACTTGCCTAAGCAGCCACAGATAGGAGCTAATGCGCGCGCAGTCATCGGGTATCTGACTTAGGGGGAACCATGGAGAAACGCCAGCCTCCGGGCTTCCTAGAGGCGCCGAGAGCGCCAGTTGGGAGCGCTTCCGCCTTGGCTACATTCGGTGCTGGCATTCGCGCTCACCGTGTTGCCAGGAATTCTGCGATCCCGTTCCCTGGTGGCGCAGTCCTCATCCTGGAGCTCGCCGAGCAGAGGCCTCCGAAGCTCCGGGAGCCTGAGCACAGCCCTCTGCTGGAGAGGAGCAATCGACCTTTCTGCCCTGAAGGGCCGGCCCGACCTCCCCTCTCTTGACTCGCGGTACTCAGGGTGGGGACTGGTCACGTTTGGAGTCGCCTGTTTCCCAGGGTGGAATGTTCAGATACAGATGCGGGCTTCGGTCCTCACCGCCCAACTAGGAAGTTAAACGTTTACCCTTTCCTCCCGGGGCCAGAACTCCGCTTGCATTTTGTTCTGCAGCCCTTGCAAAGGTCCAGAGGCCTGTATTACCCTACCTTCTCTGCAAAAGCATGTTTGGGATCTTTGCCAACCATGGTCAGTAGAAGCATTCAGTGCAGACTACGTAGTAATGCATTCAAAGTGGGCCAGGATTTTCTTAAAAGTCAGATGTTCTGCAGTCCTTGACTCTTGCTTCAGAGATTCTTTCTAGGAATTTATGTCCTCATCAGGCAAATTTGTAGAGTGTACAAAGGAGCAGTGGCAGCGCTCAGTGAATTCCTAGCAGGTGCAATGAGAACATCCATAGTATCCTAAGAGTATCTTTCCTAGGACAGTGGTGAGGAGACTGAGGGAGGAAGAGGTGGGGAGTGTGAGAAACAAGATAGGGTTAGTCTCAATGTGGTTCTTTCTTCTCCTAGCTCTCTAGGTTCTTGCTTTTCCAAACAGAAAGGGCAGTGCATGAAGCCAGGGGTCATCAGCCATTCTCCAGACATGGTCCTAGGTAAGCTGAGTTTTTTTCCAGCTTTCCACATTCAGAACAGATATGAAAGGGCATTACAGGACATGCCTTGGCCAGTCCTGTGCTTAGCTTTGCACCCATCAAAGAGTATGGCAAGGGAGTGTGTTAGGGGAGTTAATGAGGGAGAGTAGAATAAATTCGGAAGGATCAGGTGTGAAAAGAGGGAGGCACCAGCCTAGAAGTTCTAGAAAGTGAGAATCTATATCCAGGCAGACCGCGAGGACGGTGCACAGGTGAGCGGGTTTGGCCTGATCAGGGGGCTCATTAGAAAGGCAGAACCTCATCTACTGAATCAGAATCTACATTTGTACAATATCTGGGGAATTAATGGGCAAGTTAAAATTTGGGGAGCACTAGTCTGTGTGGCAATACACAGAGGAAGGCCGCCTCCTGAGATTAAACAAGCATGCCCACAGGAGGAGTTTGCTCTGCAGACCACGGAGTCAGGGTGCAGTGAAACCCAAATTGGGAGCATTGGAGGGTGTGGATTGGTGAGAGAGGGGAATTCTTGGAGGAGTGCGGAGTTTGGCGCTGAAGCCAGTGCCTCTAAGTCCACTGCAAAAACTGCAGCTTAATCTGTGTTAAAAGGCTGTATTCATTGTTGGCACAAATTCATGCAGCATTAAAGGAAGCGTTCCCTCTCAAGTTTTCTTCCTGATAGAGGAAGATTTCAGTGAATTTCTCTCCAGAGTCCTAGACCATGCAATGAGAAAGCTGGTGTGTCATGTAATGGCTGTATCATAAAGTGAGAAAGCCCCATCCCAGAAACTTAAGAGCAGTGTGTATTTGGTTCATTTTTCTGGATCTTGGACCATCCACTTCTGTTTCAGCACTTAAGCCAACATCAGTTCCATGTTAGGAAAAATTTTAACATCTTTGGGGTCAGTCTTTTCTCTCCAGGGACTTTGCCTAAAGTATGGTAGTCATGGGTGATTATGTTCCACAAAGAAACCCCCCAACTGAGGAATTTCCTGGCAGTCCAGTGGTTAGGACTCAGGGCTTCCACTCCAATGGGTGTGCATTTAATCCCTGGTCAGGGAACTAAGATCCTCCATGCTCTGTGGTGTGGCCAAACAAACAAACAAACCCCAAGTGACAGTGGCTTAAACAGGAAAAAAGCTTCTCTCTCTACCCGAGAAGTCTGGGAGAGGCAGTCTAGGGCGAGTGTGATGGTTCCACTATTATCACACATCCAGGTTCTTTCTGTCTTTCTGCTCCACCATGCTAGCACTGGCTCTCCTGCCCAAGGTTATTTCACAGTCTAAGGTGGCTGCTTGATCTCCAGCTATCATGTGCATTCCAGCTGGAAGAAGAGATGCTAAAAATGCAAACCTCTCAGCTGTTCTCTTTTAGAAACCTCTTAGAAGTGAGATAGATGGATGGATAGATATATTAATAACTTTCAGTCTTTGCTACAATCTCTGTGAGAAACATTTGTTATTTGGAATCATCTAGGAAGTTCCCCCAATCTCATCTGTTGTTGTAATAAGTGCTGAGATTTATATATTATCATGTGCCAGGTTTGCTTTACACATACTAATTCATTCCATCCTTACAAGAGCCTCATTAGCTTGGTATTGCTAGTATCACAGTTTTTTAGATGAAGAAATTGAGGCACAAAAAGTTAAGTGTCTCATCTAAGTTCATACAGCTAATGACTATAGTGGTGGAATTTGAACCTAGGGAGTATGACTGTAGAGCTGGGTTTGTCAAGCTCAGTGCTGTTGATGTTTCAGGCCAGGTAATCCTTTGCTGTGGGGGACCCTCCTGTGTGCTGTAGGATGTTAAGTAACATGCATCCGTGGCCTCTAACCACTAGGTACCAGTAACATCACCACCACCTGGAGGTTGTGGCAACGAGAACCGTCTCCGGACTTTGCCACATATTCCCTGATGAGCACAATTGCCCCCCACTGAGAACCACAGCTCTAAAGTCTCTCCTGTTTGCCATGAATCTGTGCTGCCTCTGAAACCTACTTCCCATGTAGGAGAATCAACAGCCCTATTGATTTTTTAAATGAATTTATTTGTGGCTTTGCTGGGTCTTCATTGCCGCACACAGGTTTTCTCTAGTTGCAGTGGGCGGAGGCTGCTCTCTGGCTGTGGTGTGGGCTTTCATTGTCGTGCCTTCTCTTGTTGCAGAGCACGGGCTCTAGAGCACAGGCTCAGTAGTTGCAGTGTATGGAGTTAGTTCCCACCTGCCATGTGAAATCTTTCTGGACCAGGGCTTGAACCCCAGTCCCCTGCATGAGCAGGCAGATTCTTAACCACTGGACCACGAGGGAAGTCCCCTGTTAATTTAATAATGGAGAGGGAGGAAGTGTCAGCAAAGGAATGAAGCAGAATGATGAGAGATGGAGCTGGATGTTGAAAATCTGCATATTACAGAGAACAAAGAACAAAGGATACATAACTAGAGAGGTGTGGAGGGTGGAAGCCCTAATGTGAGGGAAGATGGTCTGGACTGTGCTCTCAGCTGCTGACAGTCAAGGAAGTAGAGGCAGAATATTAACATTCAGGGTCAGCAAAGTGTCTGTTCTCCACTGTTCAGTAAGGGACCCACTAGCTACAGTTGCCTATTTAAATTAAAATGAATTAAAATTAGAAATCCAGTTCATCAGTCACACCAGCCAACTTTAGATTGCCTGGTCAAGGTGTTATCTGATTTCTTCACTGTATAGTTATTATATCTCCCCTGCAACTGATTAGAAATCTATTGGGAATCATTTAAAATCATGCAGATATCCTGCTTATCAACATTTCCTCCTAGATTTTGCATCTAGCAGTGGTTCTTGTCTAAATGGGTCTTTACAGTGATGGTTACAAGTCCTCTGCTTCTTTGGGGAGGTGATGCTGGAGAATTATGCAAACATAACTTTCTTGAGTGAGTCCTCCTTCCTTTGTAAAACTCAGCTTCTGCCCTTGGGTGCTACTGGCTTCTTCTGTAATGTATCTAGGATCTCTGATACCACCAGAATTGATGCTCCATGAGCGGAGCTCCCTGATCCTCAGTTGCAGGAGTAACTTAACTACTGGAGAAAGATCTGGGTTCATTTCGGTTTTAAACAAGACTTCCCCAAAATTCCATGACAGTCCAGTGGTTAGGACTCCACACTGCCAAGGGTGTGGGTTCAATCCTTGATTGGGGAACTAAGATCCCACAGGTTGAGCAGTGTGGCCAAAAAAATAAAAAAGACTTCCTTCTTTCCCCTTGGGAATTCTCCTGGGAGGGGCTTTGCCCTGGGGTCAGAGCACTGAGGCTCCATATTCATTCCTTCACTCTTTCAGTTCCCTGGAGGAGACTGTGACCCCATCTTCTCTGTGTGAGAGTCTCCTAAGGCCTTCTGTACACACTTCCAGTGACAGTGTGGACTTCCTGTGCTCTCAGAGCCAGAATAAGCTTCCTGGGCAAAACAAGCTTCCTGCTTTCATCCCCAGAGTCTCTCCACATTGGCCTCCCTTCGTCTCTGGGATGTCACTGCTTTTTCCACCTGGCAAAGCGGAGGGTAGACTGAGAGGGGTCTGAGGAGACTCTCCTCACTTTCTGTTCCTTTTCTGTGTCCTTCAGCAGCATGTCCATTCCCCAAACCAGATTTGCTCTTCTGGCTGGAGCGAGGGGCAGAACCAGGGGCCCGGATCCCTGGACACGGGTCAGGGGAGGGGACCTGAGAGGCACCTGCAGAGGTGAGCAGGAGAACCTGCCATTCTCTGCTCCTTAGAGCCTCAGCCCCAAACTGGAACAGACCAGTCCAGACCTTTCATTCTCTGTCATTCTTCTTTGTAAAGCTAAAGGATCTCAAACCTTTAGTAGTGAAGATAGACTTCTGTTGATTAACTTAAGAATATATACAAAACAGAGAACTCGTTTCTGTAAGGACATTTTGTGTGTGTTTGTGTGTGCGTGAGAAGCTGTAGCAGAAGAATAGACTTTTTATAAATCCCTAAACACTAAATTAGGAAGTAGCTTTTGAAACAAACCCTGTTTATTTTGGGTTTTTCTACTTTTGTTAAAAAAAATGCTGTTGGCATCTTGATAGAGATTGCATTGACTCTATAGATGACTTTCGGCAGTATTGACTTTTTTTTAAGATTTATTTATTTATGGCTGTGCTGGGTCTTCCTTGATGTGTTCAGGTTCTCTCTGCTACAGCGAGCAGAGGCTACTCTTCCTTGTGGTGCAAGGGTTTTTTGTTGCAGTGGCTTCTCTTGTTGCGGAGTGCAGGGTCCAGGGCACAGGCTCAGTAGTTGTGGCATACAGGCTTAGTTGCTCCGAGGCATGTGGGATCTTCCTGGAACAGGGATTGAACCCATGTTCCTGGCATTGGCAGGTGGAGTCTTAACCATTGGACTATCAGGGAAGTCCGGTATTGACATTTTGACAGTATTAATTCTCCCAGTTCACGAACACGGGATATTTTTCCATTTATTTGTGTCTTCTTTGGTTGTTTTCATCCATGTTTTGTAGTTTTCAGAGTAGAGATCTTTCAACCCCTCGGTTAAATTTATTCCTAAGTATTTTAGTGTTTTCGATGCTGTTATAAATGGGATCAATTTCTTTATTTCTCAGCAAACTAATTGTTAGTGTATAGAAAGTATACAGATTTCTATATGTTAATTGTACATCCTGCAGCTTTACTGAATTCATAGATTAGATTTAACTGTTCTTTTTGTTGAGTCTGAAGGATTTTCTATATTTTAAATCTTGTTATCTGCAAATAGAACAAATTGTATTTCTTCCTTCCCAATTCTGGTACCTTTTATTTCTTTTCTTTCTTTTCTTTTTTTTTTGCCTGTTGCTTTAGCTAAGATTTTCAGCATTGTGTTAAATTGGAGTGGTGGGAGTGGATGCTCTTGTACCTAATCTTAGAGGAAAAACTTTCAACCTTTCACTCTTGAGTATGATGTTAGCTGTGGGCATTTCATTTATGGCCTTTTTTATGTTGAGATATGTTCCTTCCCTGTGGCGGTGGTTTAGTTGCTAAGTCATGTCCACCTCTTGTGACTCCATGGATGACAGCCTGCCTGGCTCCTCTGTCCATGGGATTCTCCAGGGAAGAATACTGGAGTGGGTTGCCATTTCCTTCTCCAGGGGATCTTCTCAACCTTGGAATCAAACTAGGAACTCCTGCATTGCAGGTAGATTCTTTACCAACTGAGCTACAAGGGAGGCCCATGTTACTTCTCTACCTAATTTGTTAAGAGTTTTTATGGTGAATGAATTTTGAATTTTGTGAAATTCTTTTTCTTTACCTATTGAAAGTGAAAGTCGCTCAGTTATGTCCAACTCTTCGCAACCCCATGGACTGTACAGTCCATGAAATTCTCTAGGCCAGAATATTGGAGTGGGTAGCCTTTCCCTTCTCCAGGGGATCTTCCCAACCCAGGGATCGAACCCAGGTCTCCCGCATTGCGGACAGATTCTTTACCAGCTAAGCCACAAGGGAATTCCTGGAATGGGAAGCCCACAAGGGAAGAATACTGGAGTGGGTAGCCTATCTCTTCTCCAGCGGATCTTCCCGACCCAGGAATCGAACTGGGGTCTCCTGCATTGCAGGCACATTCTTTACCAACTAACTGACCTTTCAGGGAAGGCTTTACCTATTGAGATGTTCATATGATTCTTTTCTTTCATTCTATTCATGTGAAGTTTCACATCAGTTGATTTCTGGAAAGCATGTTTATTTATTGGGAATGAGTGGTTTCCTTTTCTGTCTTTTGGCTGAGGGATCTTAGTTTCTCAACCAGGGAATAGAAGAACCCCTGCCCTGCTACAGTGGAAGCACAGAGTCCTAACCACTGGGCTGCCAGGGAATTCTTTTTTGAAAGATAACGAATTGATGTTAAATGTAAAGAACCATCCACCGATTTGGTGGATAGTCTTTCTCATTCAGCTGCCCCTATTCTTATACTCCCTTAGTCCCTAATGCTATTCAGAACCTCTGTAAACCAAATGCCCCTTTCTTACTCACCCCGACTCTGTCTTCATCCAGTGCCTTTAGATTGACTCTAGCACTTGAGCCCACCTTGATGTAAAAAGCTTCCCCAGGGTCACCTGCAATTGTCAGTGTCCCTTGGCCACTGCTTCACATTGCCATTTAACCTGTCAAGAGCTTTGTCCAGTAGGACTTTTCTACAGTGATGGAAATGGTATGTATCTGCACCATCCAATATGGGAACCATTAGCCACATGAGCACTTGAAATGTTGGTGATACAACTGAGGAACTGAATTTTTAACTTTGTTCCATTTTAATTAAATAGACACATGTGGTTAATGGCCCTAATCAGACAATGCAACCTAAAACAGTTTTAAATACAGCCTCCAGCTGCCTCTTTTAGTTTCTAGATCAGTGGCTGTCAAACCCAACTGTGCATCAGAGTCACTTGCAGCGCTTGTTAAACACAGACTGCTGGACGCCACCTCCAGAAATTCTAATTTGGTAGACTGGGGTAGGGCCTGAGAATCTGCATTTCTAACAGGTTCCCAGATCATGATGGTCCTGGGACCACACTTTGAAGACCTCTGTTCTTGAGAATCTTGAACTGTGTTTTTAAAATTCTGGGTTGCAACTCCTTAGTGAGTTGTGCTTACCATTTAAAAATTAGACTAGATTGGGCTCGACTTAAATAAAATAGATCAAACTAGTATAAAATCCGTCATATATTCATCATTCTTATTCAGGGTAGTGTTCTTCAAAACTCTTTGTTTCCATGGGATCTAAACGGTGAGTCATGGTAAAAAAACTTGAGAAACACTAAGCTAGAAGTTTCACTTGTCAAATCTTTGGTGCCTGGAAAGGCAAACATGGCTTCTCTGTTGTAGTACCACCAGTAAGAGTGTGGGTCCCCTTCCCCACCAGTGGCCGTCTCCAGTCCTAGAAGGGTCTGAACCAGCCATGTCTTTTTTCCTTCCACAGTTAAGTCTCTCTCCCACTGAACGGCACACAGATTTTGCAGTTACAGTCCTTTTATGAACCCCTCACAACCCGCAGTGTTACAAACTGTCCTTTCCCCAGTCAGGCTTGCAATATAAAACATTTCTTTAAACATTACAGAATATTCTAAAGCATTCGGACAGTTTCTTGCCTTGACGGGGGTCTTGAGGTCCACTGTTGCGGACAGCATCTTCCAGCCCTCTGGATGCTGTGTGTTGTGAGAGCTGCTCACCCAGTTCTTTTTGCTCCAGTTTAAAGATCTTCTTCTTCCACCTCAGCTCCATCTGCTTTCTTTTCTTTTGGCCATGCATTGTGATTTGTGGGATCTTAGTTCTCGACCAGGGATTGAACCCAGGGCCACAGAAATGAGAATACTAAGTCCTAACCACTGGATTGCTAGGGAATTCCCTCCCTCTTCTTTTCTTAATTGCTTCCCATTCAGCATTTTCTCCACCCTATTCCTGTTTTTTCTTCTTCCATATGTCTCCATTAATAGCTTTTGCTGTCTGTACTGATTTTGTTGTCCTAATGGCATTGCTTGCTTTCTCTACCTCCAATATTTTTACTTTTCCTTCAGGGTGTCATCAGGAGGCTATGTCTGTCTCCAAAAGTACACATGTCCTGGTCATGGCATTAATAGTACTGCTTAATCCCTTTCTCCTTTCAGCATAACTAGGTGACTGTTATGTTTTCCTTTATTTCTTTTTTTTTTTTTGGATACCTTTATCATTATATAATACCCTTTTTTTGGTTACAGTCTTTGCTTTAAACTGTATTGTGTCTGGTATGAGTATTGCTACTCCAGCTTTCTTTTTATTTCCATTTCCATGGAATATCTTTTTCCATCCCTTCACTTTCAGTGTTTGTGTGTCTTTATTACTTATTTAAAATTTTTATTCATATTAGAATACAGTTGATTGACAGTGTTGTGTTTCAGATGTACAGCAGAGTGACTCAGTGATATCATGTTATGTTTTCATCATGCTAGGTGGTAAAACGAAGACTGAGAATGGAGGGCAGACTGCAGAGCTGAGCATTTTGAAGGGACCAGAGTCTCACAAGTTGATAACAGAGGTGCTGCTGGTGGATGTTCCCAGGCACCCTCTCTTTGAGAACAGCTTATAGAAGCTGCAGCTGACCCAGGGAAGAAAAAACACTCAAAGAACGGCGATTTCACAGACTTGCCAGTCCAGGATCATCCATCCTCCACTGTTGAAAGAGAAGAGATAGCCAGACAATTGCAAGGAAGCTGTGGTGTCTGCATGCATCTCATTACTAACCAAGGCCTCCCTAGAGAACAGGTATTTTATAAACGTGATGAGTGTGGCAGATATTTCAACCAACATTCAGACCTTCACCAGCATCAGAGAATTCACATGGACAAGAAGCCCTACAAATGCAAAGAATGTGGCAAAGCCTTCAGATATAACTCAAAACTGTCACGGCACCAGAAGATCCACACTGGGGAGAAATCATACCCTTGCCAGGAATGTGGACAAGCCTTCAGTCAAAACTCGCACCTGCTTCAGCATCAGAAACTCCACGGGGGAGAGAAGCCCTGTGAATGTAAGGACTGTGGGAAAACCTTCAGCTACAACTCAAAACTTATCTGGCATCAGTGAATCCACACTGGGGAGAAACCCTTCAAGTGTAAGGAATGTGGGAAGGCCTTCCAGTGTAACTATGACCGTGTCATCCATGAGCGGATTCACACTGGGGAGAAGCCGTACGAATGTAAGGAGTGTGGGAAAAGCTTCAGTTCAGATGCAGTCCTGATTCAGCACCAGAGGATCCACACCGGGGAGAGACCTTACAAATGTAAAGAGTGCAGAAAGGCTTTCCGCCGTTGTTCGCTGTTTCTCCAGTACCAGATGTTCCACACTGGGGAAAAGCTCTATAAGTGTAACGAATGTTGGAAAACTTTCATTTGTAGCTCACACTTTATGGTACATCAGAGAATCCACACTGGGGAGAAACCTTATGAATGCCAGGAGTGTGGGAAGGCGTTCAATCAGAAAATCACCCTGGTTCAGCATCAGCAGGTTCACACTGGGGAGAAACCTTATGAGTGTAAAGTGTGTGGGAAATCCTTCAAATGGAGCGCGAGTTTCATTCACCATCAGAAACTGCACACCAGGAAGAAACCCAACCAAGTTACAAGGCCATCCCCGGTGAAGCCCTGCCGCCCCACTTCAGTCCTATCCCCTCTGTCTCCCCAACATGCGCGACCTGCCCCAGCCACACCAGGGGCTCCCCTGTCTTGTCCACGGTCACTGCTGCTTCTCCTTCTGTGCCTCTCTTCCTGCTGCTCCCCTCATCGGAAATGGCCAATTCTTCACCTTTCCAAGTTGTGCATTTCTTTCAGAATCATGCTTCTCCTTGGAAGTCATCTTCTCATAGCCTGAACCCTTTACTCATTCCCTGTGAGCTCCTGCATGTTCCCAACTCCGTCATCCCTAGAGTGGCAGACTTTCCTCTGAGCTTCTGCTGATGTCTTTGTTGATACTCTTCTGATCTCCTATAAGTAAGTCATTATTGTTTTCCCAGCTCCATTTAAGTTCTCATACTTAAGGACCAAGTTTGAGTACCCTCTTCTGTCCCCTGGTGGGGCTTCCCTGGTGGCTAAGATGGTAAAGAATCTGCCCGCAGTGCCGGAGACCTGAGTTCGATCCTTGGGTTGGGAACATTCCCTGGAGAAGGGAATGGCTACCCACTCTAGTATTCTTGCCTGGAAAATTCCATGAACAGAGGAGTCTAGTGGCCTACAGTCCATCAGTTCAGTTCAGTCTCTCAGTCATGTCTGACTATTTTCAACCCCATGGACTGCAGCATGCCAGGCTTCCCTGTCCATCACCAACTCCCGGAGCTTACTCAAACCCATGTCCATTAAGTCGGTGATGCCATCCAGCCATCTCATTCTCTGTCATCCCCGTCTCCTCCTACCCCCAATCCCTCCCATGATCAGAGTCTTTTCCAGTGAGTCAGTTCTTCACATCAGGTGGCCAAAGTATTGGAGTTTCAGATTCAGCATAAGTCCTTCCAATGAATATTCAGGACTGATTTCCTTTAGGATTGACTGGTTGGCTCTCCTTGCAGTCCAGGGAACTCTCAAGAGTCTTCTCCAACACCACAGTTCAAAAGCATCAATTCTTATTCGCTCAGCTTTCTTTATGGTCCATCTCTCACATCCATACATGACTACTGAAAAAATCATAGCTTTGACTAGACAGATCTTTGTTGGCAAAGTAACGTTTCTGCTTTTTAATATGCTGCTTTTTAAAAGCTAGGTTTGTCCTAGCTTTTCTTTCAAGGAGCAAGTGTCTTTTAATTTCATGGCTGCAGTCACCATCTGCAGTGATTTTGAAGCCCAAGAAAATAAAGTCTTTCACTGTTTCCATTGTTTCCCCATCTATTTGCCATGAAGTGATGGGACTGGATTCCATGATCTTAGTTTTCTGAATGTTGAGTTTTAGGTCAACTTTTTCACTCTCTTCTTTCACTTTCATCAAGAGGCTCTTTAGTTCTCTGCTTTCTGCCATAAGGGTGGTGTCATCTGCATTTCTGAGGTTATTGATCAATAATTATTGAAGGTTATTGAATCAAGCCAGCAGTCTTGATTCCAGTTTGTGCTTCATCCAGCTCAGCGTTTCTCATGATGTACTCTGCCTATAAGTTAAATAAGCAGGGTGATAATATACAGCCTTGACGTACTCCTTTTCCTATTTGGAACCAGTCTGTTGTTCCATGTCCAGTTCTAAGGGTTACTTCTTTACCTGCATAGATTTCTTAGGAGGAAGGTCAGGTGGTCTGGTGTTGTGATCCACACAATCAAAGGCTTTAGCATAGTCAATAAGACAGAAGTAGATGTTTTTCTGGAACTTTTTCACTTTTTCAGTGATCCAGTGGATGTTGGCAATTTGATCTCTGATTCCTCTGACTTTTCTAAATCCAGCTTGAATATTGGGAAGTTCACGGTTCACGTACTGTTGAAGCCTGGCTTGGAGAATTTTGAGCATTACTTTGCTAACGTGTGAGATGAGTGCAGTTGTGCAGTAGTTTGAACATTCTTTGGCATTGCCTTTCTTTGGGATTGGAATGAAGACTGACATTTTCCAGGCCTGTGGCCACTGCTGAGTTTTCCAAATTTGCTGGCATATTGAGTGCAGCCCTTTCACAGCATTGTCTTTTAGGTTTTGAAATAGCTCAACTGGAATTCCATCACCTCCATTAGCTTTGTTTGCAGTGATGATTCCTAAGGCCCACTTGGCTTCACATTCCAGGACGTCTGGCTCTAGGTGAGTGATCATACCATCATGATTGTCTGGGTCATGAAGATCTTTTTTGTAATAGTTCTTCTGTGTATTCTTGCCACCTCTTAATATCTTCTGCTTCTGTTAGGTTCATACCATTTCTGTCCCTTATCGTGCCCATCTTTGCATGAAATGTTCAGTTCAGTTCAGTCGCTCGGTCGTGTCTGACTTTGTGACCCCATGAATCACAGCACGCCAGGCCTCCCTGTTCATCACCAACTCCCGGAGTTCACTCAAACTCACCTCCATTGAGTCGGTGATGCCATCCAGCCATCTCATTCTGTCGTCCCCTTCTCCTCCTGCCCCCAATCCTTCCAGCATCAGTCTTTTCCAGTGAGTCAACTCTTCGCATGTTCCCTTGGTATCTGTAATTTTCTTGAAGAGATCTCTAGTCTTCTCCATTCTGTTGTTTTCCTCTATTTCTTTACATTGGTCACTGAGGAAGGCTTTCTTATCTCTCCTTGCTGTTCTTTGGAACTCTGCATTCAAATGGGCACATCTTTCCTTTTCTCCTTTGCCTTTGACATCTCTTCTTTTCTCAGCTATTTGTAAGGCCTCCTCAGGCAACCATTTTGCCTTTTTGCATTTCTTTTTCTTGGGGATGGTCTTGATCCCTGCCTCCTATACAATGTCATGGACCTCCATCCACAGTTCTTCAGGCATTCTATCTATCAGATCTAATCCCTTGAATCTGTGTGTCACTTCCACTGTATAATCATAAGGTATTTGATTTAGGTCATACCTGAATGGTCTAGTGGTTTTCCCTCTTTCTTCAATTTTAAGTCTGAATTTGGCAATATGGAGTTCATGATCTGAGCCACAGTCAGCTCCTGGTCTTGTTTTTGCTGAGTGTATAGAGCTTCTCCATCTTTGGCTGGAAAGAATATAATCAATCTGATTTTGGTAATGACCATCTGCTGATGTCCATGTGTAGATTCTTGGGGCCGCACAAAGAGTTGGGCACGACTGAGCAACTAACACCATCACTTTCCCCTGGTACGAAATGGTAGGGTTTGTTCCTTTTTTTTTTGACCGCACCGTGGTGGTTACCGGATCTCAGTTCCCTGACCAGGGACTGAACGCAGGCCAAGGTAGTGAAAGCCTAGAATCCTAACCATTGGGCCATGAGGGAACTTCCAGTAGTATTTGTTCCTTTTTTTTTTTTTTGGCTACTTCAAGTTTTTGTTGCAGCATATGAACTCTCAGTTGCAGCATGTGAGATCTAGCTCCCTGACCAGGGATTGAACCCGGGCCCCCCTGCATTGGGAGCACGGAGTCTTAGCCACTGGACCACCAGGGAAGTCGCAGTATTTGTTCTTTATCATGCCCAGTTTTGGCCTACCATCAGTCCACTCCTGCCTTCTAGGGATACTAGAGTTGGAAGAGTTGGTAGAACATTTTTGGTTGAGGAGGATGGCATTACAACAAGAAGGCCTATCGTAATTCAAGAAGTAGAGGAAATGCAAAGTCTGTGGGAGGAAGTAACCAGGAAAAGTATCCAATGATTACTTTCAGAATTTCAAGAGGGCCCTTTGGTGGGGCCAGTAGCAAAGTTCACTGTGGAGCATCTAGCCTTGGATTTCTATTACCTTGACAAACCCATTATCAGGATCTTGTGTAACCAAGCTATAGAGCAGGAAAATAAACAGTGACAAGAATATGATTGAATATCCTCACCTTTACATGGACAGGCATGATCAAGCAGGTTTGCAGGGGCTGGGCATTTGCAAAGAGCAGGACAAGGGTGAAAGTTAAGCTTCAGTTCCTAGTATTGTAAGTCCTCACTTTCTGAGTCTACGTGACCTAGGTGATCCAGACTTTGCAAGGAGCAAGCTGAGTTACAGAGGAGTGAAGGAGCAGGAGGTAATGTAAAATTTTAACTTCGCCTCTTCACATGCACACCTATATATATGTGTGTGTGTTGGAAATAATATATATTTATATGTAATATGTGTATGTGTGTGTATATATATGTATATAAATTTTGTCCTATTTATTTCCCCAAAACACCATTTAACAAGAAGGGGCTCAAGGCACCTGAGAGGATTATAACAAGGAAGGGTGGGACTAAGGACTCTTAACTAGCCAGCAGAAAAGAGGAACTTCTAAACAGATTATACCATGAGAGGAAAGCAGAAGTGTAGGAAAAAGTAAACTGATCTGCTCTGGGCTGGAAGTGGCTTTTGAGTCCTCCCAGCCAAGAGATTTATGATTTTCTGACTTTTGGTAACTTCTGTTTTTCCATTTATTTCTTTATTCATTAATTCAACAGGCATTTAAGGTTTCCCTCTGTTGTTAACTGAACATTATTACACAGCCTCCACAGCACCTACTGGGTGCTGAAGGGTGAGTAATGGGCCGTTCTTTCTAACTGAGGGCTCAGGGTTGTCAGGTGTCTGGCACTTCATTAGATGTTCGGGAATTTTTTGAAAAGGGCCATAATGTAGCTCACAGAAATGATAGATGTGTAAAAATAAACTTACACATAGTGTTCTTTCACAACTTTCTATGTTTTTCTGAAAGAAAGTGAAATAACAGTATAACCAGTTAACCTCCTCCACCCCCGCCGATTTGCATGAGGACTGCCTGCTTCCCTCCAGAAAGGTATGTGGGTGTCATTTTACCTGAGTTGTTCAGTTCTGAGACATTTGCATTGACTGATGACTTGCTAAGTATGTTATTTGGGGTCTGTTTAAGAATAGCAGAGACCATTTGAATTAACTCAGATATACTTAATTTATTATGACTCCCATGTGTATCCTGGCACCCAAGGGTGAGGTTACAGCAGAGGGGTCTGGAGGCTGGAAACCCAGTCAGAACCTCATGTAGCACTCAGGCTCAGTCTAAGTAGGCTTTGCACCTTCCATCTCTTCTCCCCTCTTTGAATTCCTGTTTTCTTCATCCCCAGGCACAGGGCAGAATTTGCTACAGGTCCCACGTTTTCAAGTCCATTCTAGGGACCAACCCAAGCATCATCCCCCAGGCTTGATTCCATATTTTTAGGAAAGACAATCTGAATTGTCCAGTTAAAGTGCTCACTTCTTGCCTGCTCTCCTCTGAGGGTAGGGTGGTTCACACAATGCAATGAGGCTGCTGGGGCCCCACCCTGTGGAAAGGGAGCAAGTACCCAAAAGATATCTGTGGCCAACTTGATGGCCATCTGTTTTTTTTTTTTTTTCTTCTTTTGCTGTGCCACACAACTTGTGGGATCTTAGTTTCCAACCAGGGATTGAACCCAGGCCTGTGAAAGCATGGAGTCCTAACCACTGGGCTACCAGGAATTCCCTACAATCTTCCTGTCATTCCTGTAGTCCATGTCTCCTGGCAACAAAGGTAACTTCAGGATTTTTTTCCCTACTGGCGGGAAGCTTTGGACAATTTATCTTTGACAAACTTCCACCGGATGCACTGACCATCCTCCTTTAACATTTCCTGGCTCACAGTGAGCTCAGTCTGTGCATTCAGATTCTCCTTTTTGATGGCTTGTGGCTGACCAGGATTGGGGTAGATTTGCTGGTGGGCTTATGTGAAGTGGCTTCCCTTATGGCTTAGCTGGTAAAGAATCTGTCCGCAATGCGGGAGACCTGGGTTTGATCCCTGGGTTGGGAAGATCCCCTGGAGAAGGGAAAGGCTACCCACTCCAGTATTCTGGCCTGGAGAATTCCAGGGACTGTATAGTTCATGGGGTTGCAAAGAGTCGGACATGATAGAGCTACTCAGGTGAAATGGGGATATGCCGCCAATGATTTCTTCTGTGCTCTGTGTTTGGGATAAACAGGTACTTCTGGCCCTGGATGGAGGGAGGCTCTGTGGGTCTTGGATCTTTTTCTTTAGGATGTATGTGTGTAATTAACTCAGCAGTGGCAAGGCTGACTCTGGTTATAGCTCTCCATCTTGTTCATTTCTGTTTATAGTTCTGTGTTTCCTTCTCTTTTCACAGTCATTCCAATGTGGAAACTGGGTTGCTGATAAGAAAAAAAAAATAGCGGCATGATTTCTCCCTTACAGTAGCTTCCACTGCCTTGCCTCTGAAAGGAATAGGCCTCTGGGAGAGTATTTCCCATGAATAACATTCATCTGGTAGAGACTTACAGGAACATCTTCACCTGATCATGACCTGCCCTCTAGAACAAGGGATTTCACAAGAAGTCTGCAGCAACTAACCACGCCCCTCCCTTACCTTTCCTATGAAAGGGCTTTGCTGAGAACTTTTGGGGAGCTTGGGGTTTTTAAGGCATGGGTCACCCATCTCCTTGCTTGGCTGTCCAATAAACCTCTGTTCCAGACTGTGAGATTGTGGTATTGTTTGGCCTCACAATGAGTTGGGCACATGGACTTGTGGTTCCCTAACATTTATAGGTGAACGTTCAAAGACCTAGCCGAGAAAGGGCTTAGAGGAGCCTGGCTAGCGTTTGGTCAAGGACAGAATCTTTATCAATGGTTATGGTCACTGGACACTAATAGGGCCCACATGGCATCTCATTGTTAAGATGGCTCATTATGAGCTTGAAAACAAAGAATAAAATCAGTGATCCTTGAGACTGAGCAAATTGCCCAAATGACATTCTGTTTTCTCACTGGCGCCTACTTTCTCAAAGTGACGAGACCACTAGATTCCAGACCTCCTGCTACGTGACCACAGGACTCAACTACAGGCTAAAAATTAACCATCCCTTCAGTTTTTCATTGGTGGGGTATAAGAATGACCCTGTAAGAAAGAGAGGATGCTGGTTCTCCTTAAGGGCCAGTCACCCTCTCGTTTCCCTCTAATAAATTTCACTTTTCTTGCCCAATTGCCTGATTTGCTCTTTTTCTTTGCCCTAACCTTACAGGCACATTCAGTAAAAATTACTTTCTATTCCAACCCAAGCAGTCACTGAGGCTTTGACCCTCCTTTAGCCGAGACTCAGTTCTGGATAATGCAGTGTTGTGGTAAATTTTGAGAAGCCTTGTGCCCTGCCAGTAAGTGGACAGAGTAGTTAAAACTCCATGGGTGAGGGTCAGGCTGCCATGGAGTGGTAGAGCAGTCATTGTTCTAAGAGTTAAGGGAGTCCAGGGACGGTGGTGAGAGATGTGAAGGGGAGTAATGTTCACATGGACTGCAAGAGAGGGGTGGTTTCACTCAGAGCTCTTTTCTCCTTACTTAGATTTGAGACATCCTTCACTCAAGTCTGAGAGCTGTGCAGGAAGCCACGGGACCACGGCCATGCTTCAGAAGGCATGGTCAGAAAATCTGGCTTCCTGACAGCTTTTCTTAAATTAGTCCTCAGAGAAATCAGTGCCAGACTCAGGCCTGCCTTTGACAAGCAGTTATGGCAAGTGTGGATGTGGTCCACCCAGGTGGGGTTGTGTTTGGGGAAACATGGTTTAAAGTGAGATGAGATTATCCCAGTGGCAGATACTTTTGTCTACAGTTCAGTTGCTCAGTTGTGTCTGACTCTTTGTGACCCCATGGATTGCAGCATGCCAAGCTTCCCTTGTCCATCTCCAACTCCCGGAGCCTGCTCAAACTCATGTCCATTGAGTCGGTGATGCCATCCAACCATCTCATCCTCTGTCATCCCCTTCTGCTATCGGGGACCAGCCTCGATATGGTCCAGGGTATCCTCAGGATGAACGGCGTCGGGGTCAGAGAGAGAGAGAGAGAAAGAGAGAGAGAGAGAGACAGGGGCTGATGATTCCTTGGTTTACGCTGGAAACCAATAAAACCCCAGCACGGGGTTTGCTCTGTTTACGTAGGCCGCAGGCGCCCTCTCGAATCACTGGAGGCACCCCACCAGGGCACCCCCTCGAGTGGGTCTTAGAAGCCCAGGCAGATAAGTAAACTCAGAGGGCCCAGCGCTCCAAGGATCTCAACCAGAAAAAGGAGAATAGAGAAAAGGACGGAAAAAGAGAAAGAACGACACGGGGAGACCAAGCTTCAGTAAGCAAGGCCCAAAACTTTATTTTCCAGTGCTGCTTTTATACCCTAAGTTATGCGCATAAGAAACAGAGAAAGGGAGGTATAGATTCACGCCAAAATCACGTGGGGTCAGCAGTCTTGACCCTTATCAGGATCAAGGCTTATTTTTGTGTGTCTCGTGATAAAAGTTTTAGGTGGTTTACATCATCTTCTGGCCAGGGGGCCTGCTAACAGTTTATGGCCCTCTCTCCTAACAATAGGTTAGTTAGCAAGTAAAAGGCTTATATTCTTTTAAGGTGACTTTCCTAGAGCCAGGTGCTAGACACATAACAAAGTTACATTGCTATAAGGCACCGGTGTAGTGAGCTGCAAGAAAGGAATTTATTAACTTAAGATCTGATGTGATTAAATCAAAGGCTACTACTTATATTCTCTATATGTGATTAATATATTTCCAAGGATACAATGGATAGAGGAAACTTTGCAGCAAGCATTGATTCAACAATGAAATCTTTTTTAGTACTACTCTAATGATTTTAACTTCTTCAACAGATTCCTGTATTTTAGAATATTAGGCTTTCTGTCCTTGCATGGCTGGGAGGCTATGAACAGTCACACTCATAGTTGTAAGAGCCCGGACAAACTTGTCATGCAAGTTAGAAAGCTATCAGAGGGGCTTGGATTGGAACACTCCTATTAAGCCGAGGAGAACTTTTAAACTACAGCTCTGAATTAATGTTTTCAGAGAAAGGTGGTTGGGGGGAAGCCCCCGAAAGTATTAGAGGACTTGATAAGAGGCGTAAGATAGTAAAGCAGTCAGACTCCGGTTTTCTTTGGGGTAGATGCTCAGGTAAATCCAGGGGGTCCCTCGAGTCCTGATTAGCCTTTGCCCGTCAGGCCTCTTCCCCAGTTGACCTTTGCCATGGGTAGGATTTCCCTCGCTGGCTCCCGGCATCCTGCCTTCAATCTTTCCCAGCATCAGGGTCTTTTCAGATGACTCAGTTCTTCGCATCAGGTGGCCAAAGTATTGGAGTTTCAGCTTCAGCATCAGTCCTTCCAATGAATATTCAGGACTGATTTCCTTTAGGATTGACTGGTTGGATCTCCTTGCTGCCCAAGGGACTCTCATGAGTCTTCTCCAACACCTCTATTCAAAAGTATCAGTTCTTCAGTGCTCAGCTTTCTTTATGGTCCAACTCTCATCCATACATAACTACTGGAAAAACCATAGCTTTGACAAAAAGGACTTCTTTCAGCACAGTAATGTCTCCGCTTTTTAATATGCTGTCTAGGTTTGTTATAGCTTCTTTTCCAAGGAGCAAGCATCTTTTAATTTCATGGCTGCAGTTACCATCTGCAGTGATTTTGGAGTCCAAGAAAATAAAGTCTGTCACTGTTTCCATTGTTTCCCCATCTATTTGCCATGAAGTGATGGAACCAGATGCCATGATCTTTGTTTTCTGAATGTTGAGTTTTAAGCCAGCTTTTTCACTCTCTTTCACTATTAGAACGCTCTTTAGCTCCTCTTCATTTTCTGCCATAGGGATGGTATTATCTGCATATCTGAGGTTATTGATATTTCTTCCAGCAGTCTTGATTCCAGCTTGTACTTCATCCAGCCCAGCATTTCACATGATGTAATTAAGACGCTTGCTCCTTGGAAGGAAAGTTATGACCAGCCTAGATAGCATATTAAAAAGCAGAGACATTACTTTGCCAACAAAGGTCCATCTAGTCAAGGCTATGGTTTTTCCCGTGGTCATGTATGGATGTGAGAGTTAGACTGTGAAGAAGGCTGATCGCCGAAGAATTGATGCTTTTGAACTGTGGTGCTGGAGAAGACTCTTGAGAGTCCCTTGGACTGCAAGGAAATCCAACCAGTCCATTCTAAAGGAGATCAATCCTGGGTGTTCATTGGAAGGACTGATGCTAAAGCTGAAACTGCAATACTTTGGCCACCTCATGCGACGAGCTGACTCACTGGAAAAGAGTCTGATGCTAGGAGGGATTGGGGGTAGGAGGAGACGGGGATGGCAGAGAATGAGATGGCTGGATGGCATCACCGACTCGATGGACATGAGTTTGAGTGAATTCCGGGAGTTGGTGATGGACAGGGAGGCCTGGTGTGCTGTGGTTCATGGGGTTGCAAAGAGTCGGACACGACTGAGCGACTGAACTGAACTCTGCATATAAGTTAAATGGGCAGGGTGACAGTATACAGCCTTGACGTACTTCTTTCTCAGTCTTGAACCAGTCCATTGTTCCATGTCCAATTCTAAATGTTGCTTCTTGACCTGCACACAGATTTCTCAGGAGGCGGGTCAGGTGGTCTGCTAATCCCATCTCTATAAAAATTTTCCAAAGTTTGTTGTGATCCATAAAGTCAAAGGCTTTGGCATAATCAATAAAGTAGATGTTTTTCTGGAATTCTTCACTTTTTCAATGATCCAATGGATGTTGGCAATTTGATCTCCAGTTCCTCTGCCTTTTCTAAATCCAGTTTGAACATCTGGAAGTTCTTGGTTCACGTGCTGCAGCCTGGCTTGGAGAATTTTGCGCATTACTTTGGTAGCGTGTGAGATGAGTGCACTTGTAAGGTAGTCTGGACATTCTTTGGCATTGCCTTTCTTTGGGATTGGAATGAAAACTGCCCTTTTCCAGTCCTGTGGCCATTGCTGAGTTTTCCAAATTTGCTAGCATATTGAGTGCAGCACTGTCACAGCATCATCTTTTAGGATTTGAAATAGCTCAGCTGGAATTCCAACACCTCCACTAACTTTGTTTGTAGTGATGCTTCCTAAGGCCCACTTTACTTTGCATTCCAGGAGGTCTGGCTCTAGGTGAGTGATCTGGGTCATTAAGACTTTTTTGTACAGTTCTGTGAATTCTTGCCACCTCTTCTTAATGTCTTCTGCTTCTGTTAGGTCCATATTGTTTCTGTCCTTTACTGTGCCCATTTTTGCATGAAATGTTCCCTTGGTATCTGTAATTTTCTTGAAGAGATCTCTAGTCTTTCCCATTCTGTTGTTTTCCTCTATTTTTTTTTTTTTTTTTTTTGCTGAGGAAGGCTTCCTTATCTCTCCTTGCTATTCTTTGGAACCCTGCATTCGGATGGGTATATCTTTCCTTTTCTCCTTTGCCTTTGCTTCTGTTCTTTTCTCAGCTATTTGTAAGGCCTTCTCAGACAACCATTTTCCCTTCTTGCTTTCTTTTTCTTAGGGATGGTTTTGATCACCACCTCCTATGCAGTGTCATGAACCTCCTTCCATAGTTCTTCAGACACTCTATCAGATCTAATCCCTTGAATCTATTTGTCACTTCCATTGTATAATTATATGGGATTTGATTTAGGTCATACCTGAATGGTCTAGTGGTCTGTTTTCTCTACTTTCTTCAATTTAAGTCTGAATTTTGCAATAAGGAGCGCATGATCTGAGCCACAGTCAGCTCCCAGTCTTGTTTTTGCTAACTATATACAGCATCTCCATCTTCGGCTGCAGAGAATATAATCAGTCTTATTTCGGTATTGACCTTCTGGTGATGTCCATGTGTAGAGTCGTCTTTTCTGTTGTTGGAAGAGAGTGTTTGCGTTCTCTTGGCAAAACTCTTGTTAACCTTTCTCCTGCTTCATTTTTTACTCCAAGGCCAAACTTGCCTGCTACTCCATGTATCTCTTGACTTCCTATTTTTGTATTCCAGTTCCCTATGATGAAAAAGACATCTTTTTTGGTGTTAGTTCTAGAATGTCTTGTAGGTCATCATAGAACCATTCAACTTCAGCTTCTTTGGCATTAGTGGTTGGGGCACAGACTTGGGATTACTGTGATACTGGTTTGCCTTGGAAACAGATCATTCAGCATGAATCTAGGAGGGACAGGAGGAGGACTACAAATAACATGACATCAAGCACTTCAGAAAACTGTTGGGGAAATACAGGAGGACTGAGTAGTGCAGCAGAGGCAGTGGGCTGTGGAGCCAGGCAAATTACAAAAGGGAGCTGGGCTAGAGCAATGTGCAGCAGACGCTTAATTGCAGGAGAATTTGAGTATACAGTGTGTGAAAGGCCCCCATCACAGGGCTTCCTAGGTGGCATTAGTGGTAAAGAATCTGCCTGCCAATGCAGGAGACATAAGAGTCATGGGTTTGATCCCTGGGTCAGGAAGATTTCCTGGAAGAGGAAATGGCAGCCCACTTTAGTATTCTTGCCTGGAGAATCCTGTGGACAGAGGAACCTGATGGGCTACAGTCCAAGGGTCGCAAAGAGTCAGACGTGACTGAGCAACTGAGCACAAAAGGTCCCATCACATGGCATTTGAAACAGCAGAGGAGAAGTCCATGATACTGTATTACCTGTGGTCACAGAAGAGAAGCCGTTCCTGGTTCAGTGTCTATTCAGGGCCTCTGTCATGTAGTTGTACTAACTGAAGATGCCTTTGTAATTAAAGCTTTCTGGATAGTGGTGCTGAATTTCTCCAAGTTGGGCCTGGAACACACATACAGTTATATGGTGGGAAAGGGCTCTAAGAATAAATGCTAATCGCTGTTTCCCTAAACTGCGCCACAGGTTGGAGCCCCAGCAGGACTTGTATCTCTAAAAACAACACAGTTACAAAACAGAACATACTCTCAAGGACTTATTTTGTGCCAGGCACCACCGTAAATACTTTGCCAATCTGTGAATTCATTTAATTATTAACCTTCATTTGTTGTTAATAGCCCTTTGGGGGGGTACCCCCATCATACCCATATAACAGACAATGAAACAGGCAAAGCAACTTGCTGCCGATCCCCCAGTTATTAAGTGGTACAGACAGGTTTCTGGAACTAGCTAGCTGATGCTCTCAACCCAGACACATTTGGCCACTGAAATGGTGGGCACTACTCTCCCCATTTCCAATTCTCCCACAGTGGTGTGGACACAGGACCCAGGTCGCCTGGGCACATTTGGAGCAATGTACCTCAGTTATCTTGAATGGCAACCACAATTGGCATAGACCAGAGAACCCCGGGTAGTCCTCAGGATGGAAACCATTCAGCAGTTTGAACCGGATTCCCAGGCAGATCAGTGGTGAAGAATCAGCCTGGAAATGCAGGAATGCGGGTTTGATCCCTGGGTCTGGAAGATCCGCCTTGAGGAGGAAACGGCTACTCACTTCAGTATTCTTGCCTGGAGAATCCCATGGACAGAGGAGCCTGGTGGACTGGTACACCGTTGTCCAAATATGAGTGGGTCTAGTTCTATCCTAAAACGTCCCACACACGTCCTAGGGAGAGTGCTTTAAAGGTAGATGGAAACCATGGTTTTCCTAAGGCCTGCCCGGCCTAGGACACAAGCAGGATCCCTGGCGTGGGCCTCTGAGAGACGACACAGCAGGAATCACTCTCCACAAACTGCACAGCCCAGGCTCCAGATGACCCACGGAGAAAATGAGGCAAACAGCTGATGAAGTTGTCCTTTAACTGCGGCCCCACCTGCGCCCAGAGGCCGAGATCTGACCAGATTAAGGTGTCAACAGTGCCACGACAGGCCGCCCCTAGTCGGCTCAGCGGTTGGAGCACAAGGGCGGAGGGACCAGACCCTAGCGCTGCATTACGGCGCCCACTACTGACGTCACGGGTAAGTGCCGGCCAGAAGCCCGCCCTTTCGGGTCACGTGAGGTCGCGCCGCCGTGACCACTTAAATGCGCTGCCTAGAAGTGTGCTGGCCGCCAGCGCTCGCTTCTCTGTGGGCTGTGAGAGTGCTTCTTGGGGTTCGAAGGGGAAGAGGGTAGGTTCTGGCGAGTTTTTCGTGCCAGTCCCGTCAGGCGCCGGCTTCCTCGTTTTCCTTAGCGCCTCGTCAGCACGCTGGCCTGAACTCGCTTCTCTCTGACCGGATGCCCAGGCGTCTCGGCCTCACAGAAGCCGCAGAGGTGGCTGCGGGGCCTCCTAGAGCCCCGGTCCAGACCTTTGCCACCGAGGCGTGATCCTCTTTGTTTAAAAGAAGTTGGCCCGACAGCCCCCCGTGGCCGGTACTGAAGTTTCTGATGTTTGGGGTCTCCTGCTTGCTTGGGTAGAGAGCCTCTTGGGGTCTCCCGTGCCCTGATAGCACTTGTGACCCTGAATATTTTACTCAGTCCAAATCCAGCCACCCTTGTCTCCTCTCCATAGGCACTTTTGGGAGTCAATGACGTGGTCCCTGTAAGCACTATTTTAGGTTTTTAAGTTTGTTCAGACCCAGCACTGTAGGGGCCGGATTCGTCATGTGTATCGGTCCACTCGGTGTGAATGGTCCCAGGAGCGCTCTTGGGCAGTGGAGGCAGGTGGTGGATTGTCCCTAAGACCAGCTAGAGAAATTCATGAGGTGGTGGGGGCGATCAGCTAGTGGAGGGCTGGTAGAGTCTCCTGCCAATGCTGGAAATGAGATGGAAGACTGTGCGGTTGTGGGTGATGTAGAAAAGCGACCATTGCGCTCATGGCTCTTCTTCTCTTAGCTTTTAAGGTTCTTGCTTTTCCAAAGCGGGAAGAGTGCACAGAGCCAGGGGACATCAGCCATGCTCCAAACCACTTGGCCTCAGGTGAGCCTACCATTCCTTTCAGTCTTAAAAGTCATTAGCTATCAGGTCATTAGGAAGGGACCGAAAAGGCCTAATTTGGCCAGGCAGTGGTTTCCCTCTTGAGTCCATCCCCAGGGCTAAGGTTGTAAATACGTGGTGGAGGAGGTAAGAGTCTTGTGTGTAGAGTGAAGAGTTTGAATATATAGGTTTTAAGTAGAAAAGGGGGGACCCATGTCAAGAAATTCCCCCAGAACATGAAAGTCGAGATCATTTGAGATATTCTACAAATAAAAGTTGTGTGCACAGATATAGAAAACAACTTTGTCTAAAGGGAAGCATGGTGGTGATGGAGGATAAATCAGGAATATGGTATTAGCACACACAAAAAATAAGGTTGCTAGGTGAGAAACCGCTTGAGAAAAATTCTTAATTGAAGAGATTGCTCCACAAATACTAGGTGTATCCCAGAGAGACTTGCATTGTTCTTTCCATATGTGCTTTCAGACTAGGCACATAGTGCTGAGTAATGCAGACAAGTTCTCCTTTCTCGTGCAGGGTACTTTTACCAAAAACAAGTAAGTTGGTATCATAAGTACCTGTTGCTCAAGTACAGTGCTTCCTAACAGTGAGGTCCACAGATGGGCAGCATCAGGATCACTTGGGTGCTAATTAAAATTGCAGATTGCTAGGTGCCACCCTAGATCAGTAATCATATTGGGGAGGAGGGTAGGTCGGGTCAGGAGTCTGTTGTAGCAAGTTCTGTGGGTGATTCTCATGCACCCTCTCAAATCTGAGAAGCCTCGAAGAAGCTCCCTTTGAAGGTGGTCGTCAGGGAAGCCCTCTTGGAGGTGGTCACATGAGCTTGAGACCTCATGAAAGAGGTAAAAATAGTATGGAGAACGACTGGAGAGAGAGCCAAAGCCGAGCTTCCCAGAGAGGATAGCAAACGCATCAGCCCTGAGGTAGGGGAGAGAGCTGGCTGTATTCTAGAGACAGAGAGAGGTTAGGGAAGTAGTTCATTGTGAGGTGGGACAACTAGGCACAACTAGTGTCTCGGAGGTCACTGTGAAGACTCTGGTTTCACTTCTGAGTTCAGTAGGAAGACCCTAAAGGATTTTAAGCAGGACATGTGAAAGGGATGATTTACATGATCAAAAAGATTTTTGGCCCATAGGGGTGAGTTCGTTGCAAGAGTGTGAGTCAGTTAGGAGGATGTTGCAGTTCAGGTAAGAGGTTAAGTATTGCTCTCCCTGCTCCCTCATCTTTCTTTTTTTAGTAGACTTTTTTTTTCCAGTGAGAAATTTTAGATTCATTGCATAATTGCACAAAAAGCACAGAGTCCCCAAATGCTTTCTGGCCCCATACATGGATAGCCCATTATCAGAGTGGTACATGAATTCAGCTCATGAACCTCTATTGACCTATCATAGTCACCCAGAGTCCATAGCTTGCACTAGGGTTCATTCTTGGTGTTGTACATTCTGTGGGTTACACGTATATAAATGATGTGTATTTACTATTATCATATCATACACTATCTTTTCACAGGCTCTAAAAATCCTTTGTCCTGCCCTCCCTTCCTGGCAACTGTTGATCTTTTTGCTTTTTCCACAATACTGTGTAATTGGTATCCTACCTTTTCTTGTTGGTTTCATTCACTTAGTAGTATTCATTTCAGGTTCCTGTGTGACTTTTCATGGCTTGATAGCTTATTTTCTTTTTAGCGCTCTATAATACTCCATTGATTATACCACTGTTTATTCATCACTGAGGACCATTTGTTTGCTTCCAAGTTTTGGCAGTTGTGAATAAAGCTGCTATAAACATCCTTGTGCTTGTTTTTGTGTGGCCATACGTTTTTAGCTCACTGGGAAGATACCAAGGAGTATGATTGCTGGATTCTATGGTAAGAATGTGTTTAGTTTTGTAAGGAGCTGTTAACCTGTCTTCCAAAGTGACTGCACCGGTTTGTATTTTCACCAGCAGTGAATGAGAGTTCGTGTTGCTCCACATCCTCTCCAGTATTTGGTGGTGTCAGTGTTTCGGATTTTGGTCATTCTACTGTGGTATCTCATTGTTTTAATTTGCATTTCCCTGAACACAGAAGTTGTAGAGTATCTTTCTGTATACCTGTTTGCCATCTGTATAACTTCTTCGGTGAGATGTCTGTTCGGGCCTTTTGCCCACTTTTTCATTGGGTTCATTTTCCTGTTGCATTTTAGAGTTCCTTGTGTGCTTGGGCTAATAGTCCTTTATTATGTGTGCCTCTTTAAATATTTTTTCACTATCTGTGACTTGTATTCTCATTTCCTTGAAGTGTTGTCCTTTTAAGGCAGTGTTTAATTCCCCCTCATCTTTTCTTTCAAAAATGTATTTCCTTCAAAACCTTCTCAGCTCTACGATGACTTATTTTTCAGATGATAAATGAACCTCAACTGCTGCATAAATCTCATTGATTTTTTTTTTTGGTGAAGAAGTTGATTTTATTGTAATCATAGGCAAAACTGGGGATTGACTTCTTTACAAGTTTGATTCTTCTCTTTTAGAAGCACTGTATATTCTAATTCAGTTCTTCTTTTATTTATTTTAATAGACATTTATTTTTCTTCATCTTGGTTTTACAGGTTTTTGTTGGGTCTGTCCTTAGCTCTTTTCATATGAATGGCATCTTATTTTCTCCCATTTTACCTTCTGTTTATGGTGATACTTAGGAAAACTAATCATTTTGGTTCATTTATCCTATATCTAGGTAACTTAATGAATTATTCTGTCAGTTTTAAATGTTTTTCATTGTCTTGGATCTTGGATTTTTTTAAAAAGATAGCTATTTCATCTGCAAGCAAAGATATTTATGTTGCTTTTCTATATTTATGTGCCTTCTCCAGTCTTTTTAAAAAATTTATTAATTTTTAATTGAAGGATAATTGCTTTACAGTATTGCATTGGTTTCTGCCAAACATCAACATGAATCAGCCGTAGGTTTACCCATGTTCCCTCCCACTTGACCATTGCTCCCACCTCCCTCCTCATCCCACCCCTCTAGGTTGTTACAGAGCCGCAGTTTGAGTTCTCTGAGTCATACAGAAAATCCCCGTTCACTTATGTTTTACATATGGTAGTATATGTTTGCATATTACCCCCTGCATACCTCCCAACCTCTCCTCCTCCCCTACCCCCAGCCACGTCCATAAGTCTGTTCTCAATGTCTGTGTCTCCATTGCTTCTCTGCAGATAGTTTCAACAGTACCATCTTTCTAGATTCCATATTTAAACGTTAGTATATGGTAATTGTTTTTCTTTCTGCTTTACTTCACTCTGTATAATAGGCTGTAGGTTTATCCACCTCATTAGGACTGACTCAGATGTGTTCCTATTTATGACTGAGTAATAAACGACTGTATATATGTAGCACAGCTTCTTTATCCATTCATCTGTCGATGGACATCTAGATTGCTTCCATGTCCTAGCTGTTGTAAATAGAACTGCAATGAACACTGGGTTACATGTGTCTTTTTCAGTTTTGGTTTCCTCAGGATATATGCTTAGTATTGGGATTGCCGGGTCATAGATAATTTTATTTCTAGTTTTGTAAGGAATCTTCATACTGTTCTCCATAGTGGCTGTACTAGTTTGCATTCCCACCAACAGTGCAAGAGGGTTGCCTTTTCTCCACACCCTTTCCAGCATTTATTGTTTGTTGCTTTTTTGATGATAACCATTCTGACGGGTGTGAAATGATATCTCATTGTAGTTTAGATTTGCATTTCTCTAATAATGAGTGATGTTGAGCACCTTTTCATGTGTTTATTAGCCATCTGTACATCTTCTTTGGAGGTTTGGTTCTTTTGCTCATGTTTTCATTGGGTTGTTTGTTTTTCTGGTATTGAGTGGTATAAGCTGCTTGTATATTTTGGGAATTAATCCTTTGTCAGTTGTTGCATTTGCTACCTTTGTCAGTTGTTGCATTTGCTATTTTTTCCCCCATTTTGAGGGTTGTTTTTTCACCATGTTTATAGATTCCTTTGCTGTGCAAAAGCTTTTAAGTTTAATTAGGTCCCACTTGTTTATTTTTGTTTTTATTTCCATTAATCTAGGAGATGGGTCATAGAGGATTTTGCTGTGATTTATGTCATAGAGTGTCCTGCCTATGTTTTCCTCCAAGAGTTTTATAGTTTCTAGTCTTACATTTAGGTCTTTAATCCATTTTGAGTTTATCTTTGTGTATGGCATTAGAAAGTGTTCTAGTTTCATTCTTTTACACATGGCTGTCCAGTTTTCCCAGCAGCACTTATTGAAAAGACTGTCCTTGCCCCATTGTATATTCTTGCTTCCTTTGTCAAAAATAAGGTGTCCATAGGTGCATAGGTTTATCTCTGGGCTTTCTATCTTGTTCCATTAGTCTATGTTTCTGTTTTTGTGCCAGTACTATACTGTCCTGATGACTATAGCTTTGTAGTATAGTCTGAAGTCAGGAAGGTTGATTCCTCCAGTTCCAGTCTTTCTCCAGATTGCTTTGGCTATTCAGAATCATTTGTGTTTCTGTATGAATTGTGAGATATTTTGTTCTAGTGGGGAAAATGCCATTGATAATTTGATAGGGATTGCTTTGCATCTGTAGCTTACATCTGGTAGTATAATCATTTTCACAATGTTGATTCTTTCGACCCAGGAACATGGAATATCTCTCCATCTGTTTATGTCATCTTTGATTTCTGTCCTCAGTGTCTTATAGTTTTTCTTGTACAGCTCTTTTGTCTCCTTAGGTAGGTTTGTCCCTATGTATTTTATTTTTGTTGCAATGGTGAATGGGATTGATTCCTTAATTTCTCTTTCTGATATTTCTCTGTCAGTGTGTAGAAATGCAGGTGATTTCTGTGTATTGGTTTTGTATCCTACCACTTTATTATGTTCACTGATAGTATCTTTAGGGTTTTCTATGTATAGTATCATGTCATCTGCAAACAGAGTTTTACTTTTTTTCCAATCTGGATTCCTTTTATTTCTTTTTCTTCTCTGATTGCCATAGCTAGCATTTCCAAAACTATGTTGAGTAATAGTGGTGAGAGTGGGCACCCTTGTTTTGTTCCTGATCTTAGAGGGAATGGTTTCATTTTTTCACCATTGAGAATAATGTTTGCTGTGGGTTTATCATACATGGCCTTTATGTTCAGATAGGTTCCTTCTATGCCCATTTTTTGAAGAGTTTTTTAAATCATACATGGGTGTTGAATTTTGTCAAGAGTTTTTTCTGTATCTATTGAGATTATCTTAAGATTTTTATCTTTCAATTTGTTAATATGGGGTATCACATTGATTGATTTGCATATATTAAAGAACCCTTGCATCCTGGGATAAACCTGACTTGATTATGGTGTATGATCTTTTTAATGTGGTGTTGAATTCTGTTTGCTAGACTTTGCATCTATGTTCATCAGTGATATTGGCCTATAATTTTCTCCTTTTGAGTTTTCTTTGTCTGGTTTTTGGTATCAGGGTGAGGGTGAACTCATAGAATGAGTTTGGAAGTGTTCCTTCCTCTGCAATTTTTGGATGAGTTTTACAAGGATAGGGATTAGTTCTTCTTTAAATGTTTGATAGAATTCACCTGTGAAGCCATCTGGCCCTGGGCTTTTGTTTTGGGGGAGATTTTTTATTACAGTTTTTATGTTAGTGCTTGTAATGGGCTTGTTCATAATTTCTACTTCTTCCTGGTTCAGTCTTTGAGATTGAATTTTTCTAAGAATATATCCATTTCTTCCAGGTTGTCCATTTTATTGGCATATGAAGTGAAGCTAGGTGAAAATCTCTCAGTCATGTCCGAATCTTTGTGATGTCATGGACTATACAGTCCATGGAACTCTCCAGGCCAGAATACTGGAGTGGGTAGCCTTTCCCTTCTCCAGGGGATCTTCCCAACCCAGGGACTGAACCCCAGTCTCCCACATTGCAGGTGGATTCTTTACCAGCTGAGCCACGAGGGAAGCCCTTATTGGCATATAGTTGCTCATAATAGTCTCTTATGATCCTTTGTGTGTCTGTGTTATCTGTTGTAACCTTTACTTTTTTCATTTCTAATTTTGTTGATTGGATTCTTCTCCCTTTTTTTCTTGATGAGTCTGGCTAATGGTTTGTTAATTTTGCTTATTTTCTCAAAGAACCAGCTTTTGGTTTTATTAATCTTTACTATTGTTTTCTTCATTTCTTTTTCATTTATTTCTGCTTCAATCATGAAGATCATAAAATCATAAAGATTTCTTTCCTTCTACTAACTTTGGTTGTTTTTTTTTTGTTGTTGTTCTTTTTCCAGTTGTTATAGGTGTAAGTTAGGTTGTCTATTTGATGTTTTACTGTTGCTTGAGGTAGGATTGTCCTGCTATAAAAGTCCTTCTAAGAACTGCTTTTGCTGTATCCCATAAGTTTTGAGTTGTTGTGTTTTCATTGTCATTTGTTTCTAGCAACTTTTTGATTTCTACAGTAACCTGTTTGTTATATAGATACTAATTTTTTAGTCTCCTTGAGTTTGTGTTTTTTTTTTAACAGGTTTTGTCCCCTGTAATTGATATCTAGTCTCATAGAGTTTGGTCAGAAAAGATGCTTGATATGATTTCAATTTTTTTTAATTTACTGAGGTTTAATCTGGAACCCAACATGTGGTCTCTCTTGGGGAATGTTCCATGTACACTTGAGAAGAAAGTGTATTCTTTGCATTTGGGTGAAAAGTTCTGAAGATATCAATTAGGTTCATTTAGTGTAATATTTCATTTAAGGTTTATATTTCCTTATTTTCTGTTTTGATGATCTGTCCATTGGTGTAAGAGGGTGTTAAAGTCCCCTACTATTATTTTGTTGCTATCAATTTCTCTTTTATGTCTTAGTATTTGCCTTATGTATTGAGGTGCTCCTGTGTTGGGTTCAGTTCAGTTCAGTTCCTAGTTGTGTCTAGCATTTGCCGCCCCATGGGCTGCAGCTCATCAGGCTTTCCTGTCAATCAAAAACTCTTGGAGCTTACTCATGTCTGTTGAGTTGGTGATGCCATCCAACCATCTCATCCTCTGTTGTCCCCTTCTCCTCCTGCCTTCAATCATTCTAAGCATCAGGGTCTTTTCCAATGAGTCAGTTCTTTGCATCAGGTGGCCAAAGTATTGGAGTTTCAGCTTCAGCATCAGTCTGTCCAATGAATATTCAGGAATGGTCCAACTCTCACCTCAATACATGACGAGTGGAAAAATCATAGCTTTGACTAGATGGGCCTTTGTCAGCAAAGTAATGTCTCTACTTTTCAATATGCTGTTTAGGTTGGTCAGCTTTTCTTCCAAGGAGCCAGTATCTTTTAATTTCATGGCTGCAGTCATTATCTGCAGTGATTTTGGAGCCCAAGAAAATAAAGTCTGTCACTGTTTCCATTGTTTCCCCATCTATTTGCCATGAAGTGATGGGACTGGATGCCATATCTTAGTTTTCTGAATGTTGAGTTTTAAGCCAACTTTTTCACACTGCTCTTTCACTTTCATCAAGAGGTTCTTTAATTCTTCTTCGCTTTCTGCCATAAGGGTGGTGTCATCTTTGTATCTGAGGTTATTGATATTTCTCATGGCAGTCTTGATTCAACCTTGTGCTTCATCCAGCCCAGCATTTTGCATGATGTACTTTGCATATAAATAAGCAGGGTGACAATATACAGCTTTGACGTACTCCTTTCCCAATTTGGAACCATCTGATGTTCCATGTTCAGTTCTAACGGTTGCTTCTTGACCTGTACACAGATTTCTCAGGAGGCAGGTAAACTGGTATGGTATTCCCATCTCTTTAAGAATTTTCCAGTTTCTTGTGATACACACGGTCAAAGGCTTTGACACAGTCAATAAAGCAGAAGTAGATGTTTTTCTGGAACTCTCTTGCTTTTTCCGTGATCCAGTGGATGTTGGCAGTTTATCTCTGGTTTCTCTGCCATTTGTAAATCCAGCTTGAAAGTCTGGGAAATTCATAGTTCATGTACTGTTGAAGCCTCGCTTGGAGAATGTTGAGCATTACTTTGCTAACGTGTAAGATGAGTGTACTTATGTGGTAGTTTGAGCATTCTTTGGCATTGCCTTTCTTTGGGATTGGCTTGAAAACTGCCCTTTTCCAGTCCTGTGGCCATTGCTGAGTTTTCCAAACTTGCGGGCATATTGAGTGCAGCCCTTTCACAGCATCATCTTTTAGGATTTGAAATAGTTCATCTGGAATTCCATCACTTCCCCTAGCTTTGTTTGTAGTGAGGCTTCCTAAGACCCACTTGACTTCGTGTTCCAGGGTATCTGGCTCTAGGTGAGAGATCACACCATCGTGGTTATCTGGGTCCTGAAGATCTTTTTTGTATAGTTCTTCTGTGTATTCCTGCCACCTCTTCTTAATATCTTCTGCTTCTGTTAGGTCCATACCATTTCTGTCCTTTATCGAGCCCATCTTTGCATGAGTTGTTCCCTTGGTATCTATAATTTTCTTGAAGAGACCTCTAGTCTTTCCCATTCTATTGTTTTCCTCTATTTCCATTGATCCCTGTGGAAGGCTTTCTTATCTCTCCTTGCTATTCTTGGGAACTCTGCATTCAGATGGGTTTATCTTTCCTTTTCTCCTTTGCCTTTAGGGTCTCTTCTTTTCTCAGCTATTGTAAGACTCCCTCAGACAACCATTTTACCTTTTTGCATTTCTTTTTCTTGGGGATGGTCTTGATTACTGACTCTTGTACAGTGTCACAAGCCTCCTTCCATAGTTTTTCAGGCACTCTGCCTGTCAGATCTAATCTTTTGAATCTGTTTGTCAGTTTCACTGTATAATCGTAAGGGATTTAATTAAGTCAAACCTGAATAGTCTAGTGGTTTTCCCTACTTTCTTCAATTTAAGTCTGAATTTTGCAATAAGGAGTTCATGATCTGAACCAGTCAGCTCCTGGTCTTGTTTTTGCTGACTGTATACAGCTTCTCCTTCTTTGGCTGCAAAGAATATAATCAGTCTGATTTTAGTATTGACCATCTGGTGATGTCCATGTGTAGACTCTTCTCTTCTGTTGTTGGAAGAGGGTGTTTGCTATGACCAGTGCGTTCTCTTGGCAAAACGCCATTAGCCTTTGCTCTGCTTCATTCTTTACTCCAAGGCCGAATTTGCCTGTTACTCCAGGTATATCTTGACTTCCTACTTTTGCATTCCAGCCCCTTATAATGAAAAGAACATCTTTTTTCTGTGTTAGTCCTAGAAAGTCTTGTAGATCTTCATAGAACCATTCAGTTTCTTCAGCATTACTGGTTGGGGCATAGACTTGGATTGTTGTAATATTGAATGGTATGCCTTGGAAACGGAGATTATTCTATCATTTTTGAGATTGCATCCAAGTACTGCATTTCAGACTCTTTTGTTGACTGTGAAGGCTACTCCATTTCTTCTAAAGGATTCTTGCCAACCGTAGTAGATGTAATGGTCATCTGAGTTAAATTCACCCATTCCAGTCCATTTTGGTTCACTGATACCTAAAATTTTGATGTTCACACTTGCTATCTCCTGTTTGACCACTTCCAGTTTACCTTGATTCATGGACCTAACTTTCCAGGTTCCTATGCAATACTGTTTTTACAGCACCGAACTTTACTTCCATCACCAGTCCTATCCACAGCTGGGTGTTGTTTTTACTTTGACTCCATCTCTTCATTCTTTCTGGAGTTATTTCTCCACTGTTCTCTAGTAGCATATTGGGCACCTACCGACCTGGGGAGTTCATCTTTCAGTGTCCTGTCTTTTTGCCTTTTCATACTGTTCATGGGGTTCTCAAGGCAAGAATACTGAAGTGGTTTGCCATTCCCTTCTCCAGTGGACCACGTTTTGTCAGAACTCTCCACCATGACCCATTCGTCTTGGGTGGCCCTACACGGCATGGCTCATAGTTCCATTGAATTAGACAAGGCTGTGATCCATGTGATCAGTTTGATTAGTTTTCTGTGATTGTTGTTTTCATTCTGTCTGCCCTCTGATGTGGCATCCTGTCCCATCACTTCATGGCAGGTAGATGGGGAAACAATGGAAACTGAGAAATTTTATTTTTTTGCACTCTAGAATCACTGCAGATGGTGACTACAGCCATGCAGTGAAAAAATGCATGCTCCTTGGAAGAAAAGCTATGACCAACCTAGACAGCATATTAAAAAGCAGAGACATTACTTTGCCAACAAACGTCTGTCTAGTTAAAGCTATGGTTTTCCTGGTAGTCATGTATGGATGTGAGATTTGGACCATGAAGAAGGCTGAGTGCCAAAGAATTGATGCTTTTGAACTGTGGTGGTGGTGGTGGTTTAGTCGCTAAGTCATGTCCAACTCTTGAGATCCGTGTACTGTAGCCTGCCAGGCTCCGCTGTCCATGGGATTCTCCAGGCAAGAATACGAGAGAAGGTTGCCATTTCCTTCTCCAGGGGATCTTCCAGACCCAGGAACTGTGGTGTTGGAGAAGACTTGACAGTGCCTTGGACTGCAAGGAGATCAAACTAGCCAATCTTAAAGGAAATCAGTCCTGAATATTCATTGGAAGGACTGATGCCAAAGCTGAAGCTCCAATACTTTAGCCACCTTATGTGAAGAACTGACTCATTGGAAAAGACCCTGATGCTGGGAAAGATTGAAGGCAGGAGGAGAAGGGGACAACAGAGGATGAGATGGTTGGATGGCAACACTGACTTGATGGACATGAGTTTGAGTAAGCTCCGGGAGTTGGTGATGGACAGGGAAGCCTGGCATGCTGCAGTCCATGGAGTTGCAAAGAGTCAGACGGGACTGAGACTGAACTGAATTGCCCTCTGATGGATAAGTATAAGAGGCTTATGGAAGATTCATGGGAGAGACTGAGTGGGAAACTGGGTCTTGCTCTGATGGGTGGGGCCCTGCCCAGCAAATCTTCAATCCAATTTTATGTCCCTGGGTGGCGCTGTGTTCCCTCCCTGTTGTTTAACCTGAGGCCAAACTATGAGGGAGGTAATGAAGATAATGGGGACCTCCTTCAGAAGGTCTTGTGTAGGCATACTCAGTGCCCCCAACCATGCAGTGGGCCACCACTGACCCATGCCTCCGCTGGAGACTCCTGTACACTCATGGGCAAGACACTCATGTTGGGTACATAGATATTTACAATCTTTATGTCTTCTTGGATTGATCCCTTGATCATTATGTAGTGTCCTTCTTTACCTCTTATAATATTCTTTATTTTAATGTCTGTTTTGCCTGCCATTGGGAATCACTACTCCAGATTTCTTTTGATTTCCATTTGCATGGAGTATCTTTTTTCATCATTTTACTTTCAGTCTATATGTATCTCTAGGTCTGAAGTGGGTCTATTGTAGACAGCATATATATGGGTCTTGTTTTTGTATCCATTCAGCCAGTGTGTATCTTTTGGTTGAAGTGTTTAATCCATTTACATTTAAAAGTAATTATTGATATATATGTTCCTATTGACATTTCTTTAATGTCAATTAAAACATTTAATTGTTTTGGGTTTGTTTTCATAGTTCTTTCCTTTCTCTTGTGTTTATTGCCTATATATGTCCCTTTAATATTTTTCGTAAAGCTGGTTTGGTGAAGCTAAATTCTCTTAATTTTGCTTGCCTTTAAAGCATTTGATTTCTCCATCGATTTAGAATGAGATCCTTGCTGGGTAGAGCAATTTTGGTTGTAGACATTTTCTTTCAGTACTTCAAATGTATCCTGCCATCCCCCTTTGGCCTGCAGAGTTTCCGCTGAAAGATCACTGTTAATCGTATGAGTTTTCCATTATATGTTACTTGTCACTTTTCCCTTGCTGCTGTTAATATTCTTTCTTTGTGTTTAATGTTTGTTAGCTTGATTAGTATGTGTCTCAACATACTAATGTGTCTCAATATACTATGTGTTTCTCCTTTGGTTTATCCTGTATGGGCCTCTCTGCACTTCTTGGCTTCATTAACTATTTCCTTTCCCATACTGGGGAAGTTTTCAACTATAAGGTCTTCAAAATTTTTCTCAGTGCCTTTCTTTTTCTCTTCTTCCTCTGGGACCCCTGTAACTCGAATGTTGGTGCATTTAATGTTGTCTCAGAGGTCTCAGGCTATCCTCAATTCTTTTCATTCTTTTTCTTTTATTCTGCTCTTTAGCAGTTACTTCCACTATGCTATCTTCCAGCTCCCTTATTTGTTCTGCTTCCATTAATCTACTGTTGGTTCCTTCTGGAGTATTTTTAAGTTAAGTAATTGTGTTATTCATCTCTGTTTGTTTATTCTTTATTTCTTCTGTGTCCTTTTTACTTGTGTTAATTGTATTGATTGCTTCTTGCATTTTCTTCATTTTATTTTCTAGGTTTTGGAACATCTTTGTTATCATTATTCTGAATTCTTTTTCCGGTTGTTGCCATTTGCTCTTTGTTTAGTTGGTCTTGTGTGTTTCTAGTTTGTTCCTTCATTTGTGCAGTATTTCTCTGCCTTTTCATTTTTTTTTTTACCTTATTTTGTTTGAGGTCTCCTTTACTCAGGCTTTGAGGTCGAATTCCTTCTTCCTTTTGGTTTCTGCCCTTGGTGGGTAAGGTTGGTCCAGTGGTTTGTATAGGCTTCTGTTGGGTGTGACTTGTGCTTGTGCTATGGTGGTAGGAGGTGAGTTTTTTTTTCCTCTGGTGGGCAGGGCCATATGAAGTTGTAATCCTGTTTGCTGATGATTGGGTTTGTGTTTTTGTCTTGTTTGTTTGGGTGAGGCATCCTGCACTGGCTGCTGGCAGTTGGGTGATGCTGGGTCTTGTATATAGGTGGAGGCCTTTGTGGAAGATCTCCAATTAATACTCCTTGGGGTTAGGAGTTTTCTGGCAGTCTAGAGTCTTGTTGTCAGTGCTCCCACTTCAAAGGCTCAGGGCCAGATCTCTGACCTGGGAACTGAAGTTCCACAGGTGGTTTGTTTTGGCATTAAAGAGTATTAAAACAAGCACACTAAAACAGGAAACAAAATGCAAACCTCAGACAAATGACAAATACAAAATCAGGCAAATAGTAACTATAATAATGGAATACACACATACACATATACACCCATAAACAAAACCAAAGCAGTCCAAAGAAAAAAAAGAAAGAAGATATTCACCCGTCAAGCAAAGGAAAGCAAAAATGATATCAGCCAGTTAAAAACAAAACTAACTAAAGCATAAACTGGAAAAAAAAAAAACTAAAGCAATGTGCCAACTGGGAAATAATGCAACAAAAACAAAACAGACTAATAAACACGGTGAGAAAAAGAAAAGGAAGAAAAGACTAGAAAAGCAAAGTTAAATAGAGGTAGCTAACGGAGATTTATATACATTAAAGAATAACAACAGGAAAAGAATAAGAAATGCAGACAAAAATGTATGTAGAAAAATAATACATTAAAAAAAAACATTTTTTAAAGGGGAAAACCCCTCAAAACTTCAAAAGGCCAACATAAAGTCAGATGTATTTAAAGGAAATAAATTCTCAAAAACATGAACATATTTATTAGTACTGATAAAATCAACAACTATAGCAACAGAGGAAAAGAAAAAAAGAAAACTCCAGACACAACTACCATATAAATTAAAATATAAGAATAATAAATTTTTTCTTTGATCTCACCTGTCAGTGTCTTTTCCCTTGCTGTGAGTCACAGTCCATCTCGTTTCCCTAGGATGCCCTCCAATACTGGGCTGGTCTCTGGATCTGTTGTGGGGGCAGCTCTGTCCCAGTGGGGATCGCGTGAGGAGATGGCAAGAGAGCTTACATCATGGGGACCCTGGCAATACGCAGGGGTGCCGGCAGCAATTATTACAGGAGGCATGGTGCTAGTAAGGCTTTTTCTAGCTTCTCCAGCTCTTCCCCAGTGAGGATTGAGCATGTAGGTGGCACAGCTGCTTGCTTTGACCATGGGAATTCTGGCAGTGCCGCGTATTCAATGGGACACCAGCTGCCTCAGACGAAAGAGCTGTGGTCCTGTTAGAGTCTCCTAGCCTCTGGCAGCTGGTGATCAAGGGCCTCTGGCTTGTTCTTCTCTTGCTTGGCCCTTTGAGACACTTGCAGGACCTTTGGGTTAGGGTCCTTCTCTGATTTTTGGCATGTCAGGCACTCACAGGATCCTCCAATTGGGGTTCATTTCTGTTTCTCGGCACATCAGGCACTTAAAGGGCCACCCTGACTGGGGTCCTTCTCTGTTGCTCAGAGCATCAGGTGCTTAAAGGGCCACCCTCTCTGGGGTCTTTCATCTGTCCAGTGTTGAATGTGTGGGGAGAGAGAGGCTATAGAGATGGCTTCACCTGGTGTGTGACTCAGCAGTATCACCCTGCCTCCATGTTTGCCTGGCTTTTCTTCACATGCATTTCCCACTGCGGTCTCCTCCCTCATGTCCACTCCAGCTGTTTCCCTGCAGTCAGTAGTAGACTTTGCCCTGGGATTGCTCTGAAATCGCTAAGCTTCAGCTCCCAGCTGCTATGCTTTCTAGGGGACTTCTGTATCTGTCCAAGGAGAAACTCCAAAAAGAATGAAGAGTCTGAGCCAAAGCAAAAACAACACCCAGTTGTGGAGGTGACTGGTGGTGGAAGTAAAATTGATTGCTGTAAAAAAATAGTATTCTATAGGAACCTGGAATGTTAGGTCCATGAATCAAGGTAAATTGGAAGTTGTCAAACAGGAGAAGGCAAGAGTGAAGATCGACATTTTAGGAATCTGTGAACTAAAATGGACTGGAATGGGTGAATTTAATTCAGATGACCATTATAACTACTACTGTGGGAAAGAATCCCTTAGAAGAAATGGAGTACCCCTCATAATCAACAGAAGAGTCCGAAATGCAGTACTTGGCTGCAGTCTCAAAAATGACAGAATGATCTCTGTTTGTTTCCAAGGCAAACCATTCAGTATCACAGTAATCCAAGTCTGGGCCCCAACCACTAATGCTGAAGGAACTGAATTTGAATGGTTCTATGAAGACCTACAAGACCTTCTAGAAGTAACACCAAAAAAAGTTGTCCTTTTCATAATAGGGGACTAGAATGCAAACGGAGGAAGTCAAGAGGTACCAGGAGTAACAGGCACCTTTGACCTTGGGGTAGAAAATGAAGCAAGCCAAAGGCTAACAGAGATTGCCAAGAGAACACACTGGTCATAGAAAACACCCTCTTCCAATAACACAAGATAAGACTCTGCACATGAACATCACCAGATGGTCAATACCAAAATCAGATTGATTATATTCTTTGCAACCAAAGATGGAGAAGCTGTATACAGTCAGCAAAAACAAGACCAGGAGCTGACTGTGGCTCAGATCATGAACTCCTTATTGCAAAACTCAGACTTAAATTGAAGAAAGTAGGGAAAACCACTAGACCATTCAGCTATGACCTAAATCAAATCCCTTACGATTACACAGTGGAAGTGATAAACAGATTCAAGGGGTTAGATCTGACAGGCAGAGTGCCTGAAAAACTTTGGAAGGAGGTTCATGACATTGTACAGGAGGCAGTAATCAAGACCGTACCCAAGATAAAGAAATGCAAAAAGGCAAAATGGTTGTCTGAGGAGGTCTTACAAATAGCTGAGAAAAGAAGAGACCCTAAAGGCAAAGGAGAAAAGGAAAGATAAACCCATCTGAATGCAGAGTTCCCAAGAATAGCAAGGAGAGATAAGAAAGCCTTCCACAGGGATCAATGGAAAGAAATAGAGGAAAACAATAGAATGGGAAAGACTAGAGGTCTCTTCAAGAAAATTATAGATACCAAGGGAACAACTCATGCAAAGATGGGCTCGATAAAGGACAGAAATGGTATGGACCTAACAGAAGCAGAAGATATTAAGAAGAGGTGGCAGGAATACACAGAAGAACTATACAAAAAAGATCTTCAGGACCCAGATAACCACGATGGTGTGATCACTCACCTAGAGCCAGATACCCTGGAACACGAAGTCAAGTGGGTCTTAGGAAGCCTCACTACAAACAAAGCTAGGGGAAGTGATGGAATTCCAGATGAGCTATTTCAAATCCTAAAAGATGATGCTGTGAAAGGGCTGCACTCAATATGCCCACAAGTTTGGAAAACTCAGCAATGGCCACAGGACTGGAAAAGGGCAGTTTTCTAAGCCAATCCCAAAGAAAGGCAATGCCAAAGAATGCTCAAACTACCACATAAGTGCACTCATCTCACACGTTAACAAAGTAATGCTCAACATTCTCCAAGTGAGGCTTCAACAGTATGTGAACTATGAATTTCCAGATTTTCAAGCTGGATTTACAAAAGGCAGAGAAACCAGAGATAAATTGGCAGCATCCATTGGATCACTGAAAAAGCAAGAGAGTTGTAGAAAAACATCTGCTTTATTGACTGTGTCAAAGCATTTAACTATGTGGATCACGACAAACTGGAAAATTCTTAAAGAGATGGGAATACCATACCAGTTTACCTGCCTCCTGAGAAATCTGTGTACAGGTCAAGAAGCAATCGTTAGAACTGAACATGGAACATCAGATGGTTCCAAATTGGGAAAGGAGTACGTCAAAGCTGTATATTGTCACCCTGCTTATTTATATGCAAAGTACATCATGCAAAATGCTGGGCTGGATGAAGCACAAGGTTGAATCAAGACTGCCATGAGAAATATCAATAACCTCAGATACAAAGATGACACCACCCTTATGGCAGAAAGCGAAGAAGAACTAAAGAACCTCTTGATGAAAGTGAAAGAGCAGTGTGAAAAAGTTGGCTTAAAACTCAACATTCAGAAAACTAAGATCATGGCATCTGGTCCCATCACTTCATGGCAAATAGATGGGGAAACAATGGAAACAGTGACAGACTTTATTTTCTTGGGCTCCAAAATCACTGCAGATGATGACTGCAGCCATGAAATTAAAAGATACTGGCTCCTTGGAAGAAAAGCTGTGACCAACCTAAACAGCATATTGAAAAGCAGAGACATTACATTGCTGACAAAGGTCCATCTAGTCAAAGCTATGATTTTTCCAGTTGTCATGTATGGAGGTGAGAGTTGGATCATAAAGAAAGCTGAGCGCTGAAGAACTGATGCTTTTGAACTGTGGTTTTGGAAAAGACTCTTGAGAGTCCCTTGGACTTCAAGCAGATCCAACCAGTCCATCCTAAAGGAAATCAGTCCTGAATTTTCATTGGAAGGACTGATGCTCAAGGTGAGGCTCCAATACTTTGGCCACCTGATGGGAAGAACTGACCCATTGGAAAAGACACTGATGCTGGGAAAGATTGAAGGCAGGAGGAGAAGGGGACAACAGAGGATGAGATGGTTGGATGGCTCATCAACTCGATGGATGTGAGTTTGAGTAAGCTCCGGGAGTTGGTGATGGACGGGGAAGCCTGGCGTGCTGCAGTCCATGGGGGTCACCAAAATTTTGATCAACCGAGCCACTGAAGATATGCAGCATCCCTGTTCAGGGTACATATGGCTGCAGCAAGGATTGTGTGATTCTCATTCCATTCAGACAGTCACAGATCAGTTGCCTCACTGTCCCAACAGCCTCAAATGTTTCTCCTCTGTCCCGAACGGTTGCCTCAATGTGGGATCTCACTCCTCCTTCAATTCACCCCCAGGTGCAGTCCTCTTCACACTCCTCTTTTTCCCCCTACTTCTTTTGTCCTGGAGTTTGCATGGTTTTATATATTCTTTTCTGGTGATCAGGTACTCCTGCTCACTCTCAGCTGGTGTTCTGCAAGATCGTCTATGTCTGAAGGAATATTCCTGATGAATCCATGGAGAGAGAAGTACTCCTTGTCCACTTATGCCTCCACCATCTTGGAAATCCTGAACATTCCTCTTTGTAGTTTTTTAAGGAACCTCTGTACTCTTCTCTGTATCAATTTACTTTCCCATCAGCAGTGTAGGGAGGTTCTCTTCGCCACACTCTCTCCAGCATTTATGCTTGGTAGATTTTTAGATGATGGCTCTTCTGATCAGTGTGATACCTCATTGTAGTTTTGATTTGCATCATTTCATGTGCTTCTTGGCCATGTATATGTATTCCTTGGAGATGTCTGTTTAGATCTTCTGCTCATTTGTGATTTGGGGTGTTTTTTTAAATATTGAATACATGAACTGTTTGTAAATTTGGGAGATTAATCCCTTATTAGTAAATTTGCTTGCAGATATTTTCTCCCACTCTGTGGGTTTTTTCTGTGCAAAGGCTTTTGAGTGTAATTAGGTCTTATTTTCTTCTTTCCATTACTCTGGGAGATGAATTAAAAAAGATATTGCTGTGATTTATTTCAGAGTGTTCTGCCTATGTTTTCCTCTAAGAGTTTTATAGTATCTGGTCTTCCATTTAGTTATTTATTCTAAGTTTCTTTTTGTAGATGGTGTTAAAGTTCTAATTTCATTTTTTTTAATGTGTAGCTGTAGTGGGACTATTTCAAAGGAGTGGCTTCTCTGCATGTAGTGGAAGTTGGAGGAGAAGGCTAGAGAGAAACTAGGGCGGGGAACATATGCAGTTGTACACGTGTATTTTTGCTGAGCAGAGACGGGGAGAGTAGTTGGTGTCCAGAGAATAAGGTGACAGGTTATGGGTACCTCAGACTTCCCTGGTAGCTCAGCTGGTAAAGAATCTACCTGCAATGCAGAAGACCCTGGTTCGATTCCTGGGTCGGGAAGATCTGATGGAGAAAGAATAGACTACCCCCTCCAGTATTCTTGGGCTTCCCTGTGGGCTCAGATGGTAAACAATCCGCCTACAATGCAGGAGACCTGGCCTTCATCTCTGGGCTGGGAAGATCCCCTGGAGAAGGGAATGGCTATGACTGCAGTATTCTGGCTTGGAGAATTCCATGGACAGAGGAGCCTGGCAGGCTACAGTCCATGGGGTTGCAAAGACACAACTGGGCAACTTTTACTATGGTATGTCAGGGCAGCAGATGCTAGAGAGACAGCTCCATGGAGACATGAACATAAGAGGTTAATACAGTTACAGCCTGGAGAGCCCCTGATGCCAGGCTGTGAGGTTTAGAGCCACAGAGCTGAGCAGGTAGGACAGCCTTGGCAATCCACATTTGAAGGTGGGAACCAGTGCTCTTGTCCATAGAACAGACCTTCTACGGGGCTCAGAGTCACAGACCTTGGCAGGCCCATTTCTTCCCTGAAGTTCACACTGGCCCGCTCTGGCCCTCACTCAGAGCTTGAACAGGAACCTGTTGTTTCAGGAGCCAGTCACCTTTGAGGACGTGGCTGTGTACTTCACCCAGAACCAATGGGCCAGCCTGGATTCTACGCAGAGGGCCCTGTACAGGGAGGTGATGCTGGAGAATTATACAAATGTGGCTTCTCTCGGTAAGGTCTCTCAGTGGCCTTCTGATGGTTGATATCTTCCTCAGATGTCTTGGGAGTTCTGGTAGTCCTTAGGGTTCTGTGGAGATGCTGAGTGGGGAAATCCCAGGTTCCCCTTGGTTTTGAAGTTGGACTTTATTCCTTCCCAGGGAAGAGCGTGGTTTTGGACCCTGAGGGAAAGGACTCTTGGGGTGCCCCCAGGAGACCTCAGTTCCTCCGTCCTTGCAGTGCCGTGGATGTGGGCCCTCTCCTGTGTGCAGGAGCCTCCCAGGATATCGGTACATTCATCCTTCCTGAGGGGATGTCCTTTCTTCTGAGTCAGGGCGAGCTTGTACTTTCTCCCTGGGGAGAGTCACTGTCTCCCTGATCTTGCCATGGAGTGCAGTTTGGACCCCTTCCTCAGAACCCCTGTGTGGCTCATGGGTCCCCCAGGCAGTCCCCTTCTCCCCCCAACTCGCCTGCCTTGGGGTGGGCAGAGGGATCTCAGTCACAGCTCTGGATGTCTCCCCTCACCTTGTCTGTCTGTCTTTCTTGTTGGAGTAGTGTCTCCATTCCCCAGACCTGATCTGATCTCCCAGCTGGAGAGAGGGGAAGCTCCATGGGACCCCGATCCCTGGGAAGCAGAGGATTTGAGAGGCATCAGTCCAGGTGAGTAAGGGGACTTAGCACCTTCTGGTTTTGCCTTCCTGGTTTACTGGAAATGTTTCTCCTGCAGTGGAGAGCAAAGCTCGCTGTAGCTGACTCGGCACACTCGCTGACCTGTATTGAGTTCCCATCCCGAACCTGTCAGGACAGTTTTCATGGCAGGGTGGTAGGATTTCAGCCATACTTTAAGGAAAGGGTGATTCTGTGCATCAGACTGATTGATTTGTACCATATCTATGATTTTATTTGCCTTTTTAGTGTTTATATCAGTTTTAGTATTTTAAAGTTCCTGATGCCATAATGTTGTGGTTTACAATGAATTTGTTTTAAATGGGGCCATAGAGGAAAGGGCAAGAATACTGCCCCATTTCCACACCATACACACACACCCACTTACCCTAAATTTTCCTGAAATATTTGCTGATGAGTTAGTCCTGGGAGGTTTTAATTATTGGGGTTTTCTTTGCTCATTCCCAGGTGGCTCAGATGGTAAAGAATCTGCCTGTAACGTGGGAGACCTATGTTCAATCCCTTGTTTGAGAAGATCCCCTGGAGAAGGAAATGGCAACCCACTCCAGTATTCTTGCCTGGAAAATCCCATGGATGGAGGAGCCTGGCAGGCTACAGTCCATGGGGTCGCAAAGAGCGAATTCACTTTTCTTTCCTTTAGGAAGAAACTTTCCAGGCCTCACTTCTCACACATATTGTGATAATGTAAAAAATGGTTTCTTTAGCAGTAAAACCACGGTGGCCTACAGTTCTCCAATCAACTTGTATTCCCACTGACATTTTCTGAAATAAATAATCTTTTATCCCAGGATATTATATGAAATATTTAAAAGTAGAATTGTCAGGCTGTTATTTAGAATTCAAAATTGGGGGTGGTTTCCTGGCTTCCAGGTGGGGCATTGGGATCCATCTTTTCTCTGTTGGTGTTTCCGGGCTGCTTGGTGCTCCCCTTCGTCTCAAGGATGTCTTTTCCCTCCTTGGGGGTCTCCCTCTCTCTCTTTTGAAGCCTGTTTGCATTTGTTACCTCGCCCATTCTTCTTTTGCTCTTTTCTTCCCCTCCTGCTTCCTTTCCTTCCCACTCCTGAAGTTCTCATTTGCCCACCTCACCTGCCCTGGTTCATCGCCCAGCCCTTCCTCATAAGAGGCACTTCCTGGACTGCAGTGTCGTCACTTGTCCGGTTTATGCTGTTGTTTTTCTTTTTCTCTCTTATTCTCTCTTATGGAAGCTCATAACCATCTCATGGTATATTTCTGAAATAGCGCATCCTACAGGAGGAAACCAGGACCGCTGGATCCCGTTTCCCTCCCGGTTCAGTAACGAGGAAACTTGTGGTTTCTTTGGTCAGGTGGTGAGAGGGGCATCAAGACAGAAGAGCCCGCGGGAGAGCAGCAAGCCTCTGCGGGCACAGAGGCCCAGGGCAGGCCCGCGGGAAGGCCTCTCGCAAACGAGTCTCAGCACTTGGAGTGTGGAAGCAAGGCAGTGTGGCAGCCTTTGAAATTGAATCCCAGTCTGATACTTCGAGGCGGCATGAAGTTCTACAAGTGCAGGGACTGCGGGAAGATCTTCCGATATAATTCACAGCTTCTTCGGCACCAGAGTAGGCACACTGGGGAAAAGCCCTTCAAGTGTAAGGAGTGTGGCAAAGCTTTCAAGTCCAGCCAGAACTGTATCATACATGAGAAAAATCACATTGGCAAAGGACCCTATGAATGTAAGGAGTGTGGCAAAGGTCTGAGTTCCAAAACCGCCTTGACCCAGCATCAAAGGATCCACACGGGGGAGAAGCTCTATAAATGTAAGGAGTGTGGCAAAGGTCTGAGTTCCAACACTGCCTTGACCCAGCACCAGAGGCTCCACACTGGGGAGAAGCTCTATAAGTGTAAGGAGTGTGGGAAGGCATTCACCCAGAAGATCACCTCCATTCAGCACCAGAGAGTTCACACTGGAGAGAAGCCCTATGAGTGTAAGGTGTGTCGGAAAGCCTTCAAGTGGTACCCCAGCTTTCTTCAGCATCAGAAAAGGCACCATGTGGAGAAGCCTATCAAGGCTTTCGGGCCGCCCCTGCTGCGTCCCCAGGGCCCCTCTGCATCCTTCGCTCCCGGGTGTCTCCAAGGCCTGGGCTCTGCTCCTTATGTGGCCGTGGCCTTGCCACACGCCATCCTCCTTCCTGCCTCCGGGCCCGTGTTCATGCTGCTGCCCGCCTCTGGGGTTCTTTCTTCCCCTGTCCAAGTAGTTCGTGTCTTCCAGGGTCTTCCTCCCACTGTGAAGCCTTCCCCAGTTATTCTGACCCCTTCTCCTCACCCCCGCTGACCTCGCTTTTGGCTGTTCTCTGGCTGTTACAGCAGATCTCTAACCTACTTCAGCTTGATCTGTAGCTTTTACACTGTACCTGTGTTTCAGCTATTTGAGCATAAACCCCATTGTAATTGAGATACATTTAAAGACCGTGTTATATACAGTATATTCTCTATTGGGTAGAAAATGGAAACACTTGACTTTTGTATTGGTCACTTTCAAACTTGAACAGTACTGACCATATCTGCATCATAGGGATGCCCGTGGGTGAAGTGCTGGTAGGACGCTATGGTGAATTAGGGATGTTTAAGCGAAGATATCCCCGTGTCAGGCCCCTGTGATGTGAGAGAAGCTGCCTGGGAGAAACAGGAGGCATGTGAGATCTGTCAGAGTTTAGAATTGGCCTGATTTTCCAACCAGGGCCTTTAGAAATGAATGCAGGTGGTTCAGTGGTTGAAAGTTCATGGTATCTTCATGCAGTTGAAGTTGGGTTGCCTTTGACACACATCATTGAGGATCTCATACGTCTCTGCAAAAAATCATGTGAAATAACCAGTTAACAAGCATGTATTGGGCTTCCCTGGTGGTTCAGGGGTAAAGAATTCACCCCCAGTGCAAGAGAAACAGGTTCAATCCCTGGTCCAGGAGATCCCACATGCTATGGAGGAACTGAGCCCCTGTGTCACAGCTACTGAACCCACCTGCCTCAGCTGCTGAAATCTGAGAGCCCTAGAGCCCATGCTCTGCAACAAGAGAAGCCACTGCCTTGAGAAGCCTGTGTACTGCAACTAGAGAGTAGCCCCTAATTGCTGCAGGTAGAGAACAGCCTGTGCAGTAAAGAAGACTCAGAACAGTAAAAAAAAAAAAAGAAAAACACATGTACACAGTGACAGCAATTATTTATATGATTGATAGCAATCATGTCTTGAAACATGAAAGTTTTTTTTTTTTTATCTTTAGTTTTGCTCTCGATATGTAGTTGTTTCCTTTTCACTTTGGTTTCCTAAGCACACATACCCCAAAGCATTCACCTATGCTCTACCCATTGTGTACATTTTTTCTTGGTGGGCGTTCTGGTTTGCTGTTTGCAAGCATTGGTTTCTGCATTTCCTTTTCTCCAGATAGCATAAATTATGAGTTTGGCAAATTACTAAAGAAATAGGAGCAGATGATTTGGGGGAAATCTGAATATGCCTGTGTAATGTTTTTAAAATAATTATTTATTTTTGTTGGCACTGGGTCGTCATTGCTGCACATGGGCTTTCTCTGCTTGTGGTGTGTGGGCTCCTCATTGCAGTGGCGTCTCTTGTTGTGGAGCACGGGCTCTAAGGTGTGCGGGCTCAGTAGTTGTGGCACATAGCCTTAGTTGCCCCACGTTAAGTGAAATCTTCCCAGACTTGGGATCAAACCTGCAGTCCACCAGGCTCTTCTGTCCTCCACTGTCTCCTGGAGTTGGCTCAAATTCTTATCCATTGATCAGTGAAGCTATTTAACCATCTAATCCTCTGGCTTCTCCTTTTGCCTTCAGTCTTTCTTAGCACCAGGGTCTTTTCCAGTGAGTCAACTTAGTATCAGGTAGCTAAATTATTGGAGCTTCAGCTTCAGCATCAGTCCCTCCAGTGAATACTCAGGGTTGATATCCTTTAGATTGACCGGTTTGATCTCCTTGCAGGTCAAGGGCCTCTCAAGAGGTTGTGACAGGTTAGTGAAGTAGAACTTTGGATTGCTCTTGCTTTTGACTTTAGATGAGGTCTTTTATAACTATGCAAAGGACTATGTGAAGTAATTCCTGGGAAAAGAACTTGAGTTATGCATTACAGGCACACCTTATTTTATTGCGCTTCATTATATCTGTTTTGCATATACTTTTTACAGATTGAAGGTTTGTGACAACACTGCATTATCGGAAAATGGCTAAGATATTTTAGCAATAAAGTAATTTTTAATTAAAGCTGTTCCTCTTTTTTTATTTTTTTTGATATAGTACTATTACACACTTCACAGATTGTAGTGTAAACAACTTTTATATGCACTGGGAAACCAAAAAATTCATGTGACTTGCCTTCTTGCTGTATTTGCTTTATCATGGTCCTCTGGAACAGACCCACAATACCTCCAACATATGCCTTACTAGCACTGTTGTACTGTGCTTAGTCACTCAGTCATGTCCAGCTCTTTGCGACCTCATGGAATGTAGCCTGCCAGGCTCCTCTGTCCATGGGGATTCTGCAAGCAAGAATACTGGAATGGGTTGCCATGTCCTCCTCCAGGGGATCTTCCCAACTCAGGGATCGAACCTAAGTCTCCCGCATTGCAGGTGGATTCTTTACCGTCTGAGCAACTAGGAAGCCCAAGAATACTGGAGTAGGTAGCCTTTCCTTTCTGCAGAGGATCTTCCCTGCCCAGGAATTGAACTGGTGTCTCCTGCATTGCAAGCGGATTCTTTCCGAGCTGAGCTACCATGAAAGCTGGTAAAGTATTAGCACAAATTTAAAGTAAATGCTTAAATGTTTATGGAAGGGGCCATACGTTTTTTTAAAGTTGCTTTTCTATCTACATGTTTCTCCATTGCAATTAGTGCTTCTTAAACTTTACCATGTGTCTCAATAACCTGGTATAAAAAGAGTAATTCTCTGGCCTAACTCTCAGAGATTCTGATTTTTAAAACAATGTTTTATGAGAGATAGTTGATTTACAGTGTTGTGTCAGTTTCTGCTCTACAGCAAAGTGTCTGATTGTGGATATCCATGGTGATGCCCAGACCTTTACTGTGGATCACGCTTTGAGAGAGCTGCCTTGAGCAGAAGATGTCTGGGGGTGTACATTGATAAAGGGCTTGCCCTGTTAACTCAGTGCTTTCAGGAAAGAGACCTCTAAAAATAGTTTGGGTGGTGTCACTTTAGAAGGAGAGAGAAAAGGAAGTGGAATTGGTCCAAAGGGAAGAAAAGGGAAAGGGAAAGAGATCTGATGTGGCCTTTGGAGAGTCCTTGAGTTCTCAACCGCCAGGAAGTTCCTGAGGTGGACAGTGGCTACTTTTTGCTGTTTTTGTGGCTTATTTGCATGTTGACTGAAAGAGTGAGAAAATACTTTTTCTTATATAAAGCGAATACACTTTAAAAATAGCTCTTGGGTTAAAGAGAGTACAAAGTGGATGCTGCAGATGAGTGGAACTGAACAACAGTAAGAATGAGATGTAGCAGGGTCTCTGGGATGTGACAGAAGGTGGGGCTTGGAATAAGGTTTATGGTCTTGGATGCATTCTTTCTGTGAAAAGTCACTCAGTCGTGTTCTGACTCTTTGCAGCCCCATGAACTATATCCCGCCAGGTTCCTCTGTCCATGGGATTTTCCACGCAAGAATACTGGAGTGGGTTGCCATTTCCTTGTCCAGGGCATCTTCCTGACGCAGGGATCGAACCCAGGTCTCCTGCATTGCAGGCAGATTCTTTACCACTGATTCACCTGGGAAGTTTGAAAGCTTGCAGTTCAGAGCTGGGGATGGTGGTAGTTGTGGGAAACAAAATAATTACCCAAAAGCTAAAAACAAATATAGACCTTTTCCCCCAGTAAACTTAGCAGAAATAAGATACAACGGACTTTGTTAAAGATGGCCGTTGAACATTGCATTCACACCCTCCTGAAACCCCATTGAGAAAGAGATTAAAAATTAAAAGGCATAAACTCAGAAGTACAGTGAAAACAAGCTAATTATAACATTTTGGAAACCTGAAATTTGGTGAAGGATTTATGACTTTGAGTACAGCTAAAAAAAGTAAATCCTAAACCATGTTGCGGGAAGCTGAGCAGTGCCTCCATGTGTCAAAGGTTAAGAAAGATTCAGGTAACTTCTGAAAGTCTGCTGGCAATGCAGGAGACCTGGGTTGGATCCCAGGGTGGGGAAGATCCCCTGGAGAAGTGAATGGCTACCGACTCCAGTATTCTTGCCTGGACATCCTATGGACAGAGGAGCCTGGCAGACTGTACAGTTCATGGGGTCGCAAAGAAATGGACATGACTTTGCGACTAACACTTCTCCTTTCTGGAAATGTAGGTGAAGCTGGTGGGGTGAAGAACAGGAAAATCAACTAAAAGTCTTTAAGAAACACTGAGATTCCATGTCACTTCCCCACCCCGCTCTCCTTGGGAGCAGTGTAGCAGGAATTCAGGGTGTCGGGGAAAACAATAAATGTTAAGTATTTCCCCCTGTAACCAAAGCCTGCTCATCTCTTGAGGATGCTGCTTCCCCAGCACCATCCCTCACATCACATATTCCGGGTCCTCTTTCTCTGTGCCAGTTTCAGGCCATTCTTTACCTCTCAATTAGCCCCAAAGCCACCTCCACCTTTGAATCCTGTCATCAGGCTGGAACCTCTGGGTCACATGCCCTTTGTTCCTTGAAGATGTCAGCTCATCACCTGCTGTCACTCTGTTCAACATTAATCTTGTCTTAATTCTTGGTGTTTTCAGTGGATGAGCCTTCCAACAGCTCACCTCTCATTTTCTTTTTTACCCTTTCATTTTACCTGAACCACTCCTTTGATCACGTCCGAGACCTTGCCATTTTAAAACTTCACCCCTCTGTAACCTCAGCACTTTAAATATCTTGCTCTGTGACCTGTCTTTCCAGTTTCTTCCTTTTAGAATCCTGATGCTAACAGTCCTTCAGCTCCCACCGTTCCCCCTTTCAGTGCCCTTCACTTCCTTCATGCCTGTTCTTTCTTTATCCTGCTTAAAGTCCATGGTTAGTTATTATAACAGTTCCTCTACATTCTCCCTTAATGGCCTTGCCCTTTTCTGCCTTTGGTGTACTCAGTTGGCAGGACCCCATCTCTGACTAAATGCAGTTCTTTGCCTTCTTTGAGCCTGCATCCATGCCTCCAAAAGTGGTCAGGGAAAAGCACATTGTCATGTGGAATTATCCTGCTTGAGGTTCATGACAAGTAACTTCAAGTAGGCCCTTAGTGCCTCCTACATCATACTGTATCTCCAGGGTTCCCTTCATTTTCCTGGACTGCTGATATGCACCTTCTCTCTCAAACCTCCCAGTACCTCCTGCCCAGTCCTCACCAGCCTCAGCTGATAGATTCTGCTCTCTGCTGGGATAACTGAGCTCCGGGGAGTGGCTGTGCCTTCAGCCCTGGTGCCAGAGTGAGAAGACAGATGGGGCCCTCCCTCATCTCTCCCCCTTTTCAACTTGCAATATCTGATCTTCTACCGCCCAGTTCTCATCTCATGTCCTAAGGCAGTTCTGTCACGTTCAGCAACCTACTTCCTAATTTTCGGTCAGTGTGCAGGTACAGACGACAGAACCTTTTTTTTTTTTTGATCACATTGTGTGGCTTATAGGGTCTTAGTTCCCCAACCAGGAATTGAACCTGGGCCCACAGCAGTGAAAGTGCAAAGTCCTGTCCACTGGGCCATCAGCGAATTCCCCAGAATCTATTTTAACATGTTTAAGCAGAAACGGATTTGCTACAAACCACTAGGTAGCTTACAGAATTCCCAGAAAGGAGCCAAGCTGGGCTCTCACATAGGCAGGTGCCCAGAAAAGGGACCAAGGACAGTACCACGAGGCTCCAGTGGAAACCCAGCAGCAGCTGCTACTAGACTGGCACCCTCACCACACCGAAGAGAGGGGCTGGACCTCCAGGAGGTTTGCTACACGCTCGGAGAAAAACCAAGTGCATCACATCCATTTTGTAGGATCCTGACTGTATGGTCTCATGACCTTTATTTCCATCTTCCAAGAAGTTGTGGCCGCTCAGTGAAAATTGGTTGTATGTGGACATCTAAATAGCAAAGACTCCAGGGAAATAATTTTTGGATTCATTCTCAGAAAGTGAGATTTATAAGGTGGAGCAATCCTAAAAAAAAAAAAAAGGAAAGGATTTTAAAAACATTTTGGGCAGCTTTTATAAAATATCAAATATTCATTTCAGGCATAGAAAATGACCAAAATCTCTGAAGAATACACTATACTCATGGGTAGGAAGGTCAATATCCAGATTTAAATTTTTGCCAAGTGAATTTTTATGTTAAAAGTAATTCCAATAAAAATTTACAAGGGAAGTTGTCTGTGTGCGTGCATGTGTGTACATGTGGAACCTCACAAATTGATTCTAGAATTTATACAGAAGAGCAAAGGACAAAGAATAGCTAAGACATTTTTGAAGAAGTTGGCTGATTTTGTGCTGCTGCTGCTGCTGATTTTGTGCTGAGTTCAGTTCAGTTCAGTCGCTCAGTCGTGTCCGACTCTCCGTGACCCCATGAATCACAGCACGCCAGGCCTCCCTGTCCATCACCAACTCCCAGAGCTCACTCAAACTCATGTCCACAGAGTCGGTGATGCCATCCAGCCATCTCATTCTCTGTCGTCCCCTTCTCCTCCCGCCCCCAACCTTTCCCAGATCAGAGTCTTTTCCAGTGAGTCAACTCGACGCATGAGGTGGCCAAAGTATTGGAGTTTCAGCTTTAGCATCAGTCCTTCCAATGAACACCCAGGTGCTACCAGATATTAAATATATTGATAATAAAAAACAACAAAAGCAAAAACAAAGCCAACCCAAAATTAACATACACTGTAATGTGATTTATGTGAGTTAATTGCAGCCATGAAATTAAAAGACGCTTGCTCCTTGGCAGGAAAGTTATGACCAACCTTGATAGTATATTAAAAAGCAGAGACATTACTTTGCCGACCAAGGTCCGTCTAGTCAAGGCAATGGTTTTTCCCGTGGTCATGTATGGATGTGAGAGTTGGACTGTGAAGAAAGCTGATCGCCGAAGAATCGATGCTTTTGAACTGTGGTGTTGGAGAAGACTCTTGAGAGTCCCTTATACTGCAAGGAGATCCAACCAGTCCATTCTAAAGGAGATCAATCCTGGATGTTCATTGGAGGGACTGATGCTAAAGCTGAAACTCCAATACTTTGGCCACCTCATGCGACGAGTTGACTCACTGGAAAAGACTCTGATGCTGGGAAAGGTTGGGGGGCGGGAGGAGAAGGGGACGACGGAGAATGAGATGGCTGGATGGCATCACCGACTCTGTGGACATGAGTTTGAGTGTACTCCGGGAGTTGGTGATGGACAGGGAGGCCTGGCGTGCTGTGATTCATGGGGTCGCGGAGAGTCGGACACGACTGAGCGACTGAACTGAACTGAACTGAACTGAAAACAGCAGTAGAGTGTTTAGAAATAGACACATTTTATCCACAGTTATACAAAGTACAGAATTATGGAGAAAGTATAGAGTGATCAGCATCAGTGGCCCAGGCTGAGAAAACAGACTTCCTCTTCTCTTCTCCTCTTACTACTTCTTTCATTCTGTCCCACATTCCAGGAACCCAGTCCCAAATGCTGCCCCTCAGTAGTCCAACACACCCCACCTTTGCCCTATTTGTTTTCTGAAAGCAGTAGTAGATATTTTGTTTCTAAAATATCTTGAATTAAAGATTCTCAAAGTGCTTTACAAAATGTGGTCTTTTTACACCTCTGTAAGTAGATCAGTACAAAAAGCTTATTTTATGGCTGTCCAGAACGAGGTAAAAATCATATTGTCCTATTAATTTTTTTTTAAATTTGTTTATAGCTGTGCTAGGTCTTCATTGCTGTACTCTGGCTTTTGTCTAGTTGCAGTGAGTGGAGGCTACTCTTTGTTGCGGCGCGCAGGCTTCTCATTGCAGTGGCCTCCTTGGGGTGGAGCAGGGGCTACAGGCTCTCAGACTTCAGTAGCTGCGGCTTGCAGGCTCTAGAGCGCTTGCACTATAGTTGTGACGTTTGGGATTGGTTGCCACACGGCATCTTTGATCTTCCCAGAGCAGGGATCAAACCTGTGTCCTCTTCATTAGCAGGTAGATGTTTAACCATTGTGCCACCAGGGAAGGACCCAAGTCATATTATCTTAAAAGCTAGCAAATATATAAAAGAATATCTTGCTTAAAGAAAATAGTTTGAAACTTCTATTACATGAAGCCCAGTTGTAGGGCTGGCTCATCTATTTCTCATAAATGAATCAGTAATGATTGTTATTTCTACCAATCTCCTCACTAGTTACAATGTGTGTTAGTTGCTCAGTCCTGTGGGACTGTTTGTGACCCCACGGGGTGTAACCTGCCAGACTCCTCCGTCCATGAGATTTTCCAGGCAAGAATACTGGAGTGGGTTTCCATTTCCTTCCCCAGGGGATCTTCCTGACCCAGGGATTGAACCCAGGTCTCCTGCATTGCAGGCAGACTCTTCACCGTCTGAGCTACCAAGACTGTTACAGGAAATTTCAGTTGGCCACAATTTTCAATTTACCCCATTACTATCTTCTTAAGGACAGCTTGAATTGTTTTAGTCATGACCTGTGGCTTATGGGATTTAGTTTCCCAACCTGGGATCGAACCCGGGCCCCTAGCCGTGGAAGTGGAGAGTCCTAACCACTGGACCACCAGGGAATTCCCCTTGGATTTTAATAATGATAAAAATATCTACTTTACTGGCACTGTTTACCATTTAAGCACAATGCACTGAAAGTTAGATTTTTCTATATCAGGTTTGTATTTTAAAAAAAACTCCAGAAATGGTAAATGACCTTGCTTCAGGGCAGTTACCAGAGACAGAATTGAAGTATATCAATGCCCACTTTCAGCTGTAATCTTTACTTTGTAAGAAAAGAGTCTCAGGTATAGCAGTTCTCAGTGTATCAAATAAATACATGGGATAGATGAATTTTTTTTCTTGCCCTTGTTTTGCCAGCAGTCTTAGCAGTTTAGTTATAATTTGTTCTTCAGTGACTATTAGCAAATTGGTTATCTAAGGAACGAGTGAAATTCATTAGATTCTGTCAATAAAAGTGCAGATAATGAGTCTCAAATGTATAGGCAGCAAAAATGTGAAGCCAAATTGTGTCTGTTCCTAAGAAGGAGGTTTCCTTCATAGCCACTGTTCTGGGAACAGGGTAGTTTTCTTGTACCTTTTCAGCTCTCTCATTTTCCATAAACAAGATGCCTAATTATTATTTTTTTAGTATTTATTTGACCGCATTGAGTCCTAGTTGAGGCATACTACAACAATCTTCATTGCTTCGTGTGGGATCTTTCACTGTGGTGCACAGAATCTCCACTTGCAGCTTGAGGGCTTAGTTACTCTGAGACATGTGGGATCACAGTTCCCCAACCAGGGGCTGAACCTGTGAACCATTGCAAGACAGATTCTTAACCCCTGGACCAGCAGGCAAGTCCTGATGCCTAATTATTTTATGAGCAGTTAAGAAGAGGTGCCTACATTATCTCTACTTTTAATCTCCTGACCGTATAAAGTGGCTTTTAAATTTCTTTTTTTTTCTAATTAGAAATACATGCTTTGGAGCAAAAATCTTGCCTGGAAAAATACCTAGGCCTGAATTTCACCACTTTTAATCCTTTGGTGAATATACAAACACACACAGTGAATGTGCATGCATCCATGAATTATAATTATGCATACTCTGTCATAGAGTTAGCAGAATACAATGTATGTGTCCTAGTAAACAAATGATCTATAATATCATGTTTAATAGCTGCATGAAATTGCACTGCATGGATTTCTCTTCTTCCTGGAACTAATATCTTATTATTGAATGTTTAGGATATTTCCATTTTGAATCTCTCTAAATACTTAGATGAACACCTAGTACATATGTGATTGACAGAGTTATGATTTATTATTTTTTACCTCATTCCATTTAAAAGGAGTGGAATATTTCTGTTAAACTAAAGGCCTCTTTGATACCCAGCCCAAGCTTGTCCTGCTCACTGCACAACAGGCCAATAAATTAGGAGATGAATTGTTGGAGCAAGGAATAATGACTTTAACTGGAAAGTCAGTAGGCCAGGAAGATGGTAGACAGTGTCTTGTCGCAAAGAACCATCTTCCTTCAGTCAGAATTTGGGCTTCTATTACAGAGGGAAGCGGGAGGGCTCACTGCAATGCCAATGGGCCAGGGGGACCCACCCCTATTACACCTTTTGTTCTTCTATTTAGCTCTTATTATTTTTCCAGAGCTACTCTATAAATAATAAGTGGCACTGCTTTTCATGTTGAAAAAGTCAGCACTGGTGCTACTGTCCGAGGGATGCTAGAGACAGTTATGCCATGTACAACCTTGTGTGCTGGTTCTCTGTTTGTCTCTGTGGGTAATCAGTCTCTCCCTTGTTACTCAGCAACATGTTCCCTCATTGCCATTATGCTTGAGGTATATCACTAGAGGATTCAGCAAAATAAGGGAGTAAAGCAAAAAGAGAAATATTTAGAGCTCAGGAAATGGAGGGTCCAAGATTCACAGAGTAGTGAAGGGATGGGCATGACTTTACTAGCGTGTGAGATGAGTGCAATTGTGCGGTAGTTTGAGCATTCTTTGGCATTGCCTTTCTTTGGGACTGGAATGAAGACTGACCTCTTCCAGTCCTGTGGCCACTGCTGAGTTTTCCATATCTGCTGGCATATTGAGTGCAGCACTTTCACAGCATCAAATTCTCCAAGCCAGGCTTCAGCAGTATGTAAACCGTGAACTCCCAGATGTTCAAGCAGGTTTTAGAAAGGGCAGAGGCACCAGAGATCAAATTGCCAACATCCGCTGGATCATGGAGAAAGCAAGAGAGTTTCAGAAAAACATCTATTTCTGCTTCATTGACTATGCCAAAGCCTTTGACTGTGTGGATCACAATAAACTGTGGAACATTCTGAAAGAGATGGGAATCCCAGACCACCTGACCTGCCTCTTGAGAAACCTGTATGCAGGTCAGGAAGCAACAGTTAGAACTGGACATGGAACAACAGACTGGTTCCAAATAGGAAAAGGTGTACGTCAAGGTTGTATATTGTCACCTTGCTTATTTAACTTATATGCAGAGTACATCATGCGGAACGCTGGGCTGGAAGAAGCACAAGCTGGAATCAAGATTGCTGGGAGAAATATCAATAACCTCAGATATGCAGATGACACTACCCTTATGGCAGAAAGTGAAGAGGAACTCAAAAGCCTCTTGATGAAAGTGAAAGAGGAGAGTGAAAAGGTTGGCTTGAAGCTCAACATTCAGAAAACAAAGATCATAGCATCTGGTCCCATCACTTCATGGGAAATAGATGGAAAAACAATGGAAACAGTGTGACTTTATATTTTTGGGCTCCAAAATTACTGCAGATGCTGATTGCAGCCATGAAATTAAAAGACGCTTGCTCCTTGGAAGGAAAGTTATGACCAACCTTGATAGTATATTAAAAAGCAGAGACATTACTTTGCCAACCAAGGTCCGTCTAGTCAAGGCAATGGTTTTTCCCGTGGTCATGTATGGATGTGAGAGTTGGACTGTGAAGAAAGCTGATCACCGAAGAATCGATGCTTTTGAACTGTGGTGTTGGAGAAGACTCTTGAGAGTCCCTTGGACTGCAGGGAGATCCAACCAGTCCATTCTAAAGGAGATCAATCCTGGGTGTTCATTGGAGGGACTGATGCTAAAGCTGAAACTGCAATACTTTGGCCACTTCATGCGACGAGTTGACTCACTGGAAAAGACTCTGATGCTGGGAAAGGTTGGGGGCGGGAGGAGAAGGGGACGATAGAGAATGAGATGGCTGGATGGCATCACCGACTCTGTGGACATGAGCTTGAGTGTACTCCGGGAGTTGGTGATGGACAGGGAGGCCTGGCGTGCTGTGATTCATGGGGTCGCGGAGAGTCGGAGACGACTGAGCGACTGAACTGAACTGAACTGAACTGAAGGGATGGGAAGAGAGTTGTACACCTGTCCTAGGCAACAGCTAGTTTGAATTGAGTAGGACGATGAAATACTGTGGGGGTTAGGCTTCCAGGAAAAAAGGACAACAATGTTCTAATTCCAGGTGCATCATTATGCACTGTCAGAACAACAAGATTAAAAAAAGCTAAGAGTTTCTGTGGGTGTGTGGGAGTGGGGAACAGATCACATACATCAAGGAAGTGGAATTGGAATGACACGAGCCTTCTCAGTAGCATCATAGGATGCTCCAAGAGAGTGGGCAGTGCCTTTAAAACTTCTGAAGAAAATTATTTTCAACCTAGAATTCCATCCCTAGCCCAACTGTCCATCAAAAGTAAATTAATGCAAGTAGAATGCTAAATGCTAACTATAAATGTACTGAGAGTACTGAAACTGTAAATCACTTTCTGACCATTATAATAAAGATTGGTTCAGGTAACAATCAATGGATACTCAGTATAGGGGGAAATTTAACGCGGATCAGAATATTTGTATAATCTTCAATGTTCCCCCATGGAAGCTTATTAGTTGCAAGAGAAATCACAAAGTATCTACAAATTGCACAGCACCTTGACTGTATTATCAAAATTAATGCCACCAAAGAGGGGCATTTGGAGATTGTATCCTTCATACGTGATGACCTGAGAAAAGCACGTCACTTGTGAGTATCCTAATAAGGGATGATTATCCCGAATCTAATCACAGAGAATCACCAGGCAAACCCAGTATGGTGCATTTCTATTCAAAAAGGAGTTTCCGTGTTCTTTCAAAAATGTGTCATAAAAGACAAAGGCTGAGAAGGTATTCCAGATTAAGTGTGACTAAAGAGATATCATGCTAAATGCAATACCTGAGTGCATGGTCTATTGAAGGAAAAATAAACTGCTATAAAGGACATTATTGCAACATTAAAATGCAGACAATAGATTAGATACAAATTGGATCAATATTAAATTTACTAAAGGTTAACGGTATTGTTATTATATAAGAATATTCTAAGGAAATACACACTGAAATATTTATGGATAAAGGGCCATGATGTAGGAACATTACTTTTTAAATTATTTAATTGGAGGCTAATTACTTTACAGTATTGTAGTGGTTTTTGCCATACATTGACATGAATCAGCCATGAGTATACATGTGTCTCCCATCCTGAACACCCCCTCCCACCTTCCTCCCCATCCCATTCCTCAGGGTTGTTCCCAGTGCACCGGCTTTGAGCGCCCAGTTTCATGCATCAAACTTGGACTGGTGATCCATTTCACATGTGGTAATATACATGTTTCAATGCTATTCTCTCAAATCACCCCACCCTCGCCTTCTCCCAGAGTCCAAAAGTTTGTTCTTTATATCTGTGTCTCTTTTGTTATCTCGCATATAGGGTCATCATTACCATCTTTCTAAATTCCATATATATGCATTAATATACTGTATTGGTCTTTTTCTTTCTGAATTACTTCACTCTGTATAATAGGCTCCAGTTTCATCCACTTCATTAGAACTGATTCAGATGTGCTCAATAGCTGAGTAACGTTCCATTGTGTATGTGTATCACAGCTTTCTTATCCATTCGTCTGCAGATGGACATCGAGGTTGCTTCCATGTCCTGGCTATTATAAACAGTGCTGCCATGAACATTGGGGTACATGTGTCTCTTTCAGTTCTGGTTTCCTCGGTGTGTATGCCCAGGATTGGGATTGCTGGGTCATATGGCAGTTCTCGGAGAAGGCAATGGCAAGCCACTCCAGTACTCTTGCCTGGAAAATCCCATGGATGGAGGAGCCTGGTGGGCTGCAGTCCATGGGGTCGCTAGGGGTTGGACACGACTGAGCGACTTCACTTTCACTTTTCACTTTCACACATTGGAGAAGGAAATGGCAACCCACTCCAGTGTTCTTGCCTGGAGAATCCCAGGGACGGGGGAGCCTGGTGGGCTTCCGTCTATGGGGTCACACAGAGTCGGACACGACTGAAGTGACTTAGCAGCAGCAGCAGCATGGCAGTTCTATTTCCAGTTTTTTAAGGAATCTCCACAGTGTGTGAACATTACTCTTAAATATTTCAGAGAAAATGATCATCTGTCTCCATCCATCCGTGAGAGAGAAAGAGGAGAGACAGGAAAAAGCAGATATTAAAGAAAATGGAACAAAATGCTAGTAACAGGTGAATGTGCATAAAAAGTAACACAAGTTTCATGTGACTACTTATTCTTAGAACTATTCTATAAGTTGCAAATATAAAAAAAGTAATATAAACATGTTTTCAGACATCCAAGGACCAAATAGTTTAACCATCATGTTACAAGATGTGCTTCAGAAAAATAAGGAAGCAATGTAGAAAAAACTGCAGATGATCTAGGAAATTGGAAATCCAGCACAGGAGGAGAAAGGAAGCCCCAAGAAGGCAACAGTAATCAGTCCAGATTGGAACAGAAACATGGTGGGAGAGAGATCTGAAAAAGAAACAAATGGGACTGATAGATTACTTGGAAGTGTTTGAGTGTTCAGAAAATTATTGTTTCACAAATCTGTAGGAGAATTGGGAAAAAAAGGGGGGTGCAATACAAAACAAAGCAAATTTCAAAAGAAAAAAAAAAAAATCCAGGCAACTGTGAAGTACAGGAAAAGCCAAAAATTTAAGAAAGAAAGGTAATCATAAAACACACCATGACTTATTAGGTAATGATATTTACAGTCATGATAAGTAAACACTGCATTTTTATAATCAAAATTTGTGATATATTGGGAGAATGTTGGAGTACAGTTGAGATGTAAAACATTACATCCTCAATGATCACCATCAGAACTCAACAGATTCTAAAACGACCCTGTGAAGAGCAACGTAAACGTATGTGGTAGCTGCTGTTGTTTGTCCACAAAATAGCCAATCCCTTTGTTCCTCCTTCTGGATTTTGTTCAGCATTCCCTCCTTCCACTGGCCATGTCTAGTAGGGGCATCCCCAAAGGGGAAACCCTGCTTGGTCCAAGTTGATCATGCTGGGACTGTACCCTTCTTTTTACCAGCCAGGGCATGGCAGTGTGCTGTAGTTATAGCTGATGACACACTAGGGAGGGTTTCTCAGGGGTTTCAAGGAGTCCATTTTACAATCTTAACAAAAGAAATACATAGTAAGTGGCCTTTAGGCATTGTCATTTCTGGATGTGGTGTTCAGAGCTGCTGAGTCATCTTCTGAGCCCCATTCACGTCCCCATCCCTCCCATTTCTTTTCAATCCTGGGAGCACAACTGTCTTCCTTCTGGGTTTCCGTCCCAACCAGAAAAGCACAAAGCCTACACTGCATCTTCTCCCCAGTCTAGTTAATGTCCTCCTTGTTTGACTTTCTACCTACTTCCAAACCCAGGTACGTTATGGAGACATTGACAAATAAGCTGGCAGAGACCTTCAGGGAACACCAGCCAACCCAAATTGAAAAGGCTGTATTTTAGAGACAATCCTCAATACCCTTCAATACAGGAGGGACCCCAAGTGGTATATTAATAGCAAATGCCTATTTAAGAAGAATTTTTTTTAGCTTCAGAGGTATTTTTATAATAATTATATCACTGCTGTGCTGTGCTGAGTTGTGTTCGACTCTTTGCAACCCCATGGACTGTAGCCCACCAGGCTCCTCTGTCCATGGAATTCTCCAGGCAAGAATACTGGAGCGGGTTGCCATTACCTCCTCTGGGAGTCTTCCCAATCCAGAGATCGAACCCGAGTCTCCTGAGTCACCTGTGGTGCAGGTGGGTTCTTTATCACCAAGCCTCCTGGGAAGCCCATTTGTATCATTAGTAGTTCCTTTTAATTTCTTGGGCAAAATTTAGTGGGTGAAGAATCGAGATAAACTTGTATTTCCTCTTGGAGTTACTTCACATGGGTAAATGAGGCCCCATATTTGAAGGTTAAGGCCTGGCTCTCAACAAACAGCCCATGGATGGCTCTGTCTGGCAAGGCCATTGCTGGTATATAGACAACTGGAGTTCCATAGCTTAGGTTAAATATGCTCATTGGTCCATCTTATTGGGAGAATATCAGTTCAATTCAGTTGTTCAGTCGTGTCTGACTCTTTGTGACCCCATGGACTGCAGCACGCCAGGCCTCCGTGTCCATCACCAACTCCCGGAGTTCACTCAAACTCATGTCCACAGAGTCGGTGATGCCGTCCAGCCATCTCATTCTCTGTCGTCCCCTTCTCCTCCCGCCTTCAATCTTTCCTAGCATTAGGGTCTTTTCAAATGAGTCAGTTCTTCCCATCAGGTGGTCAAAGTATTGGAGTTTCAGCTTCAGCATCAGTGCTTCCAATGAATGTTCAGGACTGATTTCCTTTAGGATGGACTGATTGGATCTCCTTGCTGTCCAAGGGACTGTCTTCTCCAACACCACAGTTCAAAAGCATCAATTCTTTGGTGCTCAGCTTTCTATATAGTCCAGCTGTCACATCCATACATGACTACTGGAAAAGCCATAGCTTTGACTATATGGACCTTTGTCAGCAAAGTGATGTCTCTGCTTTTTAATACAATGTCTAGGTTTGTCATAGTTTTTCTTCCAAGGAGCAAGTATCTTTTAATTTCATGGCTGCAGTCACTATCTGCAATGATTCTGGAGCCCAAGAAAACAAAGTCTGTCACTGCATTTTTTCCTCATCTATTTGCCATGAAGTGATCTGTGGTAGTTAAGTTCCATAAAGTCACTGTGAACACTGAATTAGCAAATACAGAAGAACCCTTTCTCTCAAGAAAAATACAGGAGTAGGTTTCTGTGAGACTCTGGCCATAGTTTCATCAGCTAATAAAAACATGACCTTATTTTATGTGTGTTTTATTTTAGAGACAAGTTATTTAATATACATCATTGATTCATTAATACTGAACTCATGGCCAACAGTATCATAAATCATGCCTGAAGGAAGTTTATCTAATAGACGTATTTTCTCCATAAGGCGCCACAGCCTTCTTGCTTTTAGAAACACGGGATTGCATTTCAGGACATAACTCCGGAGCCATCCTAAGTGGTGAAATTATAACAAAAAGTGGCACAAAAGTGTGAACAGAGTGACATTAAATAGACCACCGAAACAGCATCTGTGTATAGTCTGAAGGATGAATCAAGAAGGCAAAGTCCCATCAACCTCATCTAGGAATATGCAGGGTGGGTGACTCAAGGCTTTTGCTATTCTTCATATGTCTGTGAATGACCACAAAAACACTGAGGGTATTGATTACCAGTGAATTTTGTGAGTATAGAAATCCACAAATAGAGAAACTGTGAATATTAAGGATTGGCTGTATGCATCTCTTAAATTTAAGAATTATTTTAAAAACATAGTTTCAATTACCATCTTTGTTCTTAGATTCCTTAACATTATGGAGTAGCCATCAAAATTCACATTTTCCCAACTGTCTTATTAAAGCATCTTTATGAATCCATGGATTTAATCATAGCTGACATGTTTGAATTCATTTGCAAAGATTATCATGATTCATTTTATTATTTATCTTCAATATTATTACCTATGCTCAGACTGTCCCATCTTTGGCCACTGGGAGTTGTATTTGCCCAGGCAGCATTGGTTCCTTTTCATGAGAAATGGTCTGTAGAGACCCTGCTATGGGTGCTCACTGCTGTTAGCACTGTCAGTTTCCAGTGGACAGAACTGGGAAATATAGGAAGTACCTGTCTATCTATGTATCTGTCTACCTATCTAGCTAGTTAGTAATCAATCATGAAATACATCATGAATTTGAACCTAGGCTTCCTTTTAAGGTTCTGGATTCTATGATTTTTTATTCAGTTCTTCTAATACTTGTATTTCCTTCTTCCCACACCCAGAATCTTTGTTCTCAAAAACAACATGAATGATAAAGTATCATGTAATTTTTCAGCAGTTTTATCTGACATTGCATTACCCATATGACAAGTCTAAAATAGCAGAACCACAGTAATATCATTACTGAAAAGTTACTTTGTTGCTGTTTTTTAAAATTGGAGGATAACTGCTTTGCAATATTGGATTGGTCTCTGCCATGTATCAACATGAATCAGCCACAGGCATACATATGTCCCCTCTCTCTTGAACCTTCCTCCCACCCATGCCATCCTTCTAGGCTGTCACACAGCACCTGATTTGAGCTCCCTGCATCGCACACCAGGTCCCCACTGGCTCTGTTTTCCAGGTGGTTATGCATATATGTTCCCGCGCTGCTCTCTCAACTCGTCCCTCTCCTTCCCCACTGTGTCCACAGTTCTGTTCTCCGTCCGTATCTCCACTGCTGCCCTGCAAATGGGTTCGTCAGTGCCATCTACAGTCCTTTTTGTGCTTAGGCTGCATCCTACTGGGAGTGTGCAGTCAAAAGCGTATAGCTTCTCTCTGTATAGTTTTGCTACCAAAATGGATACACAGTTAGGTTCATTTATTTTTTTATATTTTGGGATTGATATTTTAAAATTTAATGTTGTCTTAACAGATGTAAAAGAATCACATAAAATCAAAGACATATCTGGAAACCAAAACATGTGCAAGTCTAGTTTGTATCTATCCCTGTCTCATACACTCTATACCTTTCTTTATCCTAAAGAGAACCCTAAAAACCTTTTTGTGGTTTATTTGTCCATGGAAAAATAGAATTAAATCTGAATATATCCTTTATTATAAAAATAGTAGTATACACATTTTTCTGCACTTAAGAAAAATCACTTTAACAATGTATCTTGGAAATTACTACATAGTAGATGGAGATACTCATTACAATATATATACTACTCTATCATAAGGATGTACATAATTTATTCAACCAGTCCCAGACTGTGGCATTTTAGTTGTTTTCTGTCTTAGCTATTATAGAGTGTCTTTGTACACCTCTCTCTTTTCAAAGAGAGATTTATCTGTTTATGACTGCAGTGTGATTTTTAAGATTTATTTATTTACGGCTGCACGGGGTCTTCGTTGCTGTGCGGGCTTTCTCTAGTTGCAGGGAGCGGGGGCTACTCTAGTTACGGTATCCAGACCTCTCACTGCAGTAGTTTCTCTTGTTGCAGAGCGCGGGCTCTAGGGACCATGGGCTTCAGTTAGCTCACGGCTCTAGAGCACTGGTTCAGTAGCTGTGATGCACAGGCTTAGATGTCCCTTGGCATGTGGGATCCTCCCGGACCAGGGATCACACCCATGTCCCCTGCATTGGCAGGTGGATTCTTTACCTCTGAGCCACCAGGGAAGCTCCATATATCTCTTTTATATTTGCCAGTATATATTTGAAATAGATTACAAGAAGTAAGATTACTGAATCAAAGGGTAAAAGAATATATAATTTTGCTAAATATCTTCAAATTCTCTGCCGTACAGGTTATTCCATTTGCATTCCTTCCGTGTGCAAGTCTGTGTGTTCAGTCACTTCAGTCGTCCCTGACTCTTTGCCACCCTAGGGACTGTAGTCCACCAGGCTCCTGTCTCTGGGATTCTCCAGGCAAAAACACTGGCATGGGTTGCCAGGCCCTCCTCCAGGGTATCTTCCTGACCCGGGAATCAAACTGGTGTCTCCTGCATTGCAGGCAGATTCCTTACCCACTGAGCCACCTGGGAAACCCCTGTATTCCTTCTAGCAATATGTAAAGGTACTGGTTCTTCTAAAGCTTCATTAACAAGAATGTACTTTTGAGCTTTTTGATTTTTGCTAATCTTTTAGAAAGGCAAGAAATTGTATAATTTGCATTTCTGTTATTATTGCCCAACTTTTGGAGGAAAATACAATGTATTGGTAACATATAAAACAATACATTTCATAGAAACCTGAATCTCCTTTCATAAAAAGTTAATGTAGCTGCACCAAATCAACATTTCCAGCTGGGGTGACTAGATAGGACTGAGTCCAGCTGTCAACATTAGATAGGTGTGTGGTTCCTAGTTTAATACAAACTCCACTCTGCCCTCACTGGATTACAGAACCTGCCTTTCCCTGTCAGTGTTTGATCTGTCAGTCCATCCGTTGACTTGGAAAGTTTCTGTCGCCAGAAAACACGGCATCACGAGCATCACAGTCATAGAACTGCGGTGGCCTCTATCACACTGCGTGTTTGTTGCTCTGCCTCTGGGCAGCTGGCTGGGTGACTGTGCTGATGTTAGCTGAGGTTTGGTTAGCTGTCAACTGATCTAGATGATTTTTGACCGTATGGTTATAGAGCCACAAACAGAGTGTGAGCCCATAAATGTAAAACAGTGTGTACTGGGTGGTGTGCTCTGTCCAGACGCCACTCACGCGAGTCCTCACTGCTAGGTTTATGGGGGCTTTGTCCCCCTTAGAGCCACGTGTCCTGTTGTTCTCTGGGCACCTCATCCCCTGATGATCACCCCAGCACTCTAGTCTCAGATGTCTGCTCGCTGTCAGTAAAGACTTTTGCTTCTACCAGGTCCTTTGGCTCTGTCAGAGATGGGAATGTGGTCTAGTCTGCGTGAACCATGAGGCAGGGCAGAAGAACGAAAGTAGTAATGTTGACCTGAAGAGAAGGCTGAGCTCCTGGGGAGAGGGATTCCTGTCAGCTGACCACGTCTGGACTCAGATTGCGGCTCTTCCCTAGGTCTCCAGCCTGCAGGCCTGCCCTGCAGATTCTGGACTTTCCAAGCCTCCACAATTGCACGAACCAATTTCTTTCCTTTTTATTACTGGACTATAATTGCTTTACAATATTGTGTTAGTTTCTGCTGAACAATGACGTGAATCAGCCATATGTATACATACATCCCTTCCCTCTTGGACTTCCCTCCCAACCCCTCCCCCAACCCTCATCGCATCCCTCTAGGTCGGCACAGAGCAGCAAGCAGAGCTCCCTGAGCTTAATAGCAGGTTCCCACCAGCTATTCCTTCTCCACACGTCAGCCCTAATTCCGCAATTCGTCTCGCTCTCCCCTTCCCCGCTGTGCCCACTTGTCTGTTCTCTACGTCTGCATCTCTATTCCTGCCTTGGAAATGGGTCCATCTGTACCATGTTTCTCAATTCCATGTATGTGCATTAATACATGGTGTTTGTTTTTCTCTCTCTGACTTACTTCATTCTGTGTGACAGACTCTAGGTCCATCCATGTGTCTACAAATGACCCCATTTCATTCCTTTCAGTGGCTGAGTAATATTGCACTGGCTTCCCTGGTGGCTCAGCTGGTAAAGAATCTGCCTGCAATGTGGGAGACTTGGGTTCAATCCCTGGGTTGGGAAAATCCTTGGAGAAGGGAACGGCTACCCACTCCAGTATTCTGGCCTGGAGAATTCCATGGACTGTATAGTCCATGGGGCTGCAAAGAATCAGACGCGACTGAGCAACTTTCACACACACACACATGCATGAGCTCATTTAACACTTTTTTGAGATGTAGTTTTTATTTATTTACTTTCGGCTGCACCGCGTCTTTGTTGTTGGTTGTGGCTAATGGGGGCTACTCTTTGTCGTGGTGAGAGGGCTCTCGTTGCAGTGGCTTCTCTTGTTGTGGAGCACGGGCTCCAGGTGTGAGGACGGACCTCTGAAACTAGTTGCTCTGCAGTATGTGAAATCTTCCCAGACCAGGGACTGAACCTGTGTCCCCTGCATTGGCAGGCAGATTGTTATACACTGGGCCGCTGGGGAAGTCCCTGCATGAGCTAGTTTCTTAGTCTCTCTGTACACACACACCCTGTTGGTTCTGTTTCTCTCATACAGAATGTTAGCAGAGGAAGGGCTTCAGCCTGAGTTGTTGCTTGTTTCCTTCTAAGGCAGTTTAAGAACAAATATGCTTCCCTACAGTGAGACTTCATTTCCTTCAGTTTTACGCAAACAGATGACTATTCCTCACATAAACAGAATGCTGCCTTCCTTTCTTGTCTATTATAACTCTGTTCTTAGGACTCCATCCCTTCTCGTTCCGAGTTGCACTCTGGAGATTTCTGGAATTAACTGACAATGTGGGGTCTCAGTGCCAGATGAGTGTTCTGTAATCCCTAGGTTTTTCTCCTGGTGGGTTGAATGGGGTGGTGAGAGAGTAGGACTGATGTAAAAGAAGTCTTTTCACCCTGCCACAAACCTTTAGAGGCTCTTTGTAGTTATACCCCTTAAAGATTTAGACCTTCCCTAACTAAGCACTGACTCACTGGAAAAGACTCTGATGCTGGGAGGGATTGGGGGCAGGAGGAGAAGGGGACGACAGAGAATGAGATGGCTGGATGGCATCACCGACTCAATGGACATGAGTTTGAGTGAACTCTGGGAGTTGGTGATGGACAGGGAGGCCTGGCGTGCTGTGATTCATGGGGTCGCAAAGAGTCGGACACGACTGAGCGACTGAACTGAACTAAGCACTATTTTCAGAAACTGTCCTGGATTCCAAGGCAGGTTCCATTCAGGCCAAACCCAATAAAAGGGACGGTGCAGCCGTAAGAATGCATTGAACCATTTTGTCTCATTGAACCTACTAGAATTTGGTTACTTATTTTTGGCTGTGTGGCATGTAGGATCTTAGTTCCCTTTCAAGGATTGAACCCACCCCCTATGCGTTGGAAACCCAGAGTTTTAACCACTGGACCACCAGGGAAATCCCATTGAACCTAGGAGGATTTATAGTCAAGTCTCTGAGTCTCAAAAGTGGGAGGCTCTGTGTGTCTTGGATATTCTGAGTTTTGTACAAATGGCACCACTGACACACGGGCCTGACTCATCCTCCAGGATCCCTGAGCGCACACGAGAAAGATCTCAGTAGCCAGACTCGGAGAAGGAGAGGAAGAGAGGGCACAGCAGGCAAGCCAGACTCTGCGTTCACCAGCAGAGGCTAGGCTGCTCCTCTTCCTATCACATTATTCTGCAGATATTCCACAGAGTGTTTGTTCTAAACATCCTTTGATTTGGCAGAGGCACCTTGGCATCACGGGGAACTGGCATCTGGGAGAAGCGCTGAAGGTGCTTTGCAGTGGGGGCTGATTTCTTAAATGCTCATAAATTCTGCATGCTGTGCATACAACCAAACACATCACAAACACACGCTCTGAAAATCCTCTTATGAACTCTTTTCAGTCTGTGCCTCTGCTGAGAATACGGGTTTCATATGAAGAATAATCACATGGCTTCCCAAACCCACAGTGGGATGAATGAGGGACTGATGGGCTTGACCCCCATATTTGGAACCTCTCAATCCCCAGGTTCCAACATTATAACTCACCAGTGGGGGTGGAGGGGTGAAGGGAGAGAAAAGGGAAATAGCCAGTCACCAGCGGAGCCACAGTTCTTCTCTGGGGAGAGACTGATGTGAGGAAGGTGAGGAAATACACCTAGCACAGCATAGAGGTTTTTGAGTCAAATATATCTGGGTTAAAATCCGATTCCTACTGCTTACCAGCTGCATGACCAGAGGCAAGTCACCCAAAGCCCTGAGCTTTAGCTCCCTTACGTGTACAAAGAGGGTTAAGAGCTAACTACCTCGGAGAGTTGCTGGCAGGCTAAGATCATGATTGTGAAGAACATGGCACACAGTGGGTCTTCAGGAATGCTAGCTTCCTGACAGCTTTTCTTAGATGAGCGCTCGGAGAAGTCAGTGCCAGACTCAGGCCTGACGTGGCTTCCTCTTTGACAAGCAGTTATGGCAGGTGTGGATGTGTGTCCATCCAGGTGGGGGTGTGTTTGAGGAAACGTGGTTTGAGGTGAGATGAGATTATCCCAGAGGGAGATACCTTTGTCTTCAGAGAGGACATGATTTTCAGAAGATCTGTTTAATTGCATGGAGTGGAAGCACCTGTCAGTACAATTTTCTGGGGGCTAGAAACCCACATCAGTTTCTAAAGACAAAGTCTACCAACAGGTAGGTCTCCTGTGCCAATTATTCACGCCTGTCTTTAGGGGCTGTGGAGTTTAGGAGATTTTGGAAGACAGCGTTGGGACACTAGATGAGTAGAGCATGAATCTAGGAGGGACAGGAGGAGGACTGCAAACACCATGATATCCGGCACTTCAGACAACTGTTGGGGAAACACAGGAGGACTGAGTAGTGCAGCAGAGGTGGTGGGCTGTGGAGGCAGGGAATTCTTTGTAATGTTTCCATGGTATTTAAAATGCCTTTCAGCTCCCAGGAGAAACTGTACAGATGTTGGTTAATAAGCTTTTCTAGCTCTGTGGCCTCTTATTACATCTAAACTTCTTTAGGTTCAGTATTCTCACTTGTAAAATGGGGAACGTAACAGTACCTACCTAAGAAATGAAGATGAAAGGCAATGATGCTTATAAAGCCTTAGCATAGTTTCTAGCACATATTCAGTTCAGTTCAGTCACTCAGTCGTGTCCGACTCTCCGCGACCCCATGAATCACAGCACGCCAGGCCTCCCTGTCTATCACCAACTCCCAGAGTTCACTCAAACTCATGTCCATAGAGTCGGTGATGCCATCCAGCCATCTCATTCTCCGTCGTCCCCTTCTCCTCCTGCCCCCAATCCTTCCCAGCATCAAAGAGTCAGACATGACTGAGCAACTGAGCGCTAAAGGTTCCATCATAGGGCATCTGAAACAGCAAAGGAGAAGTACCTAGATACCACAGTACCTGAGGCCACACGAGAGAAGCCATTCCTGGTTCAGTTACTATCCTGGCCCTCTGTCATGTAGTTGCACGAACTGAAGATGCCTTTGTAATTGAAACCTTTCTGGTTAGTGGTGCTGAATTTCTCCAAGTTGGGCCTGGAACACACATACAGATATATGGTGGGAAAAGGCTCTAAGAATAAATGCTAATGGCTGTTTTCCTAAACTGTGTCACAGGTTGGAGCCCCAGCAAGACTTGTATCTCTAAAAACAACACAGTCACAAAACAGAACAGACTCACAAGCACTTATTTCGTGCCAGAAACCACCGTAAACACTGTGCCAATCTGTGAATTCATTTAATTATTAAACTTCAACAGCCCTTTGTGGTGGTTACCACCATCATACCCATATAACAGACAATGAAACAGGCAAAGCAACTTGCTGCTGATCCCCAGTTAATGAGTGGTTGAGCCAGGTTTCTGGAACTAGCTGGTTACGCTCTCAACCCGTACACATTTGGCCACTGAAATGGTGGGCACTACTCCTCCCATTTCCAGTTCTCCCACAGCGGTGTAGACACAGGGCCCAGGCCGCGTGGGCATGGAGCAATGTACCTGTTACCTGGAATGGCAACCACAAGTAGTGTACAACTCCTGGGAAATCCTCAGGACTGGAACCATTCAGCCGCTTGCACCGGATTCCCAGGTGGACCAGTGGTGAATTCGCCTGCAAATGCAGGAGACGCGGTTCGATCCTTGGGTCTGGACGATCCGCCGGAGGAGGAAATGGCTACTCACTCCAGTATTCTTACCTGGAAAATTCCATGGACAGAGGAGCCATGGGGTCGCAGAGTCTGACACTACTGAAGCGACTTAGCACACAGCACATATCTGGGCCCGGAGGCCGAGATCTGAGTAGATTAAGGGGTGCCGCGACACCCAACCTCTAGTCGGCTCAGCGGCTGGAGCACAACGGCGGAGGGACCAGCCCCTAGTGCCGTGTTACCGCGCCCACCAATGACGTCACGGGCAAGCGCCTGTCCGAAGCCCAGCCCCTTCGGGTTACGTGAGGTCGCGCCGCCGGAACCACCGAGTTGGGCGACCTAGAGGCACGGTGGACACCTGCGCTCGGTTCTGCATGATCTTTGAGAGAACCGCTTCTAGGGGTTATGAGGGAAAGAGGGTAAATTCTGGCTAGCTCTTCTTGCCAGTCCCGTTATGCGCCGGCTTCCTCGTTTTCCTTAGCGCCTCGTCAGCACGCTGCCCCTGAACTCACCTCCCTCTGACCGGATGCCCCGGCGTCTCGGCCTCACAGAAGCCGCCGAGGTGGCTGCGGGGCCTCTAGAGTCCTGGTCCAGTCCCTTGCCCACCGAGGCGTGATCCTTTTTTGTCTAAAAGAAGTTGGCCCAGCAGCCCCCCGTGGCCGGTACTGAAGTTTCTGATGTTTGGGGTCTCCTGCTTGCTTGGGTGGAGAGCCTCTCGGGGTCTCCCGTGCCCTGATAGCTCTTGTGACCCTGAATATTTTACTCAGTCCAAATCCAGCCACCCTTGTCTCCTCGCCATAGGCACTTTTGGGAGTCAATGACGTGGTCCCCATAAGCACTTTTTTAGGTTTTTAAGTTTGTTCAGACCCAGCACTGTAGGGGCCGGATTCGTCATGTGTATCTCGGTCCACTCGGTGTGAATGGTCCCAGGAGCGCTCTTGGGCAGAGGAGGCAGGTGGTGGATTGTCCCTAAGACCAGCTAGAGAAATTCATGAGGTGGTGGGGGCGATCAGCTAGTGGAGGGCTGGTAGAGTCTCCTGCCAATGCTGGAAATGAGATGGAAGACTGTGCGGTTGTGGGTGATGTAGAAAAGGGACCATTGCGCTCATGGCTCTTCTTCTCTTAGCTTTTAAGGTTCTTGCTTTTCCAAAGCGGGAAGAGTGCACAGAGCCAGGGGACATCAGCCATGCTCCAAACCACTTGGCCTCAGGTGAGCCTACCATTCCTTTCAGTCTTAAAAGTCATTAGCTATCAGGTCATTAGGAAGGGACCGAAAAGGCCTAATTTGGCCAGGCAGTGGTTTCCCTCTTGAGTCCATCCCCAGGGCTAAGGTTGTAAATACGTGGTGGAGGAGGTAAGAGTCTTGTGTGTAGAGTGAAGAGTTTGAATATATAGGTTTTAAGTAGAAAAGGGGGGACCCATGTCAAGAAATTCCCCCAGAACATGAAAGTCGAGATCATTTGAGATATTCTACAAATAAAAGTTGTGTGCACAGATATAGAAAACAACTTTGTCTAAAGGGAAGCATGGTGGTGATGGAGGATAAATCAGGAATATGGTATTAGCACACACAAAAAATAAGGTTGCTAGGTGAGAAACCGCTTGAGAAAAATTCTTAATTGAAGAGATTGCTCCACAAATACTAGGTGTATCCCAGAGAGACTTGCATTGTTCTTTCCATATGTGCTTTCAGACTAGGCACATAGTGCTGAGTAATGCAGACAAGTTCTCCTTTCTCGTGCAGGGTACTTTTACCAAAAACAAGTAAGTTGGTATCATAAGTACCTGTTGCTCAAGTACAGTGCTTCCTAACAGTGAGGTCCACAGATGGGCAGCATCAGGATCACTTGGGTGCTAATTAAAATTGCAGATTGCTAGGTGCCACCCTAGATCAGTAATCATATTGGGGAGGAGGGTAGGTCGGGTCAGGAGTCTGTTGTAGCAAGTTCTGTGGGTGATTCTCATGCACCCTCTCAAATTTGAGAAGCCTCGAAGAAGCTCCCTTTGAAGGTGGTCGTCAGGGAAGCCCTCATAGAGGTGGTCACATGAGCTTGAGACCTCATGAAAGAGGTAAAAATAGGATGGAGAATGACTGGAGAGAGGGCCAAAGCCGAGCTTTCCAGGGAGGATAGCAAACGCATCAGCCCTGAGGTAGGGGAGAGAGCTGGCTGTATTCTAGAGACAGAGAGAGGTTAGGGAAGTAGTTCATTGTGAGGTGGGACAACTAGGCACAACTAGTGTCTCGGAGGTCACTGTGAAGACTCTGGTTTCACTTCTGAGTTCAGTAGGAAGACCCTAAAGGATTTTAAGCAGGACATGTGAAAGGGATGATTTACATGATCAAAAAGATTTTTGGCCCATAGGGGTGAGTTGGTTGCAAAAGAATGTGAATCATTTTGGAGGATATTACAATCCAGGTAAGAGGATAAGTTTTGCTCTCTCTGCTCCCCACCCTTTTCTTTTCTTAGTAGACTTCTTTTTTTTTTTTTTTTTAAGAGAAGTTTTAGGTGCATAACATAATTAAACAAATAGCACAGAGTCCCCATATGCTTTCTGGCTCCATACACGCATAACCCATTATCCGACTGGTACATTAGTTCAATTGACGAACCTACATTGACACATTACAGTCACCCAGAGTCTGTAGCTTGCACTAGGGTTCACTCTCGGCGTTGTACATTCTGTGGGTTACACATGTATAATGACATGTATTTACTATTATCAATATAGTGTCTTTTCACAGGCTCTAAAAATCCTGTGTCCTGCCCTCCCTGGCAACTGTCAATCTTTTTGCTTTTTCCACAATACTATGTAATTGGTATCATACCTTTTCATGTTGGTTTCATTCACTTAGTAGTATTCATTTCAGGTTCCTGTGTGACTTTTCATGGCTTAATAGCTTTTTAAAGCGCTGTATAATACTCCATTGACTGTACCACAGTTTATTCACCTATTGAAGGACCATTTGCTTGCTTCTAAGTTTTGGCAGTTGTGAATAAAGCTGCTGTAAACATCCTTGTGCTTGTTTTTGTGTGGCCATACGTTTTTAGCTCACTGGGAAGATACCAAGGAGTATGATTGCTGGATTCTATGGTAAGAATGTGTTTAGTTTTGTAAGGAGCTGTTAACCTGTCTTCCAAAGTGACTGCACCGGTTTGTATTTTCACCAGCAGTGAATGAGAGTTCGTGTTGCTCCACATCCTCTCCAGTATTTGGTGGTGTCAGTGTTTCGGATTTTGGTCATTCTACTGTGGTATCTCATTGTTTTGATTTGCATTTCCCTGAACACAGAAGTTGTAGAGTATCTTTCTGTATAATTGTTTGCCATCTGTATAACTTCTTTGGTGAAATGTCTGTTCGGGCCTTTTGCCCACTTTTTCATTGGGTTCATTTTCCTGTTGAGTTTTTAGAGTCTTTGTGTGTTTGGGATAATAGTCCTTTATTATGTGTGTCTCTTTAAATGTTTTCTCACTGTCTGTGGCTTATATTCTCATTTCCTTGAAGTGTTGTCCTTTTCAGGTAGGCTTCAATTCCCTCCCATCTTTTCTTCCAAAAATGTATTTCCTTCAAAACCCTGTCAGGTCGTCTCTCACACTTGCTTTTCTTAGATGACTTTAAATGAGCTCCAGCGTCTGCATTCATCCCATTGATTTTTTTTGGTGGAGAAGTTGATTTTATTGGAATCATAGGCAAAATTGGGGATAATTGGCTTCTTTACAAGTTTGATTCTTCCCATTTAGAAACACTGTATATTCTAATTTATTCATTTCCTGTTTTGTTTATTATAATAATCATTTAGTTTTCTTCATCTTGGTTTTGCAGGTTTTTGTGGGGTCTACTCTTAGCTCTTTTCATATGAATGGCATCTTATTTTCTCCCATTTTGTATTTTAATCATTCATAGTGATATTTAGTAAAGCTAATCATTTTGGTTCATGTATCCTATATCTAGCTAACTTAATGAATTATCTTGTTAGTTTTAAATGTTTTTCATTTATTTTTTTTGGATCTTGGATGTTTTTTAGGCAGATAGCCATTTCATCTGCAAGCAAAGATATTTATGTTACTTCATTAGCTATATTTATTCTGCTTGTCCAGTCTTTTACCGAAAGGAGGATGGCATCACCGACTCAATGGACATGAGTTTGAGTGAACTCCGGGAGTTGGTGATGGACAGGGAGGCCTGGCGTGCTGTGATTCATGGGGTCGCAAAGAGTCGGACACAACTGAGCGACTGAACTGAACTGAACTGAGAAACTTAGCACATGGTAAATTATCAGCCACTCCAGTGTTCTTGCCTGGAGAATCCCAGGGATGGGGCAGCCTGGTGGGCTTCTGTCTATGGGGTCACACAGAGTCGGACACGACTGAAGTGACTTAGCAGCAGCAGCAGCAGCTTTAATAGATGTGCCCTGGCATTTCCCTGTGAAAGTGGTATTTGCTGTTCTTTTCTGACCTTCTTCATAAGCGTAAAAATTCTATTTGTGATCGAACCATTTTTGAAATTAATTCTTTCCCCAGATTCATATTAATCATCTTGGATCTGCCAGACACTAGGAAAAGCATTAGGGAAAGCTACTAGGAAAACCTACTGTGCACTAGGAAAGCAATAATGAAGAAAGCAGAATCCTTGCCTCATGGTTTACATTCTGGTGACAGGGAGATACACGATGAAAGTGTAATTTGTCAGATGATGAAAAAATACAGTGGAGAAAAATAAGGTGGAGGTACACAGGGACCATCCACAGGAGGAAGAAAATTGTATCAACAGCCTAACTGTCTTAAAATAGTAAGTTCCCCTTCATTTAAAAAAACATGTTTTACTTATTTTGGTTGCACTGGGTCTTTATTGTTGCCGTGCTTTCTCTAGTTGTGAGTGGGACTACTCTCTCGTTGCGGTTTGAGGGCTTCTACGTTGCAGTGGTTTCTCGTGTCGTGGAGCGCAGTCTCTAGGCCCGCAGGCTTCCGTAGTTGCAGCACGTGGGCTTAGCTGCTCCACAGCATGTGGAATCTTCTCAGACCAGGGATCAAACTAGTGTCCCCTGTATTGCAAGGCAGATTCCTAAAAACTAGACCACCAGGGAAGCCCAAGTTCCCCTTTAATAATGGGCGTTTTTTGGGACTCATGATACCTGGAAATATTTGAAAGCAGGTGGGAAGAACAGCGTGTCAAGGAAGATGGTACTGGGTGGGGGAGACTGTGAGAGCAGCTCTGGAGATGTGAGGGAGTGAGACTTGACTTCCGGGAAGCAGAGTGAACTTCGGTTTTCTTACCAGGCTATGGCTGCTGTCCTTAGACTCCCTTAATGCCTTGTTGCTGAATTGGTGATTACTCACAGGACATCATGGTTCTATCTGATGTTTGGATTTTGGGCTCAAGTATTCCAGGCGCCCTGTGGACTTTGTCAGTGCCCAGTTTAAGGGTCAGTTCTCCTTTGAGAAGTTTCTAAATTTGTTCTTTTATGTTCTTTTTCTTTCACTCTCTCCTTTTGAATTCCCTAGTTGTGATTTGAAAAGGACCCCCTTGTAAGGAGCTGAGTGTAGAGCGAGGAGAGTAGCTAGGAGCAGTTACCAGTGTTTGTCCTGAGGATGCTCTTCTGCCCTGCTTCCTCCAGCAGCTGTTGTGAGAGTGTTCCCTTCTCCCTGTCCCCTGTGCTGTCTCCAGTGCACAGGCTGCTCTGGGGGCTGCCGGCAGAGATTGGGACACTCAGAGAGTTAGGGGCTTAGCTGAGCCCCAGTGGGTAGGTGTTTTCATTTTCATTGGCTGAAAAGAACGCCGACTGCATAGGGTAGTGAGATTCCCAGGAGGTGGGATCGTCTGTGGGGTCATCAGGGTGCGAAGGTGCAGGAGTCAGGAAGCCCCTTCCAGGCTGGGAGCCCAGTCTCTGTGGCCTGCATCGTGCAGTCTGTCCACAGAAGCGAAGAGGGCAGCCGGTGGGCGCCGTTAGACACTGTTCCTGTGTGTCAGAAGGTGCAGAGGCTCTGGCTTCCAGGATGATGTGTGCTGTTCTGAAATAGCTGATCCATCAGTCTAGACTGGGGGATGGGCCCCGTGTAGCCTGGAGGGAGCATGATAAAGATGGACTGACTGTTGATTTTGGAAGTTGTGGGTGTGAAAAGATCTCCAGACAGGGGCGACACCAGGTTATGAGGAGGTTCAGGGGTTGGCTTTGTGTTTGGAGAAGTTCATGAACCCTGTGTCGGAGGCAGCTCGCTATGTGGGAGGAGCCCAGGTTTGCTGTTTGACAAGTTTGGGTTGAAGTCCCAGCTCGGTCACTTCCTGGCTGTGTGATTTTGGGCAAAGTAGTGAATTTTTCTGGACTCAGTTTCATTCTTTGAAAAATGGGGGTAAACAACTCTGACTTCACATTGTGTTGTAAAGAGTAAATGACAGACAAGATTTAGTAGTACCCACCCAAGAGCCTGGTGCCTCGGGTCTAGTCTATGAATATGAGCTCACGTCGCTCTTGGGATGATGGAGGTGGCCTGGGGAGACAGAGAGGGGTGAACTTCCTCAAGTGGGATGAAGCTCAAGATGCGGGGCAGGGGATGTGCCCGTGCCTGGAGAGAGCGCACAGCCAGCCTTCTTTGAAGATGTGTGTTTCAGAGAAGAGGCCGGAATAGGCAGGCTGCAGGTTTCCTTCAAGAGAGCTGGCCTTCTAATATGGTAAGAAGGAATGAAAAGCAATTTGTGAAATATTGGGAGTGTTTTTTAAAACATTTTTATTTCATGTTGTAGTATAGTTGATTAACAGTGTGTTAGTTTCAGGTATACAGCACAGCAATTCAGTTATACATATTCAAGTATCTACTCTTTTTCAAATTCTTTTCCTGTATAGGTCACTGCAGAATATACAGCAGAGTTCCCTGTGCCATGCAGTGGGCCTTTTGTCAGTTATCTCTTTTAAACATAGTAGTGTATACATGTCAGTCCCAAGCTCTCAGTCTTTCCCTCCCCACTGACCTTCCTCTCTGGTAACCACAAATTCATTCTCTATTCAAGTCTATTCCATTGTGGGCTTCCCAGGTGGCTCAGTGGTAAAGAATCTGCCTGCCAATGCAGGAGACGCAGGAGAACCTCCTGGAGGAGAAAATGGCAACCACGCCAGTGTTCTTGCCTGGTAAATCCCATGGACAGAGGAGCCTGGTGGACTGCAGCCTTTGGGGTCGCAAGAGAGTCAGGCACGACTGAATTGCGAATCATCAGCAACAGTATTCCATTGTTTATCTGTACCATGTCTTCTTTATCCATTCCTCATCGATGGACATTTCGGTTGCTTCCGAGTCCTGGCTGTTGTGAACAGTGCTACACTACAGTGAATGCTGGGGTACATGTATCTGTTTGAATTACGGTTTTCTCTGGATATGCCCAGCAGTGGGATTGCTCAGTAATTTGGTAGCTCTATTTTTAGTTTTTTAAGGAACCTCTGTACTCTTCTCCACAGAGGCTGTACATTCCCATCCACAGTGTAGGGAGGTTCACTTTTCTCCACACCCTCTCCAACATTTATTGTTCGTAGATTTTTAGGTGATGGCTGTTCTGAACAGTGTGATACCTCTTTGCAGTTTTGACTTGCATTTCTCTAATAGTCTCTCTAAAGATGCTGAGCATCTTTTCACATGCCTCTTGGCCATGTGTATGTCTTATTTGGAGAAATGTCTGTTTGGATCTTCTGCCCATTTTTGATTGGATATTTTTTTTTATATATATTGAGTGCATAAGCTGTTTGTAAATTTGGAAGAGTAATCCTTTGTCAGTCGTATTGTTTGTAGATATTTTCTCTCACTTTGGGTTTTTGCTGTGCAAAGGCTTTTGAGTGTAATTAGGTTCCATTTGTTTATTTTTGTTTTTCATTACTCTGGGAGATGAACTGGAAAAGATATTACTGTGATTTATGTCAATCAAAAAGTGTTCTGCCTATGTTTTCCTCTAAGAGTTTTATAGTATCCTGTTTTACATTTAGATCTTTAATCTATTTTGATTTTGTTATTATATATTGTGTTAAAGAATGTTCTGATTTCTTTTTTTTTTTAACGTGTAGCTGTACTGGGGCTATTTCTAAGGAGTGGCTTCTCTGTGTGTAGTGGAAGCTGGTGGGGAAGGCCACGGAGAAACTGGAGCAGGGAATACATGTGGCGGTGTACATGTACTTTGGCTGAGAGGAGATAGGGAGAGTAGTTGGTGTACAGAGAATAAGGTGACGGGTTATGGGTACCTCAGGTCTGTGGGTCCTAGAGAGACAGCTCCATGGAGACATGAACATAAGAGGTTGATACAGTTACAGCCTGGAGAGCCCCTGATGCCAGGCTGTGAGGTTGGGATGACAGTTTGGAGCTGCAGAGCTGAGCAGGTAGGACAGCCTTGGTGATCCACATTTGAAGGTGGGAACCAGTGTTCTTGTCCATAGAACAGAGCTTCCATGGGGCTCAGAGTCACAGATCTTGGCAGGCCCATTTCTTCCCTGAAGTTCACACTGGCCCGCTCTGGCCCTCACTCAGAGCTTGAACAGGAACCTGTTGTTTCAGGAGCCAGTCACCTTTGAGGACGTGGCTGTGTACTTCACCCAGAACCAATGGGCCAGCCTGGATTCTACGCAGAGGGCCCTGTACAGGGAGGTGATGCTGGAGAATTATGCAAATGTGGCTTCTCTCGGTAAGGTCTCTCAGTGGCCTTCTGATGGTTGATATCTTCCTCAGATGTCTTGGGAGTTCTGGTAGTCCTTAGGGGTCTGTGCAGATGCTGAGTAGGGAAATCCCAGGTTCCTCTTGGCTTTGAAGTTGGACTTTATTCCTTCCCAGGAAAGAGCGTGGTTTTGGACCCTGAGGGAAAGGACTCTTGGGGTGCCCCCAGGAGACCTCAGTTCCTCCGTCCTTGCAGTGCCGTGGGTGTGGGCCCTCTCCTGTGTGCAGGAGCCTCCCAGGATATCGGTACATTCATCCTTCCTGAGGGGATGTCCTTTCTTCTGAGTCAGGGCGAGCTTGTACTTTCTCCCTGGGGAGAGTCACTGTCTCCCTGATCTTGCCATGGAGTGCAGTTTGGACCCCTTCCTCAGAACCCCTGTGTGGCTCATGGGTCCCCCAGGCAGTCCCCTTCTCCCCCCAACTCGCCTGCCTTGGGGTGGGCAGAGGGATCTCAGTCACAGCTCTGGATGTCTCCCCTCACCTTGTCTGTCTGTCTTTCTTGTTGGAGTAGTGTCTCCATTCCCCAGACCTGATCTGATCTCCCAGCTGGAGAGAGGGGAAGCTCCATGGGACCCCGATCCCTGGGAAGCAGAGGATTTGAGAGGCATCAGTCCAGGTGAGTAAGGGGACTTAGCACCTTCTGGTTTTGCCTTCCTGGTTTACTGGAAATGTTTCTCCTGCAGTGGAGAGCAAAGCTCGCTGTAGCTGACTCGGCACACTCGCTGACCTGTATTGAGTTCCCATCCCGAACCTGTCAGGACAGTTTTCATGGCAGGGTGGTAGGATTTCAGCCATACTTTAAGGAAAGGGTGATTCTGTGCATCAGACTGATTGATTTGTACCATATCTATGATTTTATTTGCCTTTTTAGTGTTTATATCAGTTTTAGTATTTTAAAGTTCCATAATGTGGTTTACAATGAATTTGTTTTAAATGGGGCCATAGAGGAAAGAGCAAGGATGTTCCTCCATTACCACACTCTCAAGACACACCCACCCATCCTAAAATTTCCAGGCTGCTTACCACCAGTCAGTCCTGGAAGGTTTTAATTACTTGAGTTTTCTTTCCTTTAGGAAGAAACTCTTCAGGCCTCGCTTCTCACACATACAGTAATGCTGTAAAAAGTGATTCCTTCAGTGGCAACACCACAGTGGCCTACAGTTCTCAAGTCACCTTATGTTCCCTCTGACTTCCTAAAAGAAAGAATCTTTTATCCCAGAATATTATGTAAAATATTTAAAATAGAATTATCTGGCTGTTACATAGAATTGGGGGTGGTTTCCTGGCTTCCAGGTGGGGCATTGGGATCCATCTTTTCTCTGTTGGTGTTTCCGGGCTGCTCGGTGCTCCCCTTCGTCTCAAGGATGTCTTTTCCCTCCTTGGGGGTCTCCCTCTCTCTCTTTTGAAGCCTGTTTGCATTTGTTACCTCGCCCATTCTTCTTTTGCTCTTTTCTTCCCCTCCTGCTTCCTTTCCTTCCCACTCCTGAAGTTCTCATTTGCCCACCTCACCTGCCCTGGTTCATCGCCCAGCCCTTCCTCATAAGAGGCACTTCCTGGACTGCAGTGTCGTCACTTGTCCGGTTTATGCTGTTGTTTTTCTCTTTCTCTCTTATTCTCTCTTATGGAAGCTCATAACCATCTCATGGTATATTTCTGAAATAGCGCATCCTACAGGAGGAAACCAGGACCGCTGGATTCCGTTTCCCTCCCGGTTCAGTAACGAGGAAACTTGTGGTTTCTTTGGTCAGGTGGTGAGAGGGGCTTCAAGACAGAAGAGCCCGCGGGAGAGCAGCAAGCCTCTGCGGGCACAGAGGCCCAGGGCAGGCCCGCGGGAAGGCCTCTCGCAAACGAGTCTCAGCACTTGGAGTGTGGAAGCAAGGCAGTGTGGCGGACTTTCAATGTGAATCCCAGTCTGATCCTTCGAGGCGGCATGAAGTTCTACCAGTGCAGGGCCTGCGGGAAGCTCTTCCGATATAACTCAAAGCTTCTTCGGCACCAGAGGAGCCACACCGGGGAAAAGCCCTTCAAGTGCAAGGAGTGCGGCAAAGCTTTCAAGTCCAGCTACGACTGTGTTGTGCATGAGAAAAATCACGTTGGCCAAGGACCCTATGAGTGTAAGGAGTGCGGCAAAGGTCTGAGTTCCAACACCGCCTTGACCCAGCACCAGAGGATCCACACGGGGGAGAAGCCCTACGCGTGTAAGGAGTGTGGCAAGGCTTTCCGTCGGAGCGCCGCCTACCTGCAGCACCAGAGGCTGCATACTGGGGAGAAGCTCTATAAGTGCAAGGAGTGTTGGAAAGGTTTTGGGTGTAGGTCACTTTTTATTGTCCACCAGCGCATCCACACTGGGGAGAAACCTTACCAGTGTAAGGAGTGTGGGAAGGCGTTCACCCAGAAGATCACCTCCATTCAGCACCAGAGAGTTCACACCGGAGAGAAGCCCTATGAGTGTAAGGTGTGTGGGAAAGCCTTCAAGTGGTACGGCAGCTTTGTTCAGCATCAGAAAGTGCACCCCGTGGAGAAAAAGCCCCGCAAGGCTCTCGGTCCGCCCCTGCTGCGTCCCCAGGGCCCCTCTGCATCCTTAGCTCCCGGGTGTCTCCAGGGCCCGGGCTCTGCTCCTGCTGTGGCTGTGGCCTTGCCACATGCCATCCTCCTTCCTGCCTCCGGGCCCGTGTTCATGCTGCTGCCCGCCTCTGGGGTTCTTTCTTCCCCTGTCCAAGTAGTTCGTGTCTTCCAGGGTCTTCCTCCCACTGTGAAGCCTTCCCCAGTTATTCTGACGCCTTCTCCTCACCCCCACTGACCTCGTTCTTGGCCCTTCTCTGACTGTTACAGCAGATCTCTAACCTACTTCAGCTTGATCTGTAGCTTTTACACTGTACCTGTATTCCAGCTATTTCAGCATAAACTCCTTTGTAATTGAGATATATTTAAAGACTGTGTTTATATAATATATTCCCTTTTCTTCTGGGCAGAAAATGGAAACACTTGACTTTCAATTGGTCCTTTTCAGACTTGAACAGTACTGACCGTATCTGGATCATGGTGCTGCCCGTGGGTGAAGTGCTGGTAGGACGCTGTGGCAAATTAGGGATGTTTGAGTGAAGATATCCCCGTGTCAGGCCCCTGTGATGTGAGAGAAGCTGCCTGGGAGAAACAGCCATGTAAGATCTGTCAGAGTTTAAAAGTGGCATAAGCTTCCATCCAGGGCCTTTAAAAATAAATGCAGGTGGTTCAGTGGCTGAAGGTGTGTATTCATGTAGGCGAAGTTGGGTTGTCCTTGACATAGATCATTGAGAATCTTATACGTCTCTGCTAAAAATCTTGTGAAATAACCAGTTAGAAAACATATATGTGGCTTCCCTGGTGGCTCAGTGGTAAGGAATCTCCCTGCCAACGCAGGAGACATGGGTTTGATTTCTGGTTTGGGAAGATCCCGTATGCCGCAGGGCAACTAAGCCTGTGCGTCACAACTACTGAGCCTGCGCTCTAGATCCCGGGAGCCGCAAGTACTGAGCCTACGTGCCACAGCTGCTGAAGCCTGCGAGCCCCAGAGCATGTGCTCTGCAGCAAGAGAAGCCACCTCTCACTGCAGTGAGAAGCCCATGTACTGCAGCTAGAGAGTAGCCCCCACTTGCTGCAACTAGAGAAGAGCCTGTGCAGCAATGAAGACCCAGCACAGTAAAAAATAAGTAAATAATAAATTTAAAAATGTTAATTAAATGTTAAAATAATTTTAAAATAATTAAAAAAATGATAACAATCATTTATATGATTGAGAACAGTCAGGTCTTGAAACATGAAATTGTTTTTTTATCTTTAGTTTTGCTCTTGATACCTGGCTGTTTCTTTCTTTTTTCTTTTAAGCAAATGAACTTTTTAAAAATGTATTTGGCCCTTCTGGATCTTCACTGTGGCACAGGCGCTTCTCTAGTTGTGACACACGGGCTTAAGTTGCCTTGTGGTATGTGGGATCTTAGTTCCATGACCAGAGATCGAACCCAGGCTCCCTTGCATTAGGAGCTCGGAGTCTTAGTCACTGGACCACTTTGGAAAGTCCCTGGTTGTTTCCTTTTAACTTTGGTTTCTTTAGTACATGTACACCAAGACATTCATCTTCGCTCCATCCATTGTGTAAATTTTTCTTAGTGGGCATTTTGGCTTCCTATTTGCAAGTGGCGTTGGTTTCTGCACTTTTCACCAGATAGCATAAATTATAAATATGAGTTTGGCAAATTACTAAAGAAATAGGAGCAGGCGATCTGGGGAAAATCTGAATACGCCTGTGGAATTTTTTAAAAAATAATTTTTATTTATTTTTGTTTGCATTGGGTATTTGTTGCTACACATGGGCTTTCTCTAGTTGTGTGTGGGCTTCTCACTGCAGTGGTTTCTCTTGTTGCAGAACGTGGGCTCTAGGGTGCTTTGACTCAGTATTTGTGGCACATGGCCTTAGTTGCCCCATGGTATGTAGAATCCTCCCAGACCAGGGATCAAACCTGTAACCCCCCATTCTCCTTTATCCCCCACTGTCTCCTGAAGTTAGCTCAGTACATGTCCATTGATCTGTGGTGCTATCTAAACATTTCATCGTCTGCTGTCCCCTTTTCATTTTGCCTTCAGTCTTTCCCAGCATCAGGGTCTTTTCCAGTGAGTCAGCTTTTCGCATCAGGTGGCCACAGTATTGGAGTTTCAGCTTCAACATTAGTCCTTCCAATTAATATTCAGGGCTGATTTGATCACGTTGCAGTCCAAGGGCCTCTCAGGAGGTTGTGACAGGTTAGTGAAGAACAATTTTGGATTGGTCTTGCTTTTGACCTTAAATGAGGTCTTTTATAACTATGCAAAGGACTATGTGAAGTAATTTCTGGGAAAATAACACAGCTTATTTTATTGTGCTTCATTGTATCTGTTTTGCAGATACTGTGTTTTTTACAAATTGAAAGTTTGTGGCAGCACTACATTATCATATAATGGCTAAGATACTTTAGCAATAAAGTATTTTTTAATTAAGGATTTTCCTTTTTTTTTTTCCCTGACATGATACTGTTAGACACTTCATAGACTATAGTGTAAACAACATTTATATGCACTGGGAAACCAGAAAATTCGTGTGACTTGCTTTCATGGTGTATTTGCTTTATCATGGTGGTCTGGAACCCAACCCACAGTATCTCCAAGGTATGCCTTTATTAACACAAATTTAAAGTAAATCCTTAAATGTTCATGGAAGGGGCCATGCATTTTTTAAAAGTTGCTTTTCTAGCTACATGTTTCTACCTTGCAATTAGTGCTTCTTAAATTTTGCCATGTGTCTGAATAACCTGGTGTAAAATGAGTAATTTTCTGGCCTAGCTCTCAGAGGCTGATTTTATAAAAACTTTTTACTGTAATATAATGGATTTACAATGTTGCATTAGTTTCTGCTCTACAGCAAAGTGTCTGATTGTGGATATCCACGGTGATGCCCAGACCTTTAGTGTGGACCATGCTTTGAGAGAGCTGCCTTGAGCAGATGTCTGGGGGCATACATTGATAAAAGGCTTGCGCTATTTCTCAGTGGTCTTCAGGAAAGAGACCTCTACAAGTAGTTTGGGTGGTGTCAGTTTAGAAGGAGAGAGAAAAGCAAGTGGAATTGGTCCAAAGGGATGAAAAGAGAAGGGGAAAGAGATCTGATGTGGCCTGTGGAGTCCTTGAGTTCTCCACCACCAGGCAGTTCCTGAAATGGACAGTGGCTGTTTTTTGCTGTTTTTGTTGTTTACTTGTGTGTTGGCTGAAGTGAGAACATTTTTTTTCTTACATAAATTAATACACTTTAAAATAGCTCCTGGGTTAAAGAGAGCACAGAGTGGATGCTGCAGATGGTTTAGAAATGAACAGCAGTCAGGAGACATAGCGGGGTCTATGCGATGTGGCAGAAGGTGGACTTGAAGGCTTGCAGTTCAGAAAATTTGGGCTGGTGGTAGTGGTGGGAGCCAAAAAAATTAACCAGAAACTAAAACCAAACAAATAGACCCCTCTTCCTCCAGTAAACTTTGTGGAAATAAGATGCACAATGTAGTTTTGTAAAGATGGTGGTTGAACATGTTGACCTCCACACCCTCCTGAAACCCCTTTAAGAAAAATAAATGAAAAATTAAAAGACGTAAACTCAGGACAGTGAAAATAAGCTGATGATAACACTTTGAAAGCTCGAAATCGGATGAAAGAGTTGTGACTTGGAGCAGAGTTGAGAAAAGTAAATCCTAAGCCACATTGCAGGGAGCTGAGCAGCGCCCTCATGTGGCAGAAAAGCTTAGGAACGATTCAGATAACCTCTGAAAGTGTATGGGGAAGATGGGGCAAAGAACAGGAAAATTGGCTTAAAGTCTTTAAGAAAGACTTAGATTCTTTGTCACTTCCCCACCTTTCTCTCCTTGCTAGCAGTGTAGCAGGAATTTTGGGTGTCAGGGAACCACACTGAATGTTAAGTCCTTCCTGCTCTGATCAAAGCCTGCTCATCTCTTGAGGATGCTGCTTCCCCAGCACCATCCCTCACATCACATATTCTGGGTCTTCTTTCTCTGTGCCAGTTTCAGGCCATTCTTTACCTCTCAATTAGCCCCAAAGCCACCTCCACCTTTGAATCCTGTCATCAGGCTGGAACCTCTGGGTCACATGCCCTTTGTTCCTTGAAGATGTCAGCTCATCACCTGCTGTCATTCTGTTCAACATTAATCTTAATTCTTGGTGTTTTCAGTGGATGAGCCTTCCAACAGCTCACCTCTCATTTTCTTTCTTACCCTTTCATTTTACCTGAACCACTCCTTTGATCACGTCCGAGACCTTGCCATTTTAAAACTTCACCCCTCTGTAACCTCAGCACTTAAAATATCTTGCTCTGTGACCTGTCTTTCCAGTTTCTTCCTTTTAGAATCCTGATGCTAACAGTCCTTCAGCTCCCACCGTTCCCCCTTTCAGTGCCCTTCACTTCCTTCATGCCTGTTCTTTCTTTATCCTGCTTAAAGTCCATGGTCAGTTATTATAACAGTTCCTCTACATTCTCCCTTAATGGCCTTGCCCTTTTCTGCCTTTGGTGTACTCAGTTGGCAGGACCCCATCTCTGACTAAATGGCAGTTCTTTGCCTTCTTTGAGCCTGCATCCATGCCTCCAAAAGTGGTCAGGGAAAAGCACATTGTCATGTGGAATTATCCTGCTTGAGGTTCACGACAAGTAACTTCAAGTAGGCCCTTAGTGCCTCCTACATCATACTGTATCTCCAGGGTTCCCTTCATTTTCCTGGACTGCTGATATGCACCTTCTCTCTCAAACCTCCCAGTACCTCCTGCCCAGTCCTCTCCAGCCTCAGCTGATAGATTCTGCTCTCTGCTGGGATAACTGAGCTCCGGGGAGTGGCTGTGCTTTCAGCCCTGGTGCCAGAGTGAGAAGACAGATGGGGCCCTCCCTCATCTCTCCCCCTTTTCAACTTGCAATATCTGATCTTCTACCGCCCAGTTCTCATCTCATGTCCTAAGGCAGTTCTGTCACGTTCAGCAACCCACTTCTACTTCCTAATTTTCGGTCAGTGTGCAGATGCAGACGACAGAACCTTTTTTTTTTTTTTTGATCACATTGTGTGGCTTATAGGGTCTTAGTTCCCCAACCAGGAATTGAACCTGGGCCCACAGCAGTGAAAGTGCAAAGTCCTGTCCACTGGGCCATCAGTGAATTCCCCAGAATCTATTTTAACATGTTTAAGCAGAAACGGATTTGCTACAAACCACTAGGTAGCTTACAGAATTCCCAGAAAGGAGCCAAGCTGGGCTCTCACATAGGCAGATGCCCAGAAAAGGGACCAAGGACAGTACCACGAGGCTCCAGTGGAAACCCAGCAGCAGCTGCTACTAGACTGGCACCCTCACCACACCGAAGAGAGGGGCTGGACCTCCAGGAGGTTTGCTACACGCTCGGAGAAAAACCAAGTGCATCCACATCCATTTTGTAGGATCCTGACTGTATGGTCTCATGACCTTTATTTCCATCTTCCAAGAAGCTGTGGCCGCTCAGTGAAAATTGGTTGTATGTGGACATCTAAATAGCAAAGACTCCAGGGAAATAATTTTTGGATTCATTCTCAGAAAGAGATTTATAATGTGGAGGAGTCCTGAAAAGGAGAAAGGATTTTCAAAATATTTTGGGCAGCTATAAAATATCAAATACTCTTTACAGGCATAGAAAATGACCAAAATCTCTGATGAATGTGCTATGTTCATGGGTAGCGAAGGTGAATATCCAGATTTCAATGTTTACCAAATGAATTTATATGTTAAAAGCAATTCCAATCAGAATTACTAGAGGAGGGGGTTGTGTGTGTCTGTGCGTGCGCACACATCTGCAGCCTTACAGATTAATTCTAGAATTTATACAGAAGAGCAAAGGACAGAGTAGCCAAGCCATTTTTGAAGAAGATGGGAGATTTTGTGCTTCAAGATAGATATTAAATACATTGATAATCAAAAACAGGACAAAACAAAAGCAAAAACAAAACCGCACTCACAACCCTAGATACACTGTAATATGGTTTCAGTTCAGTTCAGTCGCTCAGTCGTGTGCGCCTCTTTGCGACCCCATGAATCACGTACTATGGTTTATATGAGTTAAAACAACAACAGAGTGTTTAGAAATAGACACATTTCATACAAGGAGTGAAGTAGTGGAAGTCGCTCAGTCCTGTCCGACTCTCTGCGACCCCGTGGACTCTCCAGTCCATGGAGTTCTCCAGGCTAGAATACTGGAGTGGGCAGCCTTTCCCTTCTCTGGGGGATCTTCCTGACGAAGGAATCGAACCGGGATCTCCTGCATTGCAGGCGGATCCTTTACCAACTGAGCCATGAGGGAAGCCCGAGTTATACACATTTACACAAAGTACAGAGTCATAGAGAAATGAGTTTTGGTGCGGTCAGCATCAGCAGTGCAGCCTGGGAAAACACAGTGTTCTCTCCTCTCCTTCCTCTATTCTCTTACTGCTGCTCTCATTCTGTCCTGTGGTCCAGGAACCCAATCCCAAATGTTGCCCCCTCATGCTCCAGCACCAACCTCGGCTCTACTCGTTTTCTGAAAACAATAGTGGGTTTTGTTTTCAAGAATATCTTGAATTAATGATTCTCAAAGTACTTTATGAAACGTGGTCTTTTAAACCCCTGGATCAGTACGAATAGCTATTTCACGGCTCTCCAGAAAGAAGACATATGATTTGCTTTAACCTAAGAATGATATTGTTTTATTTTAAGATTTACTTATTTATTTTTAGCTGTGCTGGGTCTTTGTTGCTGTGTTCAGACTCTTATCTAGTTACAGCAAGCCGGGGTTACTCTTCGTTGCAGTGCGCGGGTTCATTGCATTGTGGCAACCTCATTGGGGTGGAGCAGGGGCTATAGGCTCTCCAACTTCAGTAGCCGTAGCTGGCAGGCTCTAGAGCGCTGGCTCTGTAACTGTGACATGTGGGCTTGGTTGCCATGTGGCATGTGGGATCTTTCCAAAGCAGGGATCAAACCTGTTGTCCTCTTCATTAGCAGGTGGATTTTTAACCACTGCGCCACCAGGGAAGCCCCCAAATCATATTGTGTTAAAAGCTAAATAATATATAAAAAAATGTATTGCTTAAAGAAAACATTTGATACTTTTATTACACGAAGCCCAATTATAAGATGGGCTCTTGTATTTCTCATAAATGATTCAGTAATGATGGTTATTTCTACCAGTCTCCTCACTAGTTACAAAAGGTTTGTGCTGTTAAAGGAAGCTTCAGTTGGTCACAGTTTTCATCTTACACCTTTGCCACCTTCTCAGTTCAGTTCAGTCACTCAGTCGTGTCCTGCTCTTTGCGACCCTGTGGAGTGCAGCACGCCAGGCTTCCCTGTCCCTCACCAACTCCTGGAGATTGTTCAAATTCATGTCTGTCGAGTTGGTGATGCCATCCAACCATCTCATCTTCTGTTGTCGCCTTCTCCTCCTGTCGTCAATCTTTCCCAGCATCAGGGTCTTTTCCAGTGAGTCAGTTCTTCCCATCAGGTGGCCAAAGTATTGGAGTTTGAGCTTCAGCATCAGTCCTTCCAATGAATATTCAGGACTGATGTCCTTTAGGATTGACTGGTTTGATCTCCTTGCAGTCCAAGGGACTCTCAAGAGTCTTCTCCAACACCACAGTTCAAAAGCATCAATTCTTTGATGCTCAGCTTTCTTCATAGTCCAACTCTCACATCCATACATGACCACTGGAAAAATCATAGCTCTAACGAGATGGACCTTTGATGGCAAAATAATGTCGCTAGTTTTTAATGTGCTGTCTAGGTTGGTCATAGCTTTTCTTCCAAGGAGCAAGTGTCTTGATTTCATGGCTGCAGTCACCTTCTGCAGTGATTTTGGAGCCCCCCAAAATAAAGTCTGTCACTGTTTCCATTGTTTCTCCGTCTATTTGCCATGAAGTGATGGGACCGGATGCCATGATCTTAGTTTTTTGAATATTGAGTTTTAAGTCAGCTTTTTCACTGTCCTCTTTCACTTTCATCAAGAGGCTCTGTGTTCTTAGCTTTCTGCCATAAGGGTAGTGTCATCTGCATATCTTTCTCCTGGTAATCTTGATTCCTTTCCCAGGTTTGAACCAGTCCATTGTTCCATGTCTGGTTCTAACTGTTGCTTCTTGACCTGCATACAGATTTCTCAGGAGGCAGGTCAGATGGTCTGGTATTCCCATCTCTATAAAAATTTTCCAAAGTTTGTTGTGATCCACACAATCAAAGGCTTTGGCATAGTCAGTAAAGTAGAAGTAGATATTTTTCTGGAATTACCTTGCTTTTTCTGTCATCCAGTGGATGTTGGCAATTTGATCTCAGGTTCCTCTGCCTTTTCTAAATCCAATTTGAATATCTGGAAGTTCTTGGTTCACATGCAGTTGAAGCCTCGCTTGGAGAATTTTGAGCATTACGTTACTAGCGTGTGAGATGAGTGCAATTGTGTGGTAGTTTGCACATTCTTTGCATTGCCTTTCTTTGGGGTTGGAATGAAAACTGACCTTTTCCAGTCCTGTGGCCACTGCTTAATTTTTCAAATTTGCTGGCATATTGAGTGCAGCACTTTGACAGCATCATCTTTTAGGATTTGAAATAGCTCAGCTGGAATTCCATCACCTCCACTAGCTTTGTTCGTAGTGATGCTTCCTAAGGCCCGCTTGACTTCGCATTCCAGGAGGTCTGGCTCTAGGTGAGTGATCACACCATTGTGGTTATTTAGGTCCTGAAGATCTTTTTTGTATGGTTCTTCTGTGTCTTCTTGCCACCTCTTCTTAATATCTTCTGCTTCTGTTAGATCCGTCCCATTTCTGTCCTTTATTGAGCCTATCTTTGCATGAAATGTTCCCTTGGTATCTCTGCTTTTTTTGACGAGATCTCTAGTCTTTCCCATTCTGTTGTTTTCCTCTGTTTCTTTGCATTTATCACTCAGGAAGGCTTTCTTATCTCTCCTGCTATTTTTTGGAACTCTGCATTCAGATGGGTATATCTTTCCCTTTCTCCTTTGCTTTTAGCTTCTGTTCTTTTCTTAGCTATTTGTAAGGCCTCCTCAGACAACCATTTTGCCTTTTTGCATTTCTTTTTCTTGGGGATGGTCTTGATTTCTGCCTCCTCTACAGTGTGACGAACCTCCTTCCATAGTTCTTCAGGCAGTCTGTCTATCAGATCTAATCCCTTGAATCTATTTGTCATTTCCACTGTATAATCGTAAGGGATTTTATTTAGGTCATACCTGAACGGTTTAGTGGTTTTCCCTACTTTCTTCAAGAACACCTTTAAGTTTTTCTTTTCCACTGCAGGGGGCCCAGGTGTTCTTTTTTGAAAAACACCTTCTCAAGAGCCCCTTTAATTTTTTTTGGCTGTAATGCTTGGCTTGTGAGATCTTAGTTCCCCAACCAGTGAACCCCTTGGGCCCCTTGCAGTGGGAGTTGGGATTCCTAGCCCCTGGACCATCAGGGGATTCCCCTTGAATTTTAATAAAGATAAAAATATCTACTTTCCTGGTGCTATTTACCATGTAATATTTAAGCACAATGCACTGAAAGCTAGATTTCTCTATCTCAGGTTTGTATAAAAAGAAACTCCAGAAATGGTAAGTGACCTTGCTTAAGGACACAGCGACTAGAGACAGAACTGAAGTATTTCTTTTTTTTTTTAGATTTGTGTTCTTTATTTTTTTTTAATTAATTTATTTACATTGGAGGATAATTACTTTACAGTATTGTGGTGGTTTTTGCCACACATCGACATGAATCAGCCACGGGTGCACATGTGTCCCCCCATTGTGAACCCCCTCCCACCTTCCTCCTCACCCCATCCCTCAGGGTTGTCCCAGAGCACTGGCTGTGAGTGCCCTGCTTAATGCATTGAACTTGCACTGGTCATCTATTTTACGTATGGTAATATACATGTTTCAGTGCTATTCTCTCAAATCATCCCACGCCTGCTTTCTCCCACAGAATCTGTTTTTTACATCTTTGTCTCTTTTGCTCTCTTGCATGTAGGGTCGTCGTTACTGTCTTTCTAAATTCCAGGTATATGCATTAATATACTATATTGGTGTTTCTCTTTCTGACTGACTTCATTCTGTATAATAGGCTTCAGTTTCATCCACCTCATTGGAACTGACTCAAATGCATTCCTTATTATAGCTAGTAATATTCCATTGTGTATATGTACCACAGCTTCCTTATGCATTCATCTGCCAATGGACAACTAGGTTGCTTCCATGTCCTGGCTATTATAAACAGTGCTGCAACGAACACTGGGGTACATGTGTCTCTTTCAGTTCTGGTTTCCTTGGTAGAACTGAAGTATTTCAATCCCCACTTTCAGCTCGAATTTTTACTTTGTAAGAAAAACAGTCACCAGTATAGCAGGCATTTTCGGTGTATCAAATAATTACTTCTATGGAATAGATGAATTGTTTTCTTG